>NC_081348.1:49708943-49819295 GCF_029784015.1 Lycium ferocissimum | reverse complement strand
TTTTAAAACCCCATTCCCCAAAGGCTTTTCAATACATAAAACATTTGTCTAAACAAAAAAAAAAATTGTCAATAAAAAGGGAGATTTTAGGTTTAGAAAAAATTTTCTTTTGGAAATTTTTTTGAGGAGGGAGATATTAAAAATTAAATTTTTCCTTAAAGGGGAAATACTTTAATTTTTTTAAATAAAATCGAACATGGGGAAAAAAAATAAAATTTAAAAAATAAATAAAATTGGGGGGCCCATTTAAAGGCAAAAGCTTTATCCATCTACTTATTTTATAACATATATGGGGAGGATTCAATTTTTAGTTCACAACTCCAAAATCTTCATTTTTACCCTATTTTGGCTTTTTTACAAGTTATTATACCTAATTTGGTAAATTTTAAAACTTGATGGAATTACATCTCAAAACAAAAGGTGGAAACCCTTCAAAAATTTTTTTCCAAAATTGGGGGGCCCCCTTATCCTCATTTAGATTAGAATTCTTATATACATCAAGAAACCCTTTAAAATTGATAATTTTAAATTTAAAGGGAAAATTTTAGTGAAAAATTTTTAATTTTATAGGTGATTTGTTAATAATATTGTTTTCAACAAAAACTTTTATAGCCTTATTTTACATTTAAACACTTTCGTAAGTTTTTTCCATACTTCCTTATTAAACATCCAAATTTTATTTTTTTGGATATCATATGTTTTAAAATCTGGGTTTAAAAAAAATTTATTGAATGTTAATTGGGTTTTTAATTTTTTAAAAAAAAAGTAAATCTTTTTTTTATATTTATTTGAATTTTTTTTTTTTTTGGTTAAAAAAGGGGAATTTTAATTTTTTAAGGGAAAAAATAAAATTTTTAAATTTTTTTTAGGTCCTTGAATTTTAAAAGAAAATTAATTCTTAAAAAAATTTGTTAAAAACAAAATTTGATGCATAAAAAGCACAATTAAAAAAAAATTTTTTTAAAAATAAAAAAAATTATTTTTCTTTTAAAAAGGTACAAAAGTAAGTCTTTTGACGATGGAGAACAATAATACCAAGTTTCTATGTGCTTTGTCTTGAATACATAAATTTTTCAGTTTTTGTCTAAGGGCAATGTTGGAAAAAACTTGTCAATATATGCATTGATTTCTGAGGTGACACTTATTGTAAGAGGCAAAAAGAACGACTAAGGTGACACTTATTGTGGGATGGAGGGAGTATATTCAATTAATTGCGCGGTTTTCCCTTCAAATAGACTAATCTTTAATTTTTGGCTTTCAAAATCGAACTTATCGCGGACAAAAACTAAAGACCAGCACAAAAAGTGGAAATGACCCAACTTAATTGGTTGGGCCCATGGGCTTAAGGCAACCAAGTCCTATCCTATCCTATATATAATAATACAAAGGGATGATAATCACGGCCTCTGTAAATAGGGTTTGCAGAGAACACAATTACTCATCAATTTTCCTTATGGATGCCAAACGCCAAAAGTGTATGTTCTCTCTGTCTCTCTTCACACTTTTTAGTTTTTTATATTGTGATTATTATTGTTAAGAAGATTTAAGTGTAAAATTGCTAATTTAGTTGTTGTTTTATTATTGTTAAGAAGATTTAAGTGTAAAATTGCTAATTTAGTTGTTGTTTTATTATTTTGATAGATCTATGGTCAGTGAATCGAACAAAACAAATTATGATTAGCATGAGACTAACGGGTGGTTGGTTACTTAAATCAAATAGTTTTGCACTAATGGTTGATCCAAAAGATACAATAAAAAGTGCGCTTAAAGCTTACATTCAAGAGGAAAAAGGATTTCTTTTAAGAAACAAAAGTCACTTGCTGAGGAGGCGATGTTGTGTGTGATGAGCAAACTCTTGATTCTTTAGGAATCAAGAAAGATTCTACTTTGATCTACTCGATATGCACCGGATAACGTAATGGAAGAAATATCTCGTGTGAAAATGCTTATGTTGTCCTTTATTGTCAAAGATCCATGGTCACTAAGTCGAACAATGGAAATCGTTATCCATGATGACATTTACAAAGACGTGATTAAATTCGCCGTAAGACATCAAAATCCAAGTTATCGAAATTTGACTCGAGGAGGACACTATTAAAGATTGTCGCAATTCTTATACCCTAATGGTTGATCCATATGATACAGAAATGCTATGTTAAAGCTTACATTCAAGAGCAAACAGGATTTTCTTTTAACAAACAGAAGCTGCTTCTCAACAACGACCAGGGTGGTCGTTGTGCAGTTTTAACAAACGACCAAACTCTTGTTTCACTAGGAATAACGAAAGGTTCTAGCTTAATCCTTAGATTTGGACCGGGTATACAAAAGTTCCCTTTCACTCATAGCCGTTGTATTTTTAATATTAGGGTTAAGCTCGGTGACACGATTCTGAGATGTCAAAGCCTCTTGCTCAAAAAAAAAAGACCGGGAGCCATTACCCATAAGTCGCCGTGGACAAATATTACCGACGATCACCCTATGTTTGGCCTTGAGATGTAGTACTAGTATTACATTGTGACTGTTGCTACTTCTTTCATATTTTCTAGCTCGTCTGATTGTAAATTTAATAGTAATTAGATGACAAGATTCATTTATTGCCTGTTATCATGAGATGATCTAGTTTGTATATTAATTTGACTTTTCCTTTTTTCTTGAGTACCCTCTTATTTCCATTTCTTTTTTTTTTTTTTGATCTTAGTCAACCCATAAATCTTAAGATTATTATCGTGACTTATATGTAGTACTAGTGTGCTTCAACTGAGTTCCTTTTGATATTTTCATTTTTCCCGAGAATGTGAGGTTTATTACTATGGAAAGCAGCTACGTCCTGATACATGCATTTAGTATTCGATTTCCTATGTGTTTCCTGCTCCCTCCCATCCTTCCTAGAAAGACAAGTACAATGATAAAGCAAAAAGTGGGCAAGTTAGTAAATGAGTTTTTAGGGAAAATTTCATGTGGCATATGAAGTGTCAAAAGAATTTTGAGCCTAGAAATGACCTCTTATATTACGATTTTTTAAAACATTTGCGGCAGACAACATAGTCCTGGAAAGATTGTTTCCCTGGAAAAGCATCCTAAAAATTAGAATGAGAAAAGGACGGAAACTACTTGTGGTGATGAGTGTTGAATGCTTCTTATTTTATGTATTGTTATCTGCATGTGTCTGAAAATTACTCTGTTATCTAAGCGGTTGAAACATATACAAATAAATCTTCTCTTTATAATATTCGTTATAACAATATTTCACTATAATCGGTCGATTTTTCCTAACCGATTTTTCATATTATATTTACTTCTATAACAAAGACCTCGCCTATACTTGACAATAACATCCATTATAGTGGTACACTCTTTGTAAAATTACCTCTCTTCTATATGGGCCATTGTCAAATAGCATGTAATAATATTTTGTAAGAAATATATTATGTGACAACAAAAGTATCGATGAAGAGCCTAAACCCTCTTTGCTACTTGGAGATGTAAGTTAGCCAACTATTAAGACTCTAGACAACCTTGTAAAGCTTTTGAATTTCTTTTTGTTGAAAGTTTAGCAATTGTAGAGTTCTTACGTCAAACTTGAAATATTTAAATTCTCAATTAATTTAAAATGCATATGTTTCATAGATTTTAATTCTTTATCTGTGTGGTGCAACTAGTTATGGATTTAGTAGTAACTTATTAGTCTTTTCAATTTTTAGTTTATGAGATATGAAAATCAATTGTATTTTAAAATTTACAAGTATATTGTTTTCGTTTATAACATAAAAAATACAAAAAGTTAATTGTTTGCGTACTTTTGTTTATAACAGCTAAATGTGATCTAAATATCGAATGCCAGTATACATGCATAACAGCACCTCACAATAACTTTTTGTTTGTGTTGTTCTCCATATGTGTTTGATTTGCATTTGTACCAGACGATCCATTAACACCATTATCAGACATCTTGAATTTGTAAAAGAATGAAGAACTTTAGACAGAATTTTTCCAGAAACAGAAAAACGACTATCCCTATTAGCGGAATTTAGGAGATAGTTTGTAGAATCTTTCCACGAACAACTAATCGAGTTGTTTGACCTCTCGATACCATGATCTTAATCAGAGTTCAATATGAACTCCATGGACGAGAGAAATGAGAAAAGAAGGAGAGAGAAGAAAGTGAAGCAGTTGAGATCAAGAAATGAAGAAGTGATTCTTATTCAATGTAATTCAAGTTGTGTTGTACATAATGAGATGTATGAGATATCTATACAAGTGAGATTAGCTTTTAGAATCATCTAATCTACAACTCATAATCTCTCTAACTAATTAACCACAAGTTGGTTAAATAACTAACTTTGTGAACCAAGTAACTAACTTTCAAATAGTCTACTTATTTACAGAATTGCCATTGGCTGTTTTAACTATATTTCAAGCTATCATAAATCCTATAATTAACAAAAATGTACTCACACATCTAATTGTTTGTTGGGTGTGTGTGAACAAAGTTCACGTGGAAAGTAGAAGAGAAAAAAAAAAACTACTCGTAAAATGTTGAATACTCTTCGATGTGTACTAGAAATTGGAGAACAAATTTAGAAAGTGAATGAATGATCTAAAGAGAAGAACTGATCTTCTCTTGAACAGATGCACTCAAGAACTCAAATTGAGCTTTAAATTGTAATGAACAATGATAAGCAAAGGGAAATTCTTATTTCAATTATCAAAAGCATGAGAGATACAATGAATTTGGACTGGTTCTATATAACCACAGATTAGGTGTCACAAATTATTGCAACTAACTTTTGAAACAAGCGTGTGTGGTTCACGCGCCACTAACTACCTCTCTAACTAATTTCTGGACTTTTAACTGCCAACTAATTACCACCTTTTAACTCGAATCAGCTAATTATTCCAACACTAATTATGCTAATTAATCCCAAACACAAAATAAGAAAGAATCACATTAAGATCAAATCACTCTTAACGATGTCGGCCTTTTGGGAAAATGCGCAAGCTTGGTCATTAATGCACACCATATTAAAAATATTTTTGGACTGTTTTAACGCAATACTGACCCCAAAGCAAGCAAAGCCTCGGATACGGAAGCGACAAGGCAAGAAGAGAAGCCACAATCCCAAGGACAGTGCTGCATGCAACACGAAGAGGGTGAATAACAACACTCGCATGCACTTCACGAATAACAGCATCAACAAACACAAGCGCCAACTGCCCAAAATTAAAGCAATTTATTTTGCACCTAATATGTGTACACTCTACGAGAGCCACCAACAACGAACTTACCGCCAATGCCAGGGCCGAAGCGGCTGTGCTCCATGCGGTGGTTGCGGCTACTACTGCCATGTTGTTAGTTAGTGGATTGTTGAGGGAGGAGTTATAGTCAAGTAAGAAATGAGTCGAAGAGGGTATTTGTAGGACTAGAAAACTAGGATGAATATAGAAGTACGATGTAGAAAACGTATCGAAATGCAAGTACTAAGTCATAGTACATATGTTACCCATTATTAATGAATGAATATACACTCTCGTAATACACATTGATTAAGAAAATACTATAGGGGTCCCGTTGTACTACGTAAGCATTTATATTAGATCTGATACAATCTATGCTTTTTACCAGCAGGCTTAATATTTCTTGTATACATGGTTAATAGAGTACCGTATTGCAATTTCGCCAGAGAACACCAGGCATATATAACCTTTAGATTTAATTGGAATGTTAGCCATCGAGATAGTCTCTTTTGACCCTTCATAATAAGAGTAATATTTTGAATAATGTTTTGTAAATGTCTTGTAATTAGCACTAATATTTTGTAAGTGTCTGTGATTATATTAATGAAAGTCCCGTTTTCTCAAAAAAAAAAAAAAAGGAGGAGGAAATTCCTTCTAATTTATAGTATGATTCGTGGTCTCTAGAATTTATGTTACTCCGCCGATTTGAAAAATAAAGATTTACCTACACCCAATTTTTGTATTAAATTAATACAGACAAGACAATGTCTCTTTTGTATAAACTTCAACTATTTAGTTATATATAGTTAATTTTTGTTTCACTTTAATTAGTGACTGTCTTAAGTATTTCTATGTTTTGCGTGTGAAAGCAACTTTTATAAGATCATTTTGTCACGATATTGCCTAGAAAAGCATAGATGTAAAAAGCAAAAGGCATGTGTGTATCTTCCTCATATTAACATTTTGTAACTACATCATCTAGGTTTACAAAGTCATTTTACGTTTGCATTAAGTTACATGCATTAATTGGCTGATATCCTACATTTCATTGTGGAATAAGTAAAACGTCATACCCATCGTTTTCGGGTTTAGTAGGATCTAGTTGTGTGATGCGTTCTTTTTTTATTTTTCTGTTCTATAAATTATAGTGGGACCATTTTATGCATTAAATAATGAATCCTATTTTAAAAACGTGCTTTGTCCAGTTTGGTTTTCTTGGTAGCTAACCCTTAAAAAAGTAAATTATGCAAGTCAAATGGAATATAGGTTAATTGCTGATGATCATCAGCTGACATTTCGGGTTAAACTTCAACAAATTCATGAAATTACAGAGAGGTGCTTAATATAATAAAAATGAACACGCCAATTGACCGTGAATACGTAAATTTGTCATTTGCTTAATTTAATTCTTGAACTCGCATTCTGCAAAAAATGATTGTGTCTTTTTTTCTATTCTCTCAAAATTCTTTAATTTTTTAATTATTTCAGACAAGCAGGAAAGTTGAATGTGATGAAGAATTGAAGATACGATGATCAAGCATATTGGATAGCAAAATGACTAGTTCATTTTGTTAATATATCATCTTAAATAAATTAATAGTTACGCCGCCTGTCGCAGCATATGTTTTAAAACTATGTAATTAGTTAGTTTGCATGAGATATAACGATAGCAAAATGACTAGTTAATTTAATTTTTGAACTCGCCGCACGAAAAATAAGTGTATGTGCTTCTTTTTTTAATATCTCAAAATTCTAATTATTTCCAGACACTAGGTTTACAAAAGTGAGAGCATTAATAGAATATTATATGACAAATTTAATAAGTATAAAAACATGATATGTCCAGGATCTAGTTGTGTTACGTTCTTTTATTTATTAATTTAGACCATTTTATGCATAAAATGGATGATATACATTTTTTGTCCAGTTTGGGATTGCCCTTCTAAAAAAGTCCTTTAATCGTCTTTAATTTTTTTCTTAAATTGGTGGTCTTAAATTTTGCCCTTCGCTAGAAGCCTTTGCTTAGTTTAATTCTTGTTGCAAACCCCCTCCCTCCCCCCCCCCCTCAATGAAAAAAAATAAAATAAAAAATTGCAAGCAAAATAAGTTGGGATATCACGTTACGGTAGAGTTTTGCATGCATGAGATATCGATAGCAAAATGACTAGTTAATTTAATTCAGAACTCTACTCGCAGTGTATGAAAATTTCAAAATTCTATTTCCAGACAAACCTCTCCTTGAGAATTTTTTTTTTTTATTTTTTTTTTTATTTAACAGATTCAACCCCAAATCTGGTGGGTATTATGTATAGAAGGACAAATATTAAAGACCACCAATTTAATGGCAAAAAATTAAAGATCACCCTAAAAGAAGGGCATCCCTCAAGGATTGCCACAGATATATAACCCAAATATTGACCCATGAGAAACATTGTCAAACTAATTTTTTGTTTGATATGCTATTTATAGCCATGATAAAGAAAGACAAATTATTAGGTACTTAAGGCCCCATTTGGACATGATTTGAAATCATGTTGATTTGAAGTTGAAGTTTTGTTTGGACATCCAATTTGAATTTCTTAAGTTGTATTTTTTATTCATAAACATGAAAATCCCACCAGTTATAAAAACTATCAAAACTTCTCAAGTTATTAATTAATACAATTTTACCAAATGAGCAAATTATAGTTCATATCAAAGTTAATACGCTACTATAAGTCATGTCTAAAAAAAATACAACATTTAGTGATTGAATTTTAATATAATCCTCCGACAAGGCACGAACAATCTCTTCACGTTGAAGTGGATTTCTGATCAGATGACTGAGAAGACGAACCACAATTGTTATTTTGAGTCAAATTTTGCATTTAAAAAATATATCTATCAACTTGTAGATCTTTTTTTACAAAATATAAATGCATGGGTCAAGTATTACATTTAAAAAAAAAAATTGAAATCATGATTTAATTGGAATCTCAAATCCTACTTCTTGGAGAATTTGGGACTTGAAATCATGATATGAAGTTGAAGTTGAAGTTGAATTTTATGTAAATTTCATAAACAAATGCCGATTTTAAATCAAAATATGAAATCATAATTCCAAAACACAGGGCCAAATGCCTACTAAACAAATTATAAGAAAGAAAATAAAACATAGTAAGAATTGAGTGAGTTAAGCTATGACTCAAGTATTATTTAGATAATGTTTACCTATTTATTAACTCAATATTTTAACAAATCTAGATTCAATTCAACCTGTCCAATTGATATTCTAATTGAATGTGACGAAGATACACGATCAAGCAAGTTGGATAGCAAAATCATGACAAGTTCATCCTTTTAGTATATTAATTATCCTAAATTAAGAATCACGCCGCCTGTTGGATATATGTTTTAAAACTACATGTTTTGCCTGAGATGTGATCATCTGATTATCTAACAACTTCGAAAAGGAGACGTTATTAAAGAAACAACATGGACTTATTTTTTGACCTTAGAAGGAATAGTAGCCAAATTATCGACCAAGCATGCCCCTTTCCACACCAGAGGAACTAAATATAAATTTAGTATCCTCTAAAAACGAAATTAGAAACTCACAAACTTTTAGATATGTTAATACAACTCCGTACGAAACCTTAAAAGAGAGAAAAAGAACTCAGTAATAAAAGTACTCACCCAGTTCAATAAATTAAAAGGATAATTAAATAAAATAAACATATGATTTTAAATATAGAATGATATTTATATGGCTAAAAAAGCTTCTAATTAAGGATAAAGTGCAAAACTAAAAGTTAACTATTTTCAAATATATACATGTACAGATCGTAAGTTAACTATTTTAAAGTATATACATGTACAGGTCTTCTAGGAAACTTAATATATATATATATATATATATATATATATATATATATATATATATATATATTTATTTTTTTTGCTGAAATCTCTCTCTCTCTCTCTCTCTCTCTCTAGGAATAATAAGTGTGTTTAGTAATAGAAAAATTGACGCGCACTTTCACTAGGATCCTATTTATCTTTTTTTCTCTTTTTTTTTTTTTTTTGGCTTTTCCTCTTTTTTTTTTCCATTTATTTTATATTAAAAAAATATTTAATACTCACTCTTCTTCATAATTTCTACTCTTAATTAGCATTAGTAATATCCATAACTCACAACCGTTCATGTTTATAACCTCCAATTATTTAATGTGCAAATTAATATCTGTTACACCTCTCTATTTATTTAATGGTATGAATACGAAGTTATGACCATGATTATCATTTAAGTTATAAAATAGATGGTACCAATTAAACTTCCTGTAAATGGTCTTCCAGCAAGAATTTTGTCATCTTCTCAAGCTAGATTAATCTCTGTTTTTTTTTTCCTTGCTCTCTCACTGTGTATATTCTTTTTTTAAAATTTTGTCTTGCACATTCTAACTTTTGATATCCGCCTATCATTTGTTTTGCAAGATTCAAAAAGGTTCTAACAAGGAGTAAATCTGTTTTTCCTATAGCATTTTGCAGGTTTGTCCATGTACTATAGTTTCTGATGTTAATGGTCTTCTATTTTTTTATTTTGATTTTTAAAATAATTTTTACTTCTCATTCCCTTCATCTTCGGAATAAACAACATAGATCCTTCAAATTCTTTTCAGTAGTTAACTGAAGACTTTAAGCATATTTGTTGCTTAGGTACTATCAGCAGGATAATGGAAGATTTGGCTATCAAAGGTTACGTAAAACTCCAAATCTCACAGATTATTTTCCAGAGCACCATAGGTAAATATTTTACATTAATTAATGATAAATATGATGTTATGTTGATTGTTGACAAAAGTAATCATTTTTCTCTGTGAGTATGTACCTGTGCATGTTGACAATTGGGGGATTATACACCAATTTAAGGTTGTTTTATTTGTTTCTTATTGATTTTCTTAATATGGATTTCTATTCGAAGAAGATTTTCCATCAAATCGTGTTTTTCTTACTGAGGTCAGTTCACACACATCATAATAAAAGAGGAGAGAATCTTAAAAAGCTCAAACGAATATTTCAATTTGTTTACTATCCTTTTAATTGAACAGATGAAAAATTTGCTATCTAATTCATTTTCACAATATGTAAAATTATTTGGTAAATCTTTTTATAATAGCATATGCGCTTACTACCACTGTAAAGGTGATGTGGCATGGCCAATGATCCTATTCATCTTTTTTTTCCCCCCCCCCCCCTTTTTTTTTTTTTCCTCTCATTTTCCATTTTTTTATGTTAAGAAATTATCTTCATAACTCATCTTCATAATTTCTACTCTTAATTGGCATTAGTAATAATCCATCACTCACAACCTTTCGCGTTTATAACCCCCAATTATTTAATGTGCAAATTAATATTTGTTACACCTCTGTAATTATTTAATGGTATGAACAAGGATTCAAGACCATGATTATCATTATAAAATATATGACACCAATTAAACTTCCTGCAATAGTCTTCCATCACTGATTTTTTCATCCTTCTCAAGCTAGGTTAATTTCTTTTTTTACGTTATCTCTCTCTGAATAAATTTCGTCTTGCACATTCTACCTTTTGATATCCGATATCCTTATATACTGATAAAATGTTTATAATTATTTATTCCTACAGTATTTTGCAGGTTTTCATAAATAATTAAAGATATTTTATAGTCTTCTTCATCTTCTTCCTTTTTTTTTTTTTTTTTTTTTTTTTTTAAATAATTTCTACTTCTCATTTCCTTCATTATCGGAATAAATAGCCTAGATCCTTCAAATTATTCTCCGTAGTTAACAAACGAATTTAAGCATATTTGCCCAACTATCTAATAATTAGTAGTAGTCTGCGCATGTGTTATTTTAAAATAAAATTTTACTAAATAATTTTCATTTTAAATGAATTAAATAATAAATTTCCATATGTTCAATTAAAAGATTGCCAATAAAATTGAAGATTCAAATGTGTGTTTAAGCTTTGGTAGATTCTCTTCCCTTTTTTTTTTTTTTTGATTTTTTTTATGATGTTGTGTGTTGAACTAACTTCTTGATTCATTAAAATCAGATTTATGCTCCAAATAGAAGGCCTGGTTTGACATCAAATTGAAGAAACTGTGAGAGGAAAATTGGGCTCAAGAGCAGTAATAATTTGTTTCCCTCCAATTTTTGACCCTCCAAAAAAATAATGATCTGATTTATTTCAATTTCAATTGTAATTACATTTATTGACATGAATAGGTGTATACATGAGAAAATATACAAGTACTCAGTCTATTTAACCACGTATTATGCCAAACCGAACCTTGAACGTTTCTTAGTTGTTTTTGTTTCTTAGTTTATATATATATATTAGTAATAATCCATAAATCACTCACAACCTTTCGTGTATTATATTCGGTAATATTTAAAAGTTAAATTAGATAGGGAAAAACACCTAAATTATTATTTCCAAAAATGGTATGAACATGATTCAAAATGAAGATTATCATTATAAAATATATGACACCAATTAAACTTCCTGCAATAGTCTTCCATCAAACTGAAAATTTTTTCATCCTTCTCAAGCTAGGTTAATCTTTTTTTTTTGTTCGAATGTTAAATTATCTCTCGTATCCATGTTTATTTTTTACTTTTTTTATTTTTTGATAAAATTTCGTCTTGCACATTCAACCAATATTTCGGTTTATTTGTATATACAATCTAAAACTATCCTTCATTTTGGCTGATCCAGAAATGTTCTAAAAGGTAGCTATTATATCTGTTTTTTCTTCTTCTTTTCTTTTTTATAATTTTTTATCGTAAAAAATAATAATTTCTACTTCTCAAAAATTCATCTCATTTTGTTTTAATTGTTTTGGAATAAATATGCGTACATCCTTCAAATTATTGTCCATTATATGTTGTATTCTAAACGACCATTTTAAATCAGGATTTGTTGTTTAGTCTCTCTTATCATTGTCTTCTATCTCATTAGTAGTAAAATGAAGTTTATTAATAAATTTCCATAGTTTCAATTAAAAGATTGCCTAATTGTAAAATAAAAATAATCATTTAAATGTTTTTTAATATGGTAGACTTATGCTTTCCTTTTTTTTTTTTTTTTTTTTTGTAGACAAAAATGTAAAGAAGAAAGACATAAAAAAATAACTTCTTGATTCATTAAAATCAGATTTACATTCCAAATAGAAAACGAATTAAACAGTTATGTAAATTAGAAAAACTGTGAAAGAAAAGGGCTCAAGAGCAAAATAATTATCTAATATACAACCTCTAATTTTTGACCCTCCAAAAAATAATGATCTGATTTATTTCAATTTCAATATGTAATTACATTTATTGAAGATGAATAGGTGTATACATGAGAAAATATACAAGTACTCAGTCTATCTTTTCACTCACGTATTATGCTCTTGAACGTTTCTTAGTTGTTTTTGTTTCTTAGTTTTATATATATATATATATATATATGTATATATATATATATCATTTACACTCCATTAGCGACAAGAGAATTTATTTTTTATCATTCTGTCATGAGATTTTATATTTTTTGGATTGATGTTGAAAAGAGGAGCATTAATTTTCATGAGAAAAGATAAAATTGATCGATGAGTAAAGATTGATTTTTTTTAATTAGAAACATTTTATAATAATGACTACAACAACATACCTAACGTTTAATAATCATGACTATTTAGTCATATTTTAATATTTTTAATGACCGCACAAAGCGCTGGTAAATTCACTAGCAAGAAAATAATGTCGAACAAATTGGATCAAGGGAGTAATAAAAGCATATAATAAGTAAGTTTCAGTAGTTTTACTAAAAGAGGGGCCCTTTTGGATAAAAAGGCCAAAAAGTGATATCAGCACCCTAGAAAATCATGGTTATTTTAATATCTTCGAAATTAATACTCTCTATATATAACTTTACTTTACTACTCTGCATAAACGGGAATCCCAAATTTTAGTCGTCCTCACAGCCTATACGTGGCTGCTACTACAGTCCTTTTCCCCGCATACTTCCACTTTTCACTTTTGTGCTTATTCGTTTTTAAGGTCTACTCTACCTGGATTCTCATTTTTGGTGGATATCTTCTTAGTCTTATTAGGTTACATTTTACATTTTTTGTTATTATATTTTGATAAAATTTAAACAATTTTGAAGTCACATTTTCAAGTATCATTTTAAATTAGTTTACTGCATGGGTGTATTTGGTACGAAGAGAATTTTTTTTTTTGCATAAAATATTTTCATAAAAAATGTTTTTCTGAAAAATAAATGAATTCCTTACTTATTTTCTGGTGTTTGGTAAATAAGCAAAGAATATTATCTAAAAATATATTTGTATGTAATATAGGCAAAGACTATGTGGATGCGGGTGGGGATAGGGGAGTGGGGATGGGGTGGGTTGGGGTGGGGTTGGAGGTTGGACGGTGGAGATGTGGAATATCATATGAAAAATATGTTTTTTACTTTCACATGGTCATTTTTTTAGGAACTTGTTTTCTTAGAGAAAAAGTTTTTCAAAAAATTTTGATAAACCAAACATGAGAAACTTAAAAAACACTTTCTATAAAATGTTTTCCTCTATACCAAACACACCCTATATATTTACTTCAGTTATTATTTAGTAATAAAGATTATTAGGTTAATTTGTTTAAAGATTCTAAACTAAATTTATATAAATATTATAATACAAACTAGAAATCATTGAAAATTTTGGTGTATTAGTTAGATGATTATGATTATAGAAGAAAATACGAGTTATTGTTAGTACGGAGAAAATAAAATACATTATTAAATCTTAAATAAATATATTACTATTATATATAAGGGACAATAAAAGGGCTTTTGTAGTCCTCACAAAACTTTTCCAAAAATTGTCAAACTTTTCAATTAATTACTTCTAGATCCTAACCTTATTTTTTAAAGTTAAATTTATTTTCAGTATCCGGCACCCATTGGAGCTCGCCTAATCCAGATTCGTGTCGCATAGGGCCTAATCAGGGGAAGCACTCCCTATCAAGAATTTTTTTCATACTCGTGCCGACCCGAAAACCTCTACAAGAGAGTGAACAACCCCATCCGCCGCACTTTATTTTCCCCGTTGCTTTCTTCTATTGATATTATCTATTAACCTAAAAAATAGTCATTTCTTCGTTAGATATTCTTGCTTCTTGTTGCTCTTTGTTTTCTTCATTTTCATTTGTTGCTTATTATAGATTTTTACATGTAAACAGTTCTTTTATTTTATATTTATAATTTAATGAGCTCAAATGTTTTTACCAAGATTAGTACAAAAATGATTTTTAGATAGTTTTAAAAATTATTAAATGATGCCATATAATGTTAAAATAAAGACAATATTATCAATTAAGATCAGGTTATCTTTAAATCTCTTCTGTGGTTAACTAAAATTATTTTTTTAAACACAAAATGAGTTTGAAGTAGGGCAGAATTAGAGTGTCAGCTACCGATTTGGTCGGATTCGGTAGCACTTTGGTCCAAATTATGTATTTGTCTTAAAAGTTCATTAACCATGTACAAATTATTAATTTAGAACTAAGTAACTTAAAAAATTAGGATTCAAAACTGATATATTTCAAATTATGGTTCCACATTTAATTTTGAAGTAAATAATTTCATCAAAATGAAAGTTAAGATATTAAAGGAGTGAAATGAAAGTTTTGTTTTTATATATTGAAAATATACTTATTTGAAGTTTAATTATTACCAACATAAATTATATTTCTTTAATTAAAAATTACTTTTTATATCTGGAGTAAGCTCGGGCCTCGTGAAACTAGTTACTATTATATAAGAGAGGATGTTCAATTTTTGTAGTCCTCACAGGGCTACTTTTGGTATTTCATGTTTTTGTACTTTTTGAGGTCTTTTCGTATTTAATCACTATTGTGTATAAACAATTTTTTTCTTCGACGGTTGGATAAGGAGAACAGACCATTATTAGGACAACGTACTTGTACAAATTTCTAAAATTTTCTTTGTGCCCATGAATTAGTCCTTTATTACCTCAAATATCCTGATGGGTTCTATGTAAATTAAGCAATTTTACTCGGCTATTATTTCCTTTGTTTACTTCTAATTATTCACTATATTAAAAACATATATTCTCATATTTTATTATTACCATTAATTATTTATTCCCCAAATCATTTAGCAAGACTTAAGACTATAGAACACTTAATATGAATATTATGGTAAAATACACACTCCATTTATAATCTCTTAAAGGAGTTCAAAGTTTATTATGGACAAGTAAAAGTTAATGAAGGGAGTAATACGGACTTCTTATATGCCACAAAAAGTAATGATGTCATGGAAAAGGTAATTGAGACACCACAAAATATACACTCCTTCTGTTTCTATTTGTGTAACAGTGTTTGAATAGGCATAAAATTTAAGAAGGAAAGAAATATTTTTGAAATTTTGGACATTTGTGTGAGTATATATCTTTTCATTAAGGGTTAAAGGAGAATTTTGAAGTTCAAGTGATTTACGGCGGTTATTCGCTACATTATTGGTGTATTGTAGTCCTGCCAACCCAAGAAAATTATGGGAGCAATTTGAAGAATCAATGACCGAAGATTATAAACCGTTGCAAACTACTGACAGAAGAGAAATCCGATATCAAGCTTTAAATCATATCAACGATATTTTTCATTCTATGGGCCATGATGTAAATGAGTACGAACTCATCCCAGAAACTATCAGGTCCTCTGCGGCAACAAAAGAAATTCATTTTGAAAGATCTCTTACTGTTAGCGAAGACGATGTACTCTTATATAAGCGATTAAACAAAAATCAAATGGTTGCATATAATGTGATTACTGGCAGAATATTTTCAAAGAATGCAGGCACATTTTTTGTTGACGGTCCTGGAGGAACAGGAAAAAATTTCTTGTACTGTGCTTTGTACCCTCTGATATATGTTCCTGGCTTCTATTCTCCCGGGTGGCCGTACAACACATTCGCGTTTCAAAATTCCTAGTGAAATTGATGAAAATGCCAGTTGTAACATTAGCAAAGAAAGTTCACTCGCAGGTTTAATCCGGGATGCAAAATTGATTGTGGGGGATGAGGTATCTATGGCAAAAAAAAGAATGTTGGAAGTTTTTGATCTACTGTTAAAAGATCTAATGGATACAAATGCATCATTTGGTGGAAAATTTGAAGTTTTTGGAGGTGATTTCAGGCAAACACTTCCTGTCGTTCGATATGGGAAAAAGGAAGATTTCATTGGCAAAAGTTTGTTATATTTTAGCATTTGGAATGAACTTGAAAAATTGCAGTTATCTGAGAATATGAGAGCAAAGACTGATCCTGCATTTTGTGATTATCTACTAAGAGTTGGAAATGGACAAGAACAGGTCAACTCAGCAAACAAGATTGAAATTCCACTCTTTAATTATTCCTTACACAACTGAACAAGAATCTCTAGATAAGCTATTCACAGCGACATATTCAAATTTGGACTCACCATATTCATTCATCTCCTACAGATTCCCGTGTGATCTTGACAACAAAAAATGATTTTGTTGATGAAATTAATGACATGCTTATTGATCGATTTGTAGGAAAATCTAAAACATTTATTGACACTGACTAGGCTCTTGAATTTAACTATCAAACACAATTTGAAGATCTACTGCACACCTTACATCCTGCAGGTTTGCCACCTTACATATTACATTTGAAAGAGAATTGTCCAATTATATTATTACGAAATTTGAATCCATGCGAAGGTTTATGTAATGGCACGCGATTGACCTATTGTGATTTTAAAAGTCAGGTTATGAGCGCTAAGATAACCACGAGTGACTTTAAAAATATGCATGTGTTTATCCCTAGAATACCATTGTTATCATCACAGGATGAAAAGATGCCTATTCAATTTTAAAGAACACAATTTCCCGTTAGATTGTGCTTTGCTATGACTATAAATAAAGCTCAAGGTCAAACTTTGGATTTTGTCGGAATTTATTTGTGGGAACCTGCATTTTCACATGGTCAGCTCTATGTTGCTTTATCGAGAGCAAAGAGTTCAAATTGTGTGAGATTACTGATCCGACCGTCTACACTAACTAGCAATGACGATCATTCTATCTCTGATATCGTATATGACGAAATCACTCAAAAGGCAACTGTGTGACATTTTTGCTTTGTATTATCCTATTCCCTCCTTCTGACTGCTCGATATCTAAATACCTTGTACAGATAATAAAGAAAGCTGAAAGCTGAAACAAAAGAAGTTGTAATATTCTCTTTCTGGCAAACTAAGAATCCTCTGATTGGAACTTTTTTTTTTTTATTTTTTTTTAAACCGAGTCTTTCGACTGAACATATTGCCTCATGTACTTATGGATTGACTTCTCATCTTGATGGAGTTTTCATGTTAATAAACGTATCTAATTGGAAAAAGGGACAATTTTTTTTTCAGATTACTAGTTACTAGAGTTACATGAGTATTTCCTTGGGAATATTTGTTACGCGAACACTTGAGATATTCATTCGAAATAAAAGCTATCATATTTTCACATTGTACCTGCTTTGCTGATGACTTATCAGATTGGAAAAATGGATTACATGAGTATTTCCTTGGGAATATTTGTTATGCGAACACCTGAGATATATTCATTTGAAATAAAAGTTAACATATCTTCACATTGTACCTACTTTGCTGATGACTTATCAGGTGATTTGCCCAAATTCATTTGCTTTTGTGAATTAAGAACCAAAAATATTACTTTTTAACTCCGCCTGTGTTTGCATTGCTGTAACACAGCCGGTCCCGAGCCCAGATAAAGGAGGAGGGTTTGCTATCTGTTACAAATCAAATCCTTCACTACTCTATTTTCATCTATGTATTATAAATTTCTCCATGTTGGAACTGCCAAAAAGAATACACTGGTGGTAGACTCTAGCTAAGCCGGGATAGGTATTAAAAGCCAAACCTGGAATGGCCATAATGCCGTTTGGTTGTTCAAAGTTGGTCCTTTTTTGTGCTATTTGTCTCTATTGTTGTTACTCTGCCTGAGCAAATTACTTGATGCAATCTTTTGTTTGTTGCACTCTCTGTTGGTAATCACCACAGGTTATAATCCTGTTGCTTGCGTGATGTTCTCCTCCTCCTCCTCAGATGTGGTCTTTTTTTTTTGTCTCGACTCTGGAGTTATATACTTCACCTTCCTCACACACCCCCCACCCTTCTCTTTCAAAGTTCTAGATTTTGTCCGCAAATCCAACCCGCTGAAGGTTTGTATATGATCACATGCCTTTTTCCTCTTCGTTGCATTGTTGCATTGTTCCGTAATCACATCAGGCTTTGTAATTTGATTTCAGGCAAAATAACTTAACAGAAATTCTTAGACCAACACGGAGTTTATCGTATTACTGGTGTTCTTCAAGAATCTTCCAATGACCTATATTTCTTTAATGTATAATAAAATAAGATAACTTTGGTTGTCTAGGGCCCGGGCTATCGCCACTAGTTTTAATATAGATGAGAAAAATAGTCCCCAAATAGTAAGTTTTATAGTAATGCAAATATACCTCTCGTTGAAAAATGGTGCTTATATACTCTACCGTTACACAAAAGGTGAAATATATCTTTTTCGTAATCGAAATTTTTTAAAAATCATTTCGTTTGCTTTTTAATTAAAAAAATGTCAATTGGAAAAAAGTTTTGTTCAGCTATGCCGGTCGTTAGTGATTAACATCATTTTCAAACCAATATTATAAAGTACTTATATGGTTAATACTGACATATAACATGTGACACAAATCATTTCACATAAATGAGGAGAAAATTTAACCATTTTCTCTTCATTTTACATAGTAACAGCGGGGTAAACGTCTAGAAGAAGAAAAAAAAAAACAGTTTCACCACCTCTTTGCAGTTTGCACCATTATCGTATATACAAATTAATTGCATCATTGCAAGTCTTTTTCCCCAAAAGAGGAGGGGGAAAAGTAATCAATAACGTAAAATTCCTTTCTATTTTTATAGAACATGTATTACAATTCACAAATACATCATCAATACTTCAAATATGAAAATCACTCACTCACAATTTCTTCTATTAATGAAGAATGAAAGCCTGTACGAGTCTCCTTGACAAAATTTGTACCTGTACTTAAGAACTGCACAAAGATTTTCAATTCAGTAATTCAGTTGAATAATTGTTAGCTGATGATAGTTACATTGTTTACTCTAGTACAAGAACTTTGATCAATATTTTAAAATATATTTTCATCATATTAATATGGGAAAAAATTACAATTTATAGTATTTTTCGTATAAGTTTCGAGCATTTAAATTTAAATTTTAAAATATTGAATTAATGTAATTTAATTTAGCTCCGAAGATTAGTCAAATTGATTATCGTAAAGCAAGAGTTAACAAGTAAAAGTAAATGGAGGGAATAGTTGCTATTTCTATTTCTTACCCTGTTAATCTTCTACCCTTTGAGACGAGCTCCTCCCAAAACCGGCACCCCAACAAACCAGTCCCACATCTACGTTCCGAATTCAGCGGTTTCGGTTATCCTTCGTCGTGATAGTCACCGTAGGAATCCTTCTTGCCGTCTGTGTAGTAAAAACAGGGAAAATCATTAAAAAGCACTTTTGAAAAAATAAACTTAGAAGCACTTTTAAAAGCTTGGTCAAACATTAATTGCTACTCAAAAGTGTTTTTTAAATTAACTGGTCAAACACAAATTGCTTTTCATGAAAAACACTTTTCAAAATAAGTTGATTTTAGAAGTTTGGCAAAATAGGCTTTAAGACAAATTTTCACGATTGCCCTTATTCGGGGATGGTCTTTAATTTTTGCCCTTCGCTAAAACTCCTTGGTTCCGGGTTCGAACCCCCGCTCAGTCAAAAAAATTTTTAAAAAATCGCAAGGTAGAGTTTGGATTCGCAAGGCAGTGTAGTTTTTGCTACTTGACTCAAAAGTAGTAGCAGCTTGAGTCAAACTCGCTGATCGTGTAGAGTTTGATCGCAAACTCTATATAAGGCGTACTTTGCCTTCTGCAAAAGATAATGCCTCTACCTTAAGGTAGTAATTTTTTTTTCTACTCAATTGTAATTTTGCAAAACTCTGCCTTAAGGCCTAACTTTTGCCCGAATAGACCTAATTTTGCTACGAAACTATACCTTTCGATTTTTTTTCTTTTCATTGAGCCTGCAGTTCAACCCAAACCCTGCCAGACAGCTAAGCTATAAAAATTTAAAGCATCAAAGAATTTGAGAGACAAAAATTAAAGACCAGTGCCTTCGAAGGCCAATCCGCACAAAAAAAATGCTTAAAATGAGACGGAGGGAGTACATATTAACAACTGGATAAACGTAAGAAGAAAAAAACTAATTTCGCCACCACTTTGCAACATTGTCGTATGTACAAATTAATTACTACATCATTCCAAGTCTTTTCCCTCAAAATAAATATAAGAAAAGTAATCAACGACGTTAAATTCCTTTCGATTTTCTTGGCAAATATGTATTACAAATCATTCAGCTTCAAAAAAAATTCTAACTGGACAGAGATTTTCAGTTCAGTTGAATAATTGCAAGCTGGTGATAGTGACATTTTTTTCTTTTGCTCATTAGTCCTTGAATTTGTTTGTTATTTCCATTTCTTAATCTTTTCAGTCTTCGTCCCTTTGAGATGAGCTCCTTCCAGATCCACCTCGACCATAAAACCAGTCCCACATCTCCGTTTCAAATTCAGCCGTTTCATGTGATATTACATCATGATCGTTGCCGTCGCCGTCTCCGTCCCTCCCACCACTTCTCCTATACTTTATCGCTGTCTGTTGGAAATAATAATTCAAAGTTGTAAAAAATCAAAATTGCTTTCATCAAAAGTAATATTAATGCAACCTCATATATTTGAGAAGCTTTGATGTATCCCGTCGCCCTTGCACTTTCATCCAAAGTATGTGTAGTTTCAACAATAATATCAAGTATATCCATTATTGTACCAAAATTAAGAATAAAACAGCTAAAAGATTTGAAGTGAGATCCCAACGAGTATCACAAGATCTAGAAATACCAAGTTCTTGATGCAAGCCCCTACCAGTTTTAAGCTCACCCACATCTAAAGCTTCTTGAATTTTTTTCTCTCTGAGATTATCGATATTCATCCATACGTTTATAAGAAGCCGCCAACACATTCAAAAACATACGAAACCAAGTGTACAAGTTCTCCCACTTGAAGACAATTTTTAGAAACACCAACAAAAATCAATTGAAGTTGATGAACAAAACAATGAATGGAATGAGCCAATCTACTTTCTTTCTCAATCAATATCTTAAGGCTATCGATATCGCCTTGCATATTACTTGCTCCATCATTGGCATTGTCTTGCATATTACTTTCACGCACACAAGATAGACTCAAGGAATGTTGAGAAAGTAAATTAACAATTGCACCTTTTAGAGCTAAAGCACTAGTATTTTTGACATGAACAGTGTCAAGATGTCGCTTCATCACAAATCCCCTTCTATCAACATATCATAAAACAACCGCCATTTGCTAGTCACCATTTGGTTCATTTATGATACCCATAATTGTTTCAATCTTGTAAGCAATCACAATTTTTTTTTTCCGAATCACTGGACAAGTCATTTGATCATTTTAAGGCGCTTTTTCCAATACAAAACTATAAATCTTATCACACCCTTGAGCATAAAATAAAAGAATTTCAAAAAAATTACCTCTGTAAAGTGATGCTTTAGATTCATCATGACCCCCAAATTCCAGTCCTTGTTTCATAAGAAGTCTTACTACACCAATTGAAGTTGCTACGCGGATCTGACACCCATGTTTATCTTGATTAAGTTGCTTATCAAATGAAGTGTAAATACATTGCTGTTGCCGCATTAGATCTTCGCATTTTCTTTTTGACTGATTATGGATGCTAGTCAGCTCACCAATATGTTTTTTCAAACTACCGGCCTTTTAGTGTCAATTTCTAAACCCCATACTCGAAAATACTTCGCCTCCATCTTGACGATTGTTATTTCCCTTAAATAAATAACCATACAGACAATAGGCTAATCTTTACTGACACTATACTCTAACTAGTCAGGAAATTCATCAAACCATTCACGATTAAAATGACGCATATCTCCATAAATGCACGTTTGAGGAAATTCTTTTAATTGAGGTTGACAAGGACGTAGCATCACGATGATTTGAATGAAAGTCCAAGACTTGAGTTCTTTCACCTGGATCGGCCTTTAAAGATTTTAAATCAAACTCTTGAGAAGAATGCAATGGTACTTCTAAATAATTCATATTTTCTTCCCAGTTAGGTTGGCTATGAGAGGCCGAACTTGAATGTGATACTTTGGTACAATGCATCTTCATTGACTCTTGAATCTGTATAAGATAATTGAATCATTAAATAATATAGAATCAATCTGAATACAAACCCATACTACTACTACTACATACTATATGTGTCTAGTATCTAAAATATTGCTAAATCCGTTTAGCTTTTCCACCTTTTCTCACCATACCCTTACATTCTCCGATCTCCTTTCCGACTAGATATCCTTTATTAATTTTCTTATTAACAAGTACTTCACCTATAACTTCTACTCTTTAAGAAAAATCTAGCTGTGGACTAAAAATATAAGTTAGTAAGAATACGTGCAAAAAAGCAAGCATTCACAAATAGATGAAAAGAGAACAAAATTAGAAGTAAGTATAATATAGTAAAATTAACTGAAAAATCAATTACTAGTGACGTAAGGACATTTCGATGATCCTGCCAACATTCTTTCTTGAATACTAAAACATAATGGATAGAATATTAACAATTGACCATTATAAGAACTTACTAAAACATAATGGATAGAATAGTATCCAAAATTTTATCAAGAGATACAAAAAAAAAAAAAAAATTGAAAAAAAATGGAGAAAAGAGTTTACCTTGGCAGCAGCAGCGTTAGCTCCTACTTCCGGCTTCAGAGCACGGCCGGCGGAGCTTTGTGTGCAACTGGAAGAATGTTCGGCAGTGCTTTATCCTCTGTGCGCAAGTCGCAACTGGTTTTGGAACTGATTTGGCCTTTTCAATTTTAGGGATTAAAAATACCTAATTCCACCATGATTTTCTTTATAAAAATTTAAATTACCAAAACGGCGTCATGCGGCTATTCTAAAATTGAATGAAAAAAAATAACAAAAGCTAAACATAAAAGATAATTCAATCGCGGGACTCAAACCCTGGACGTTGGAGATATTTTGAACGTCCTAGACCATTGAGCTAGCTTTTTGCACATTGTTTAGGATGTTCAAAACTAATATATCCACATAAACACAAAAAATCTATCATATATATATATACAGTATGGTTTTTCGAGGGTTTTGGGGTGAACACTCTCCCGCCACCCTAAATCCGCCTCTAGTTCCAGCTTTACGAAGTTTCTTTCTAACACTTCAATCTTACTCTTTTAAATGTGTTTGACTCCGAGTTGTCTGCAAGCTCAAAAATCTCAAACAACTATTATAGTTAGGGTTGATTACATGAATTTTTATAATTTATTCCGGTTCAATTTAGATTCATGTTCAATTGAGGTCCGTGTTGTTCTAATATTCAAGAAATTGGGTTTTAAAATTTTGAGAGTTCTTTTCATTTTCTGTTGTTAGAATTGAAGAAATCGTTTGGTGATCCTTCTGGCATTTTGCCCAGTTGGAAATCAAACAATTCTAGCTATTGTTCTTGGTACGGAGTTTCATGCAACTCAAATTCAAGGGTTTCAGAATTGATAATTAGAGGTAATAATACTAATGCTGCTTCTTGTACTAATAATCCTGAGTTAGCATTGCATGCCTTTGGAATTAGAAGAAAAAATTGCTTTGTTATGAATGCTAAACTTATTGGAAATTTGTCTCTTATTATTGGATACCTCAAAGAGCTTAGAATTCTATCTGTTCCATTCAATGATCTTACTGGTGAAATTCCTATTCAGATATGGGAATTAGAGAATTTTGTAGTTCTTTATGTAGAAGGGAATTTCATTCAGGGAAATTTTTCGAGTTATAATTTTGCTGGCTTGAGAAAATTGAGAGTTCTTAACCTGGGGTTTAACAGAATTGTAGAGAAGTTTCCACCTTCTCTAGCAAAATGTAGGTTTTTTAGTATGTTGAATTTAGCGCGAAACCGAATAAATGATGTTATTCCAAGGTTTATAATTGTTTTAAAAGGAAATGTTAGTTTTAGTCCATCTACAAATGATTCTTTTGTTCCCTCTCTTTTTCCCTTGAGCAAGAATTCTTAAGGGAAATTCAAGATATTCCGTTTCACGCTAAATTCAACATACTTAAAAACCTACATTTTGCTAGAGAAGGTGGAAATTTCTCTGCAATTCTATAAAACCCCAGGTTAAGACCTCTCAATTTTCTCAAGCTAGCAAAATTATAACTCGAAAAATTTCTCTGAATGGTCCCTTCTACATCAAGAACTACAAGATCCTCTAATTCCCATATCTGAGAAGGAATTTCACCATTAAGATCATTGAATGGAACAGATAGAATCCTAAGCTCTTTGAGGTATCCAATAACAAGAAACAAATTTCCAACAAGTTTAGCATTCATAACAAAACAACTTTTTCTTCTAATTCCAAAGACATGCAATGCTAACTCAGGAACACTAGTACAAAAAAACAACATTAGTATTATTACCTCTAATTATCAATTCTGAAACCCTTGAATTTGAGTTGCATGAAACTCCATACCAAGATCAATAGCTAGAATTGTCTGATTTCCAGCTGGACAAAATGCCAGATTGATCACCAAATGATTCTTCAATTCCAACAACAGAAAATGTAAAGAACTCTTAAAATTTGCAAACCTAATTTCTTGATTATTGGAACAACAAGGACCTCAATTGAACATAGATCTAAATTGAAGCGAAATAAATTGTAAAGATTCATGTAATCAACCTTAACTATGATAGTTGTTCGAGATTTTTGATCTTGCAAGCAACTCTGGGTCAAATACGTTTATGAGAACAAATTTATAAAGATTGAAGTAAAGAACAGCAAAATCGGTATAATAGAGTTGTGGTGTCGGCGGCGGTGATGGTGAGGATAGAAAAAATCTAGGGTTCCAACCTTTGACAAAAGGGAATGTCTTGGGGGGATTAATAGCAAATGGAATTTTGAATTTAATATAGAATGAGGAAAGAGTCCCCAATTGTGGGCCAGTTCGATTCCACCCCCTAAGCCCCAAAGCCCGGTCCCCTAACCCAAGTCCAAACCATGATAGGTTACCAGGCCCACGACCAATCCGGCCCGATATCCTCGACACTATGCCACACTCTTTGTCCAACTCAACAATATAATATCTACCTAAGTTTGGTCAATATTTAAAAGAAAAAATTATACAGGTTTAAGTGTTTGGTTGAGAACATAGTAGTGTGGGAATTTTTTTGGAGTTTTTCTAATTTCTGTTGATTTTCTGTGGCATTATAGCTTATTTGTTAATCCAATAATTAGAGATTAATAATATATAATAGGAAAAAAGTTGTGTTCAGCAATGTCCGGCCGTTAGTGATTAACTTCATTTTCAAACTAAAATTATAAAGTACTTATATGAATAATACCAACATTTAACATGTGACAAAAACCATTTCGCATAAATGAGGAGAAAACTTAACCTTTTGCTCTTCATTTTACATAGTAACAACTGGGTAAACGTCCAGAAGAAAAAAAAAAAAAATTCACCACGTCATTGCAGTTTGCACCATTGTCGTATATAAAAATTAATTACATCATTGCAAGTCTTTTTCCTCAAAAAAGGAGGGGGGAAAGTAATCAATAACGTCAAATTCCTTTCTATTCTTATAGCACATGTATTACAATTCACAAATACATCATCAATGCTTCAAATATGAAAATCAGTCACTCAAATTTCTTCATGTACCTGAACTTAGGAACTGCACAGAGATTTCAGTTGAATAATTGTTAGCTGATGATGGTTACATTTTTTACTCTAGTACATGAACTTTGATCAATATTTTAAAATATATCTTTGCATCATATTAAAAAGCGAAGAATTACAATTTACAGTATTTTTCATCCAATTTTCGAGCATTTAAATTTAAATTTTGAAATATTGAATTAGTGTAATTTAGTTTAGCTCTGAGACGGTATTTAACCGTCTAGCATTTTTTTTTTTTTTTTGGCAATATTTAAAATGATCGGTCTTGTTCACAAAATATAAACTTATGGCCCAAGTTTTACAATAAAAAAAATTGAAATCACAACTTGGAATTTGAAATCCTATTTCTCGGAGAATTTGGGATTAAAATCATTATTTGCAATTGAAGTTGAAGTTTTCTGTAGATTTCATAAACAAACGTCGATTTCAAATCAAAACTTGAAATTGGAGAACCCAAATTCTAATGGCCAAACGCCTACTCAGTTTTATAGAAACTTTTTGCATTACTATTATAAAGTTGTTCTAATTGGTTTGTTTTGTTAAACTTTGGCCCTCTAATTGCATGAACTTATGTTTTTTCTACCTTCCAACTTTATGAAATTTCATTCAGACACTTCAATCTTTATAAATCTAAACTTTTCAACGTGATTGACTGTGTGTCCTCTTCAATCACGTTAATGTGTTATCTATGTTGTTTTTCTGCATTACCAAATTTATGTTTGTTTAAAAAATATTCTAAATTTCCAAAGAAACCATTACTAGAAAGTAGAAAGTATGTCAAGCAAGTCTCCTGCACCGTTGATCGCTACCTTCCCCTTCACCTTTTTCCATCATTTTTCTTACTTCCTTATCATACCTTAGCAATAGTAAAAAAAAAAAATAAGAGAAAAAGCACTCTATGTCTGCTTGGAGAGAATATTTACTCAAAATGGCCCATATTTTTAATATTACCCGAAATGTCCTTTTTATACATTATTATACACTTTTATACAAGGTTGATATATTGTTTACAATAAATGTATAATATTGTATATCGTGTGTGTAAACACTGTTACAAAAAAGAAAAGTTGACTATACGGATGTATAAAAAATATGACTATGTGGATGTAATATTTTATGCTGAATTGTATATTATTGAAATTATCCAACAAACAATCGGATAAACAAGGATGAAGACCAAGAGACCACCAGCGGCAACGCTAGCTGAACTTTTCTTATATAGTTGTCAACCTTTTTTTCGTTCTTCAATACTAAAAAGCATGTTTGATTAATATTATTTAATTTCTCAACTCTATCAATAATGTTTGAGAAACTTATAGCCGAGCAAAATAATATAAATGAAAATAAAAGAAAATAGCATTCTCTTTGTTCCAATTTAAGTGTCTTACTTTTCTATTTGATTTGTCCTAAAAAAAGGTCTCTTTCAATATTTAGTAAGTTGACAATTCAAACATTCTACATGACAAGTTTAAAACCACAAAATTCAAAGAACATTTTAGTATATTAAACAACATTTTAATATATTAAACACATTTTAAATTTAGGATCACAAAATTTAAAAGTCTATTTTTATTCCTTAAACTTTGTACCCAGTAAACTAAAACACTCAATTTGGGACGGATAGAGTATATATTTATTACAATATAACCTTCAAGAGGAGGTTGTTGTTAATTAGAGGTAAAATAAATTTCACATAATGGATGAGTTTTGAAGTATAAGAAGAAGAATGTTACTTCCTCCGTTTCAATTTGTTTTGTCTAGTTTTGACTTGACACGTAGATTAAGAAAATAAAAAAAGACTTTTAAATCTTATAGTTTTAAATTAAAGATATATAGAATGTATCAAAATGCCTTTAATATTGTGGTCTTAAACATGGCACGTGGAAAGTTAGAATTAAAGAATTGTCAAAAAAGATAAGAGACACTCTGTTTTAAACGGTAAGATATCCTTTCCTAAATGAAAGTGAATTCAAGCGGGTACATCATAAGTAAAAAGAGAGGCTTCTTCTTGCTTATCTATGGAATATTGCATTACTACTGGCCTTTCCAAACAGGTTTAAAAGCGGTGGATAACCTAGTTCCTATAGGCCATGGTTAACGAGAACCCCCCCCCCCCAACACACACACAAACGATAGCGATCCAACTAAAGATTTTGATTTCAGTGGGGACAGTTCCATGATTAAATCGACTAGCGGCACTTTCGAGATGCCACCTTGAAATATCCAAAAAGTCTTTTTTATTGATACATTCAAAAAAACTTTACTTGAATCCATTTAATTTTTTCGGATTAAAAATGAAATTAGGACAAACAAATTGAAAAGAAAGAATAATTTTTTAAAGTTAAAAGGATAGTTGATAGACATCACCCCTAGACGATTGCTGCAGATGTTAAGCCCACCAGCCACCACTAAAGAAAAAGTATGGTACATCTTAACACCAAGAGGTAAGTACAAAAATGGAAAAGCGATCCAATAGAGATACTGGTGATAGATATCAAGGATAATAAAACGATTTAATTGTAACAAGGCTTTAGTTCTCTACATAGGAAAGTCTCCAAAATGTTGGGAATAAACTTGTCACAGAAATAATATTCACGTTTTTTACGGTGGAATAATAATGTAGCACCGTGATACGGTTAATCAGCAAGAATAAAAAGAGCGATAATGACACCAAGATTTTTACGTGGAAACCCAAAAGGGAAAAATCACGGTCCAAGAGGAGCAACTGATATCATTATAGAAAGTTTTTGTACACTTTGTAGGTCTGAGTAAAATACTCCAAAGACCACAACACACTCAAAAGAAATAACCATCTTTTAAGATTTTCCACCTCACTACAATATCGCTCACACTTTTTATTTTTCCTCACAGACTATTTCTCTATCTGTGAATGCCTCACTCTTCTTCTCACTTTGTTTGGTGTGATTACAGATGGAAGAAATGCTCTCCATTTATAGGAGACCAAACTTAGCCTCCAAGCACAAAAAGAAGAAAAAGAGAAGGACCCAAAATTTGTAATCCATAAATTTTGCCTTTGGTTCCAAGTAAGAATTCAAACCAAGTAAATTGGCGCATGCCAATTACAACCAAATGGCATGGATCTCATCACAGAAAAGGAGAAAACACTTATTGGATTACAAACGAGCGTAGAGCCTTTGACATTCTATTCCAAATTCAACTGAAAGAGATGCTGATGATTGGACGTTGGATGAATGAGTTTTGTGTGATCTACAAGCAGTGGAGGATTCAGGATTTTCACTAAGGGAATTCAAAACATAAAAATATAGTGTCTAGGATTTGAACTTGGAAGTTCAAGGTAAATTTTGAACGCCCTTAATCATTGAGTCAATCTCTAATCTTGTGTTAAGAGGATTCAAATAATGAATGGAATGGGCCGATTTTGTTAGAAATTCTCTATTTAGTGGACTCACATATTTAATATAACTATACATGGATTGCTATCAACTAAAGACGCCCATGTTTCTTGTCACGACCCAAACCGATGGGCCATGACTAGTGCCCAAGCGGGACACTCGTATACGGACCTGCTAGATATAATCAAACTGAAACTAAGGACAATATGAAAATTTGTAAAAGCATGCTGTGGACTCATAATGTCATATATCAGAATGAACCTGTCTCCTGAGGAGTTACAGCTAACCAAGACATAACAAAATATGTAAGCTGACAAGGCTGCCACTATATACGGGGATATCCAAAACGAATTACGTCGATATAGCTGCCCAAAACATATACACAACCCACACATGTCTACAGACCTCTAAGAGTATAACAGAGGAGCATGATGGGACGGGGCCCTGCCGTACCCCCGAATATACATAAGTCTATATCAAAAGGATCTGTACCAAAATGAGTTAAGCTCCGGAATAATAGAGCTTCCCAAGCAGCTGAGTAGAAGTCCTAGGCTGGAGGATCACCAAACTGAGCGTCTGTACCTGCGGGCATGAAACGCAGCCCCCGAAGAAAGGGGGTCAGTACGAATAATGTACCGAGTATGTAAGGCATAAATAACAACATATATAGATATGAAAGGTAACATGGAATAGGAAGGATAACCTGTACATCTTAAAATCATAGGTACACAAGCGCGCGCGCGCGCGCGCGCACACACACACACACACACACACACACACACACACACACACACACACACATATATATATATATATATATATATATATACACACACATATAATATAAGTATTAGTGTTGCGGAACGTGCAACCCAATCCATAAATGTTAGTACTGTGGAACGTACAGCCCGATCCAAAGTATATCATTTTGCCGCGGAACGAACTTCCGGATCCATAAATATCATCTGTTAGTGTCGAGGAACGTACGGCCCGATCCATAAATATCATAGTTCCGCGGAATGTACGACCCGATCCATAAATATCATATGTTAGTGCCGAGGAACGTACGGCCCGATCCATAAATATCATATGTTAGTGCCGAGGAACGTACGGCCCGATCCATAAATATCATATGTTAGTGCCGAGGAACGTACGGCCCGATCCATAAATATCATATGTTAGTGTCGAGGAACGTACGGCCCGATCCATAAATATCATATATACATATACATAATGTAAGTAGCATGCATGAACGCTCATGTGAAGGCTACAAGTCTACAACTTTATCGGAGTGACGTGAGGTCGGTAACCTCCGATTATTTTATGGAATAACCATTATCGCTATATCTCACCTCGAAGGAACAATTCATAAGGTGAGATCAACAACAATGAATAAAATCGAGAAAATCATGAAATAGCTCAACATTCTCATATCATCGTTGAAATCATAACTTGAGACTTTTAAACATAAAATCATCATCATCGTAATCCCCATAAAAACATTCTCATCTTTAACATCATAAGAAGCTTTAAGAGTCATAAACTTCTAGCTCTTGGAAACAAGGAAGTTATGGAAACATTTATGGAATCAAACATAGGAATCATGCCTTTGAAAGAAAGGGACGAGCCTTAACATACCTTAAAGCTTATCTATTCGCCTAATTTATACTTCTCGAACTCGCAAATCTACAATCAAGGGAATTCATACTATTGTTAGGCTCGTTATCAACTTCTTATCGTAAGCCGTTAAATAAATCTTTCTAAAATCTGCCAAAATTTCGATAGCATCTCCTCTGTTTATATGCCTAGCCCGAAATCTCAATTCAGCAACCAACAACAACAATACCAACATCAACCATAATATTCTCAATACCAAAATACTTCATAAACACCCCATATGGCGCTTATCTCATATTTCTACCAACAAAATCATTCCATAATTATTTAATGTATTTATTTCCGTAAAGAAACCAAGATTAATATGTCAGAAGAGATTCATACCTTGTTCTTACTAAAACAAAAATATCTTCAGTGTTCGCCTAGAATCCAAATCGAAATCCACTGCAAAACGATACTACAATCACAACTGCGCCCTATCCGAACCTAAACTAACACTCCGCCACTTGAAAATCACTCAATTTTGTGATATCCTTACCCCCTCACCTGTTTTCTGAGTTTTTCTGGAAAAATCTGATGACAAATGAGAGGTTTCACCCTTTATATAGGGGGTCAAAGTCGGTGGAACCGACTTAATTATTGGCCTTCACGAACGCGAGGGACTCTCGCTAACGCGATGGTCTGGAATTTTCATGGCCATCGCGAACGCGAAGGGCAATTCTGCCCAGTTCGCCCAATTTTTCATCTTCCGCCCATTTGACCTCCAATCCTACCAATACTTCTCATACATGATCATAAACCCTTATACCCATAAAATAGGCGCATATCACTCCAGTGTTCACAATAAAGCAGTTGACACCTACGGGATTCAACGTCCAAACTACGAGGTGTAACATTTTCTGATCTAATAAAGTGTTATTTTTATGGGCTATATATAAATGTTATGTTATAAGGTCTGGATTTTATATGCGTAAAAACCTAGTTAACTTTTCAGTTATAATTAATGGGTTCATAACTGAAGAGTTGCACCTCTTCTAAAAGGTTACATTTGAAGAGTTATGTCTCTTCCGAAGAGGTGCGCCGCTATTATATACTGGTTGTGGTCCCTAAGTCTGTTACTAATTCTTTTCATCTCTGCCCCATTGAGAGAAATGTCACAAGAAAGTAACAAGACTTAGAAGATCATGACTTCATTCTATCGATTCTTACAACGGATAAAAGGTAAGTGCACTTACTGTTCTTCTAAGAATTCGTATCACTGTCTAATGATTTACTAGCGATCTTGTGTTGTTACTTAAGTTTTCCAACAAATTTACTTTCTTTCTTAATCAACATTCTAAGGCCATTGATATCACTTTGCATATTACTTGCTCCATCATAGCATTGCCCACGCACACAAGATAGAATCAAGGAATGTTGAGAAAGTAAATTGACAATTGCACCTTTTAGAGCTAAAGCACTAGTATTTTTAACATGAACAATGTCAGGAAGCCGCTCCATCACCCCTTCTATCAACATATTGTAAATCAACTGCCATTTGCTAGTCACCATTTAGTTCCTTTATGATACCCTTAATTGTTTCAATCTTGCAAAGCAATCACAATTTCTTTTTGAATCATTGGAGAGGTCATTTGATCATTTTGAGGGACATTTTTCATTACAAAACTACGAATCACTCGAGCATAAAATGAAAGAATTTCAAGAAAATTACTCATGTTAAGTGATGCTTTAGATTCATCATGACCGCAAAATGTCAATCCTTGTTTCCCAAGAAGTCTTACTACACCAATTGAAGCTGCTAAGCGGAGCCAATATCCATGCTTATCTTGATTAAGTTGCTTATCAAATGAAGCATGAATAGATTGTTGTTGCCGCATTAGATCTTCACATTTTCTTTTTGAATGATTATGGGTGCTAGTCAACTCACCAATATGTTTTTTCAAACTATCCTTTTTGTGCCAATTTCTAAACTTCATACTCGAAAATACTTCACTTCCACCTTGGCGATTGTTATTGCCCTTAAATAAATAGCAATACAAACAATATGTTGCATCTTTACTTACACTATACTCTAACCAGTCAGGAAATTCATCAAACCATTTACGATTAAAACGACACATATCTCCATAAATATACATTTGAGGAAATTCTTTTAATTGAGGTTGACAAGGACGTCTCTGAAGATCAGCTTTTTTAATACCATTACGATGATTTGGATGAAAGTCCAACATTTGAGTTCTTTCACCTGGATCGGCCTTTAAAGAACTTAAATCAAACTCTTAAGAAGAATGCAATGGTACTTCTAAATGATTCGCATTTTCTTCCCGGTTAGATTGACTATGAGAGACCGAACTTGAATTTGATAGTTTGGTAAAATAATTCTCGTTGACTCTTGAATTTGTATAAGATAATAGAATCGTTAAATAATATAGAATCAAACTGAAAACTGAATACACACACCTACTACTATTACATACTATATGTGTCTAGTATCTAAAAAATTGCTAAGTTTGTTTAGTTTTTCCCCTTTTCTCATCATACCCTTGCATTCTCCTATCTCCTTTCTAACTAGATATCCATTTTCAATTTTCTTATGTCCGGCCGTTAGTGATCAGCTTCATTTTCAAACTAAAATTATAAAGTACTTATATGGCTAATACCAACATTTAACATGTGACTAAAATCATTTCGCATAAGTCAGGAGAAAATTTAACCGTTAAAAATTTCGACCAAAGCTTTCACGACCCTAGGTTGAGGTCGATTTTTTGGTCGAAAATTGAGGTCAAAAAAACTGTTTTTTTAGTAGTGTTGTTCATATCCTACGCCAACTTTCAAATGCACGGATGACCGATCCATAAATGTAAAATCATGATAAATCAAATGTTAAATAATATAGAATCAAACTGAAAACTGAATACACAACCCTACTACTATTACATACTATATGTGTCTAGTATCTAAAAAATTGCTAAGTTCGTTTAGCTTTTCCCCTTTTCTCATCATACCCTTGCATTCCCTTATCTCCTTTCTAACTAGATATCCATTTTCAATTTTCTTATGTCCGGACGTTAGTGATCAACTTCATTTTCAAACTAAAATTATAAAGTACTTATATGGCTAATACCAACATTTAACATGTGACTAAAATCATTTCGCATAGATCAGGAGAAAATTTAACCATTAAAAATTTCGACCCAAGCTTTCACGACCTTGGGTTGAGGTCGATTTTTTGGTCGAAAATTGAGGTCGAAAAAACTATTCTTTTTAATAGTGTTTGTTCATATCCTACGCCAACTTTCAAATGCACGGATGACCGGTCCATAAATGTAAAATCATGATAAATCAAATGTTAAAAACAGGACGAAATAGACCTAAAATTGCTAGTGTGTCAGCATCTTGTTATTGAAATTCTATCAAAAGTATGACAGCTGTGGGATTTGAACCCACGCCCTTTCGGACCAGAGCCTAAATCTGGCGCCTTAGACCACTCGGCCAAACTGTCGCACTACTAATCGTGCGCTACTTAATAATTAAATGTATTTATATTATTTAGATTAGGCGTTACTTCTAGTCTTTAAGACAAGAAAGCATGACTTGAATTAAAAAATCATAAGAGATAATAGGAATTGATTTGCATGTCGTATTGAATGACTTGTTCTGGTTTCCAATATAATGATAATTTTAGAGAAAGATGAGAAAAGAAAATGAAGATTGAGCTCTTTTCTCTAATATAAACAATTTACTATACTACTCCATAAAGTTTCATGTGTGTGATTTACAGGTCTCGAGTTCGAATTGTGGAATCAACCATTGATTCTTGTGTCAGGTTAGGCTGCCTACATTATATTCTGTGGGATGCGGGCCTTCTTCAGATGCTGCTATCACGAGTTCTAGAAACAACTACTGATGATTGTGTCAGGGTAAGTTGCCTACATAACACCCTCTTGGAATGTGACCCTCTTTCCGAACTTGTCGTCTTTGTGTGACCTATATAAATCATAGGTTCCAGTCATGGAATCGACCACTGATGTTAACATCAGGGTAGGCTTCTTACATGACACCCCCTTGGAGTGCGACCCTTTTCTGAAACATGTTATCTTCATGTGACCTATAGGTCCGAGGATTAAACTGTAAAAATTAACCATGGATGTTTTTCGGCCCTTGTGAAATTGAATTGGGTATGTTGTTGTTGTTGTTTACCCGGCACTTGAACTTCATGTACCAACCTGCCCCTACTATGCCAGATGCTCATTCAATTCCAACTTCCTAGACTCAATAAAGGATGATGGAGTTGGCAGATAAGCATAATGATCCGGCACTTGTAATGCACTGCATTGAGCCATAATAGAATAGTTCGATCAAATGCTTCATTTACATCCTAAGTGGTCCTAATACAACACTAGAAGCATATTAATGTTCCTCTAACCAAATGCTCTTGCCTGTAAATACTGCATTAGTTAATTCCATTCATAAACTGACTTTAGTGTTTCATCATCAAACCAACCTTCTCTCAAATTCTATTTTTAGCTATGCATTTGTTCATATATGAGCCCACAGAAGTAGTGTGCCTTAAAACCAACCTGTACCCTCCGATTAACATTCTTATTTTTTTTAATAATCGAGAAATACCAAGGGCTAGTGGCGCCCGCCTTTCTCTCTCTCTCCACTTAAATACCAAACTTTTGTTTATACAGGGTTTGAACTCTTGACGTGCGTCTAACCCACACATCACAAGTTGCGCTCATACGACTAGATCAAGCACTAGGATCACCATATTAACATTCTTATTTCAGATTTGTGTTTTGGAAATACCATTGATCTTATCAGTAGTATCTTTTAGAAAAACATCGGCATATTCAGATCCCCAGATATCTCATCACACCAATACAATCAGTAAAACTCAATTCCACTTTTCACCATAAACAATTTCCTCTGTCAACTATTTTTCAACACAGCCAAACCACAAACTTATTTGAAGGACCAGTGATTTCCACCTTTTACCTTTAGAGTAAACTGCCAGAAATTGCATTTCATCATAGCCATTCTGTAGGGAAACACACTCATAGTCAAAAAACTACCCGAGTACAAAATTCCAAGTCGCCGGACACAACTTGAACACTACCACATATTTTTATGGCCGATAAGAAAATGTTCGTTTGGCATCACCAAACTTGTGTTTCCTCAATCTTGTACAGGAAGAGAAAATTAAGATTGTCCTTCAACTTTGTTCTGCCACCATTCCATGAATGTAACCTGTGAAGCCATGGTATCCATCCTGTATAGCTGCAGCCAGTGGTTGGCAACTTCCTGTCCGAATGTCCAGCCAAAGACAGCTCCGGCTCCAAAAGACAATGCAGTGCCTAAAAAATGCAATGGCATTAAGCAACCAAATCAACCGCCTAAATGTTCAAGGCTCCTGCCAAATTGTTGGTCCTAAAGCAAACAAGACTACATTTTCATACATGATTAATAGGGAAGCCGTTGAATCACGTTTTGAATTCCAAACAAGGATTAGTATAAACCTTAATTGTATAAGTTTAGGGAGCCAGATTATACATGACATGCAAGGGTGGAGCATTATAAGGAGTTCCACTTAACTAAATGATTCAATTGACTGCTGAAAAAGGAAAAAAGAGGAGGTCATGCAGTAGTGAAGCACTTCATATTTGGTTTAGCAATATAGCCATAAGCAGCAAATGACTGGCTAGAGAAAAGATGGAAAGAGAAATAAAAACTGCAAGCTAATCTTTGATTACTTATCATAAATAAAAATGAATATGTAAGGTGTACAAATACACTACTCTGCAAGGAGATACAGAATTAAGGTCACTTTTGGAGTATAATAAAAGGCCTTAAGTACTGAAATGATGCATACAGTAGACATGTCTGAAAACAAGTGGATATCCGACATTTCAAACGTACTGTTCCTTTCTAGCTTAGGACCTACTGCTTAAAATTTGCATTTGTTTTCTTACTTCAACCCCCCACCACCCCAAAACCCTTTCCCCCCGCTTGGTTTCACTTTTATCATAAAATATGACTTTAACAAGCGAAGTTAGCAGTCATTGAAATTTGATCAAAATACATCATTCTAAATCCTAAAGAATGAACTATTAAACAGTTGTCTATCTAAGATCTGCTGATATATATATGTACACAAGCAAATAAACAATAAAGGACGTCAAATCTTCCAAGACTCTGAATCATCTGACCATGGACATAGATGATAGGAAACCAGCTAATAAAGCAAGAGTAGACGTTGCTATAGGAACTTATAGGAGCTTCGTGTTATCAGATGTAGTATCCTCGCGGTGTATACTGGAAAAGCACAGGAGTACCCTTTTTCTTGGGGAGGGGAGGAATGGAAGAGGGAGGGGGGCACTGTCAAAAACCTAACATACCATGAAGACTCCTCGAGTACTTCCAAGTAACTCCTGCAGTTGAAACAGCTCCAATTAGACCTCCTACAGCACCAAACTTTGCTGCTTCCCTAGCAGTCTTCAGCTGGAGAGAATAGTATAAAAAATCTCATGAGCTCCAGTTACGAAAAGGAAAAAATAGAGGAACATGTGGTTTCAGGGGATACTAAAAGGAAATGGAATCAGTAGAGCTCTAGGGCTGACAGGTAAAAAAGAAGGAAAATAAAGCACCTCTGCAACTTCTTAACGTTAAGCAAGCATTATCACTAGTAAAGTTAGGCATGTCCTTTTGTGCACTCAGGCAAATAGACAATCCGACAGACAAACAGGTAGATGCTCATTATGCCCAAATAAATGATAGAGACCAGAAAAGTTAAATAATCTTTCTAGAATTTAGCAAAACAAATAGATGGTAAAAATGAAGACAATGCACCATTAACTCTTGGAACGGAAGGAACAAGGATGAAGCACGTAAGGTGCTGTTGTGGATAAATGTCATTCTTTTCCTTCAGGAGGTTAGATATAGATAAAACTTGAGGGAATCCTCATAAGTACAGTGCCAACCGCCAAGAAACATTCTTTCTTCTGTTTATTTATTTATTTTGATAAAGCAAAAGAGATGTCTTTCTAAGAAAAGGCAATTGCCCTGCTCTCTCTCTCTCTCTCTCTCACACATTGCAGTGAAGACAAAGGAAAGAAATTTTTGCTTGCCTGATTATAGGGAAAAAAAAAAAAATAGAGAAGAAAATGAGGGGCATTAACTACAAATTCATTTCAAAATTAAAGAGAGAGAATTCCGTCACTCTTTCCTGCATCCTTCTGAATGACACAAAAAAAAGAAGGGAAATGTCTCTCATTGCTTCCATTTTGATCAATCCCTCTTCCATGTTGCCTTCTCATTTCCTTTTGCTCCTCACAGGGAGAGCCTTTTCCAATTAGGAAAGACAAGATATGAATAAAGAATAGAACCTTTTTTTTTTAATAAAGTGAATAAGGCATATAGCCATTCTCACTGCAACCATTTTATATATTACGTCCAGCATCGATATGTGAAGCATCAAGCCCAGACTGTGCTAATATTTTATATAGTGCCTTCATATATTACAGGGTTCCTCCAACAATAAATTCCCAACAAACTCCTTCTCCTTGATTAAAAAAAAATTCCATAAAACCTCAGGCTAATGAAGAGTCAGTTTTAAAGCTCACAAAACACAGAAATCAAGAGCCAAAGGATACAAAGCAACAAGTGGCTGAACATATGGATACCTTAGATCCCAAAGTATATATGAACGATTAAATTTAACCATCATGGCTCGGCAGAAGTTTTCAGAGACTGAGGATGCAACAGAGCCAACTTAATCACCAGGCAACAACTTGATTCAAGAACAGTGATGAAAAGGTTACTTAATCATATTATACTAAAAGTAGGAAGCTCCAATCTTCAAAGTTAGATTATACAAAATTAAAATCTAATTAATTAGTAATATTTTAATTACACAAAGCTTGGATTAGAAGTTCAGCAGGCAGCAACAACACTTTACTGCTTCACATCAATTTACCAAATCTGTTTTCTCCATAATTATTCAGCCACCATAATTATTCACTATTAAAACATGGATAATTTTAAGGGTTAGTAATCTGAAGAGTTTTAAAAATGAAGAAGAGTCAATTTGAAGAGTTAGTAATGTGAAAGGTTTTTTTTTAAATGAATAAAGTCCATTAGGACTCCCAAGTTCCTCCACCCACGCTTCAGCCCTCCCTATAGCATAAATTTCCTCTTATTTTCTTCCAAGCTCCTCTTTTCTATTTTCTCTTGAATCAGCTTATATCCAAGTCATATGTTAGTTGTTTGTTATGTTTTTTTTTGTCCAATGATTTACTATAACTTGTTTCTCTAATATTTAACTTATTTGCAGTGTAATCCAAAACATAATTCATTAGAGGAAGTATGTATTCTGCTATGATAAATTATACTATCGTATTCTGCTATGATAAATTATACTATCAAGCACTGTCATGTTGTATCGTACAAGATCATCGGATTTCTCGGTAATTACTTTTCCTTTTCACAAAATCCTAAAGTGGATAATACTGTAGTTTCCAGTACTCTTAAATTTTCTTGCGGCGTAGGCCAAATATAATTCATTGGAGAAGGTATGAATTTTTCACTGATATTACATCAAGCATTGTCATGTTGTATTGTACATGATCATCTGGCTCCTTGATACTACTTTTTCTTTTCACATAATCTTTTTAAAAAGAGTAAAACTTCCCAAAACATATGGATTACTTCTTTCCTATTATGGTTTTCAAAAACTCTTGGTTATTAAATTCTAGCATATTTTATTTTCTCGTGAACTTTCTTGTGATTGGTCGATCGCTTTTTGTTGCTCCATATATGAGCTTGCATCATGGGTTGATCTTACGTCTTATTTCTGCTATATTTTGATCGAGTAGAGGATGAGACAATAATTTGACATTTGTTATAAACTTATAATGCAGAATTGACGAGGCAACCATCTCTTCTTACATTGCAAATGGACAGACCAGATGTGGCAGATTTTTGTCAAGATGAAAAAAGTTAATTGGGTGAAACCAGGAAGCATAAAAGAAGTAAGTGTTGGAACAGAGATGGCAATGTAGCAAAGGAGGAGGAGAGATGGAAGATTGTCCCAGCAAGCATATACTGTTTGGAAGGAGAGAAATCAGAGATGCTTTGAAGATAAGCAGAGCGGCTTGCAGAAAATAAAGAAGAATTGTTTAGCTATTTACTAATTTTGGTGTAAACAGGAGATGATAGGTCAAACCAGTGTTATCAAAAGCGAAAAGCGCATAAAAGCTCTAGGGTCTGCCTGGGGCTTTAAGCGCAAAGCGCAAAGCGCAAATAAAGTGTGGGCTTTAATGAAAAAAGGCGTAATGGTGCAAAAATACAAATATGTATATCTTTAGTCCAAGACTAATAATAATAAGCATGAATAACAAATATAGGGTCAAAGAAATTGTAAAAACATTACTATAAAGTGAAATATCAATTATCTAATGTCACGTCTGCAAGAGAGGCTCATTGGCACGGAAAAGTATGTCTCAGAGCCTTAATGATGACACTAAAGCGCACATAAAGCGAGGCGAAGCGCTCAACATGTTTTGAGCCTCGCTTCAGGGCTTAAGCGCGCCTTTGACAACATTGGGTCAAACAGTAGATACTTTAACAGCTATAGATTGGTTGTAATCTAGTGAAAATAGTAAGGCAATGTAAACTGTAACACTTTTGTAGGGGAACTACATATTTGGATGTAGTTATACCTGTGGATATATAGATTAACTGTTACCATTCTCAAAAAAAAAAAAAAAAAAAAAAAAAAAAGAATTCACGAGGGTTGATGTTGGTTGAGAATTTCTTTGACAATTTTTCCTACTTATATTTCTAGGAAATCAAGGTTGCAGTCAGAAAGTACAAGATTATTCACATTTAAGTAATACAACAACAACCTAGTGAAATCCCACAACGTGGGGTCTGGGGAGGGTAGAGTGTACGCAGACCTTACTCCTACCAAGGTAGGACGGCTGTTTCCAAAATGTTATTGAAATGTTAAAAAAGAACAATAAGGAACTGTCAAGTGTCAACCTGAATATTTGATATATTATTATAAGGACCACATAAGAAAAAGGTTATACCAGTGTTGTGAAAGGCGCTCGCCTCACGCCTTTTGGCGTGAGGCGTGGCAAGGCGAGCTTGCCTCACCATGGACAGCCAAGGCGTGGCGTTTCCTAAAAGGCGAGGCTATGGCGACATGGCAACTAAGGTGAAGCTATGGCGTATGGCGACTAAGGCGTTGCCTTTTGACCCCTGAACTTGGCACGAAAACTCACTTTAGCAACTAAACTTAACTTCTATTTATTTATCCCCTTAACAACTTACGTTTCAATTGTTTTCCACCCCAAAAAAATAATACCACTCTAAAATAGGTGTATTACCTCGCGCGCGTTCGCCACGTCAATGCCACATCATTGCCATGTCAAAATTACCAATACATCATTTTTTGTTTTTCTTTTATTATTTTTTTCTTTCTTTCTTCTTCTTTTCTCCTCATCCTCACCCAACTTTTATCAACCACCATGCCGGCTGCCTCTCCGCCGCCGCCGCGCGCGCCGCAAAAATTGGACGACGCCGCCTCTTAAAAAAAAAAAAAATCATCACCATCATCTTTAACCCACATCCACACCCACCACCACCATCATCTCCCCACCAAATTTCATCAAATTCCTTAAAAAAAAATCACCACCACCATCTTTAACCCACATCCACAACCACCATTATTTCTAGCAAAACCATTTCTTCCACCACCATTATTAGTAAACCCATTTCTACCATAACTTTATTTTTGAAAGAAAATCAAAATACCCACATCCACAACCATCACCATTTCTAGCAAACCCATTTCTTCCACCACCATTATTAGCAAACCCATTTCTTCCGTAACTTTATTTTTGAAAGAAAATCAAAATCAAGAAACCAAAAAATGGTGAAACATATTCTACTCACAAGCCTAAAAGATAACTAAAACATAATCGGAAGGAGAAGCACAACAGATGGCGGCTAATATTCCTCTTCGTTGGAATTAGCTAATGATGTGCTTAATTCTAAAGTCAAAGCAGTTCATGAAATTTTTTATAATTTCCATTCAATGAATTATTATCTTTTATGTACTTCTAAGTAAGCTTGGAATAACAACTTCACTAAAGAAATTGCACGGACTGCCCTTCACTAAAGAAAAAAATTTCGTGGTGGTGGTGGAGGTGACAGTGGTGGGGAAGAGGACCCGGGGGGGGGGGGGGGGGGGTTTAGAAAAAAGAGAAAAAGCAGCTGGGGGGCTGTGGAGTGGGAAGAAGATGTTGGGTGGAGTTGTGGAGTGGGAGGGGGATCGTGAAGAAGATGGTGATGATTTTTATTTTATTTTTTAATTGTATAATGTTTATTTTATTTTTTAATTTATAATAATATATATATATGAGCGGGCTCACTTTTTTGTTTTTCACTCTCTTAATTATTATTTTTTTAAATTTTTTTTGCCACGTCAGCATTTGGGGTGGAAAACAATTGAAACGTAAGTTGTTAAAGGGGGTAAATAAATAGAAGTTAAGTTTAGTTCTAAAGTGAGTTTTCGTGCCAAGTTCAGGGGTTAAAACATGTCTTTTCCCTTTTTTTTTTTTTTTTTTTAAAAAGTTGGCTGACTTTAAAACAAAACAGAATAAAGAGATAAAATATTATTTACCTAGGGTTTCATCTTTTTTCCATCAGTAGCTGCATCTCTTTTGGTTTACTTCTCCGTTACTTTGGTTTCTTCTTCTTCTTCTTTTTCCTTCTTTCTTTTATTTCTTCTTTCTTTCCGGCATGGCTGGCTTTTTCCGGCAGCAGATTAGCCTTTTTCAGGCAGATCTGACTTTCAGGCAGCCGGCCGGTGACCCATTTGTGTGTCTTATGACTTATTAACTATCTAGTTGGAAACTTTTAGACTTTAGTGTCAACTATCTACTTTTAGTTTTTCAATTGAAATATTTGCCAGTATTTTGTTGAGTATTTGAGTTTTTGGGAATTTATATATGCATATATAATATTTTAATTTTTGTGTTAATTCTCGCCTCGCTTCTAAAAGGCGCTCGCCACGCCACGCCACGCCTCACCATGAGGCATGAGGCAAGCCCTTGTTGCCACGCCTCACCTTTCGCCATCCTAAACACTGGGTTATACTACTTCTGTTGATTGTGTATAGCTACAAACTATAATAGTAATCTACGATTAAGTCTTTCGAATATGCTTACTATTCATTATTCAGCTTTTACTTTCCTTTCAAATTTTGAGTTACTCATCGATTACATGTTTTAATATTATCTATACCAATTTCAAAAGTTTGTACTGATTATCATGAGACTCCAAAAACTAGTCATAGGAAAAATACATTTCAAAGATTCAAGAAACACGTATTAAGTTCAAATTTCCACAGAATGGATGAAACACAATTCCATAAAATGGAAAAGAAATGATTGCATAACTGAAGGAATTAAGCAAAACATAAAAGGAAGTCCAATTAAACACCAACGGCCCAACCTAGCCAGAATCAAATAAGCACCCAACCAAGCAGCTAACAGTAAAGGAGGCACACTCTATGCAAAGCAGCATCCTAAAAAGAGCCCTCAGTTTCTGTCATCCTAAAATTTGCTAAACAAACAAAGAGCTCAAAGGACCAATGCCTACAAAATTCCATACTCCAACCAAGCAGCTAACAGTAAAGGAGGCACACTCTACGCAAGGCAGCATCCTAAAAAGAGCCCTCAGTTTCTGTCATTGCTAGACAAACAAAGAGCTCAAAGGACCAATGCCTACAAAATTCCAGCAAGTCCACCAAGTCCAGCAAGTTATGTAAATCCATCCATAACAACATTCATAGCAGGAGACATAGGCAGAAATACTCTCAAGTACCCAACAAAAAGGTGCATAAAGTATTGATTCAAACCCAAAATCAAACCGCATCTACCAATCAAACAAACCAACCAAAGATAACCCAAAATCAAAATCAACACACACACACACAAAAAAAGGGCATAAAGACAGAAATGTATAGATCAAAAGAGAAGCTAAATAAATGAAAACCCAGACATATATATACATGCACAGAGCAAATCTGAACTGAAAACATATATATAGACAAAAAGAATAACTAAATCAATGAAAACCAAAATACGGAAAGCACCCAAATAACTATAAATGCACAGAGCAAATCTGAACTGAAAACATATATATAGACAAAAACAATAACTAAATCAATGAAAACCCAAATACGGAAAGCACCCAAATAACTATAAATGCACAGAGCAAATCTGAACTGAAAACATATATATAACAAAAAGAATAACTAAATCAATGAAAACCCAAATCCGGAAAGCACCCAAATAACTGTAGATGAACATAAAAATTTTAGCAAAAAACATAGAACAAATTGGAAATGCAGGAAATTTACAGTTGATCCATGAAGAGGGTCAAAAGCAATGAACTTCCCGACATCAGCTTCACAAACACACACACACACACAAAAGAAAAAGAAAAAAAAGCTCAAAAGAAAAGGGTAACCCGGTGCACAAAGCATCCCGCATTCAATCAAGGTCAGGGGAAGGGCCGCAACCCAAGAGGGTGTGATGTAGACAAAAAAGGGCTTAAAGACAGAAAGGTATGGATCAAAAGAATAGCTAATTCAATGACATAACAGTATATGCAAATAATTTTTTTAGAAAAACATAGAGCAAATCGAAAATGAAAACATATTAGTAGATAAAAAGAACAGCTAAATCAATGAAAACCCCAGATAGGAGAGACACCCAAATGACTGTATATGCACATAAAAACATAGAGCAATAGATCAAAAGAATAGTTAAATCAATGAAACCCCACATAGAAAAAAACACCCAAATAACTGTATATGCACATAAAATATTTAAAAAAACATAGAATAAATAGGAAATTTACAGTAGGTCCATGAAGTGGGTGAGAAGCAATGAACTTCTAGACATCAAATCAAATCAACACACACACAAAGCTAAAATGGCATAAAGACAGAAACTTTTGGAGGTCTCAGGTGGGTCAAGCTCGTCGCATGGGGCTTGCCTAGTGCGGGTTATCTCCTGTGTGGTTTGCTAGCAATTGCACAGGAGCTAGGTTTATCCTGTGCGCACCTGAAGGTAACGGCTACGGGTTCCCATGTCATAAAAAAAAAAGAATAACAATAGCTAATGATGAAATCCCCAAATAACTGGATATGCACATAATTCTTTTAGAAAAAGACATAGAACAAAATGGAAATGAAGGAAATTTACAGTAGGTCCATGAAGTGGGTCACAAGAAATGAACTCCTAGACATCAAATCAAATCAACACACACAAAAAAAGCTTAAAGAGCATAAAGACAGAAACTTTTAGAAAAGAATAGCTAAATCAATGAAACCCCAGATAGGGAAAACACCCAAATGACTGTATATGCATATAAGATATTTATAGAAACATAGAGCAAATGGGAAATGAAGGGAATTTACAGTAGGTCCATGAAGTGGGTGAGAAGAAATGAACTCATCAACATTAGCTTGAGACCAAGAAGCTAATGGCTTGTCTCTCTTAATGAATCTTGAATAATTATCCAAGAATGAAAATCTGTCACCCCAAAATTCCTTGTATTCTTCCCAATGTCTCTTCAAGAATGAGTCTTCTTCAGCCATGGTTGTTAAGGTTGTTTCTTTCTTTGTTCTTCTGATGATTTTGGAATCAGTTGAGTAACAGTGATTGCCTATGTTATGTTGCACGACAAAATGACAAAAATGGCCTCAAAATAGTCCCTTAAGTATGGATTGAACCGTTTTGATCATTTAGATTTGACTAGAATTATGACAAAAAAAATTTAGTAGTGACTCACATTTAAAGGTATATACTATATATATATTTTTTTTAATATAGTTTTTGTTAGTTTTGATTTGTTTTTACAGTCTGATGAAATTTTTTGAGATGTGATTTCTGTTCTTTCTTTTTACTATTTCTATGAACGTCTTCATGACGTTACGCCTCTGTCACTCATAACAAAAATTACTTGAAATTACATAAATATTATTTTATTTTATGAGGTACAAAAATATTAGTTGATCGTATCCACTTAATACTTTTCATCAAAATACTATTGTTTTTGGTGTATATCCCTTATGTTTTTACCTTTGTGAAAAGTATATTAGATTAAAATTGTCCAACATTAGGAATTGAGCTAGTGATCATATACTTTATTTATTTTCATTATATACCGTCCATCCAAACTAACGATTTTAATATATTTTTTACATCCTCTTTGATCAAGCTCTTAAAATTTGTTTATTTTAAAACGTATTGTTGGTCAATAAGTGCAATTCGAAAAGTACTTTTGGATAGTAGCAGTTTGTGTTTGGCTATTAAATTTAAAAAATACTTTTGTCAATATCATAGCAACAATTTATGAATGGCCAAGGTTCCAAAAGTATTTCTGAAAAAATACTATTTTTCAATTACTTTTTCAATGTAATAAAATACTCCCTCCATTTCAATTTATGTGAACCCATTTGACTGGACACGACATTTAAGAAAGAGTGAAGACTTTTGAAACTTATGGTTCAAAATAAGTGTTGAATATTTGTGTGGTTATAAATCATTTCATAAAGTGAATTTGTTTCCAAATTAGGAAAGAGGTCATTCATTTTGGCACGGACTAAAAAGAAAATAGGTTCACATAAATTAAAACAGAGGGAATACTATATTCAACCTTTGTTAAAAAATAAAGGAAAAAAAACGTTTATTGTTTAGTGTCATTGTATATAGGTGGGATTTTTATGGTATTAGAACTTTGAATTCCAATTTAAATTTTTAAAAACAATATTATTAGTTGACCTTAAGACTTTCAATATTATAATTTTATTCAACACCAAATTATCCATATAAAAGAGTAATTTAGCTCTTGGAAGATAGGAATACTACTTCTTTTGTCTCAATTAATGTGATACACTTTTTGTTTAGTCTGTCCCAATAAGAATGATACATTTCTATATTTAGAAATGATTTACAGCCACACAAATATCTATGCTTTGTTTTAGACCAAAAGTTTTAAAAACCTTCCTTTTATTTCTTAAACTCCGTGCTTAATCAAACTATATCAAATAAATTGAGACGAATGGGAGTATCATATTTTACTTATATTTTCTTTGATTATTTAATAGTTTAGTTATCATATCTTATTTCACTTCAATATATGTTCTTGGAGTATTTTATTATTTTAGTTATCAGGTCATTATTATTTTTGGTAAATATTAAAAAATAATAAATAAAACCCTAAAATACACTAAAGAAAGACGTCCAAAAGATCTTGGATTTTTGAGATTCCAATAAGAAGTCTATTCCATCGAAAGTAATATTCCTTTAAAATTATGTTTATATTCTTTTTACAAAAATAACCTACAAATCTATACTAAGAAGGCGTTGCCACGTCAATTTTTAATTGTTTTCATTTATTAGAAATTGTACGTACAAAATAATAAAATGTTAACCATATTAGTATTCAGAAAACATTTAGTTGTGCTATGAAATAGAAATCAAAGTAGCACAAATCTAACTTCAATTTGCTCACATTCAAATTAATGGCAGAAGCTATATGCTTGTTCCCTCACTTGGTATAGTGAGTCACACTATACTTGTCCCAAAAAAATTAAAAAAAAATAATGAGACTTGCATAAAGTATGCATTGAAGTGGAGAAAAGGACCAAAATCATGCATTATGTTTGGGTTTGGAACAAAATCATACATATTCTTTCACATGGAGCACTAATAGTACATTATGTTTGCATAAGTGGTGCACTTTTAGTCAAACTCCCAAATATTTTTTAAAAAATTTAACGGAAAAGAATAAAAATGCCTCTGAACTTTTAGAAAATGTATAAAAATACCCTTTATTCATCTATTTTGCTAAAACTACCCCTCAATTCAACTTTTTGGCTCATTTATTCCCCTTGACTAACGGACAACACTAATTTAAAAAAAAAAAAAAAAAAAAAATTGCACTTGACATTTTATTACTGAAAAATTGATTTATTCTTTTAAAAAGAAATCTGAAAAATCATTATTTGTAGAATAAGGAAAATAATTTTTCAACATCCGTTTCTTTAAAAAACAAATGTAGTAAGCCTTTTATATATAAAAAAAAAAAACAGAATTGGATTTTCATTAAAACATGTGGATTTTTTTAAAATTTGGAAAACTTTTTTTTTAACGGGTGGAAACCCCTTTTTTTTTTAGAAAATTCAATTTTAAATCTGAAAACTGATTGTTTTTTTAAGTAAAATGTGCAAAACTAATACTCCATAATTTTCTTCTAATTTAAAAAAGATAGTTTTCTTTTTTTTTTTTTAAACACAGTTTTTTCCATAAAAAATTTAATTTTTTCAGATTTTTATAAAAATCCAGTTTTTCACATTTTGAAAAGAAAAAAATTAATGTTGTCGTTAGTCAAGGTTTTACTCGTTAAAAAAAAAGTTTTCCAAATTTAAAAAAACTCCACATGTTTTAATGAAAATCCAATTCGTTTATATATATATATATATATATATATATATATATATATATATATAAAGGCTTACTACATTTGTTTTTTAAAGAAACGGGTGTTGAAAAATTATTTTCCTTATTCTACAAATAACGATTTTTTCAGATTTCTTTTTAAAAGAATAAATCAATTTTTCAGTAATAAAATGTCAAGTGCAATTTATTTTTTTATTTTTTTAAAAAAAAATTAGTGTTGTCCGTTAGTCAGGGGAATAAATGAGCCAAAAAGTTGAATTGAGGGGTAGTTTTAGCAAAATAGATGAATAAAGGATATTTTTATGCCTTTTCTAAAAGTTCAGGGGCATTTTTGTTCTTTTCCGTTAAATTTCTAAAAAAATATTTGGGAGTTTGACTAAAAGTGCACCACTTATGCAAACATAATGTACTATTAGTGTTCCATGTGAAAGAATATGTATGATTTTGATCCAAACTCAAACATAATTTATGGTTTTGGTCCTTTTCTCCATTGAAGTGTTAGCTTCGAAGAAGAATCCAAATAATATAGATCAGATGAGAAGAAGAATAAATTCAATATTGAATATATCATCAAATATTTAATATGACCACCACGAGATCTAGTTTTGTTCAAGTAATGGATTCTAGCCCGTTAGATCTTCTGATAAATCCGAAGTATGGGCACCTATGATTAAAACGTAATAATTGAAACTTGAAAATAATTAATCGAATAAGTTAGCAGATGGAATAGATTAAATTGTACTTGAACATCAACAACAATGCAAGTTACGTAACACACTTACTCAACTGAAAGCATAAGCAGGATTATCTAACTAACGAATCTCGGCTTTTCCCTAGAAACAAGAATCCTAAATAAAAATGTCTTCAACTCTCCAAGTAAAAGCAATAACTAATCAATGATAAAAATGAATGCATCACAAAGCCACAAAGCAAAACAAAAGCACGTAAAGAAAAATTAAAGGAATTCAGTAGTCAAAAGAAATTAAAAACTTACAAAGTGTCGTTGAGTGGAAGAGGAGGCATATGGCGAAATCTATACACTTTTTAATTTGCAATTGTGAGTTCCTAGTTGAATTGGAACTCCTCAAGCAATTAAAACCATAACAACTTTGACATAATAGCGGTCAACGAATAGCTAAAAGTTTTGGAACTATCATTAAGATTAGAAGTTTATTCATATTAGGAGAAGTTTCAAATTTACAATTTTATCCAATACGAAATTATTTTGTTAAGACATGCTTTATTTTTAGGGTATAAAAGTCGTTCAATATTTGAAGGATATTTTGATCAACCATCATTTATATTCATGCTTTTATAATAATATAGATAGAGATATCTTTTTAGTGTCTAGTGTAGTTTTTTGCTTGCATATTTTAGGACTTAATGAGACTTTCTTAGTGCACAACATTTTTGGATGATTCAAAAAAAAACACCCCTTTATAAGTTTTAAAAAAATTTTATAAGCCAAACAAAAATAAGTTGGGATAATTTCATTAAATGCTTTTTTAAGTTAAGCCAAACGGGCCAACGTAATTTTTGGGCTTATTTTAAGGAACAAATGGCTTATATGGCATTTTGGGTAAAACACTCAAAAAAAGTTGAAAAAACAGCTTATAAGTCGTTTTCATTTTTTTTTGTACGGATTGCCCTTCGTTTTGGGGTGGTCTTTAAATTTTGCCACTCAAATTTGTGGTCTTTAAATTTTGCCCTTCATATTTGTGGTCTTTAAATTTTGCCCTTTGCTTGGAAAGATGAGCGAATACATGAAATTTGGGTTCGAACCCCGCTCAACATAAAATAAAAAAATAATTTCGCAAGGCGGGACTAGGGGAGTGTATGCGGATCCGATACAATCTTTAAGAAAAGTTAAAGTTATGCCGGATCCGCATAACTAAAAGTCTGCCCCTCAAGGCAATAGTTGCGTACTTTTTAGTTAAACATAACTAAAAATCCGCCGAGGGGGGCATATATAAAATTTAAACTTTGCCTTATAAGGCAAACTTTTTTTTTGGTTGAAAGTCTATTTTATTCCATCCAAAAAACTTGTACAAAGACAAAGTTGAAGCCGACCTTCAACCGTACATGGTAAAATTCCTACTCACTAACTTGTATAAGTCAAACTAGGAGCAACTATTACATTAAAAAAAAAAAAAGGTTTTGTGCTTTTAATCAACTACACTTAGCTAGGGATAGCAATTCATAGCAAAAAGAGCTCTCGCCATTTGAAATTGTTCCTTCTTGGATGTGAATATGTTGTGCAATCTCTGCAGCAAAAGTTCAGAAAGAAACGAGTATTTTGAAATCGAGTAGGTTCCTTTCTCTCCAAACCAATGCCACTTTAGCATACCAAAAATTTTTGGCAAATATATGGAAATAATATCGATTTGTGTCAAAGCAATGTGTGAGATCCATTGTGATTTCATCTTACCTGATTCTTCTAAGTATTGGTACCCTGTACCCATACCAACAATCTGTACCACAATCCTTTTGTGATGGAGCATTCAAAATAAAGATGGGAAAATATTTCTTGGGTACGCCTACGTAAGATGGAAAAATATTTAACAAGTCTATAACAATTGCTAATCTACCTTGTATTGCCGGCCAAAGTGTGAATTTGTATCCTGATGGACATTTGGTTGTAGCATAATACTTTTCCATGTAACTTTGGTATATATGCTTGAAAAAATACATATATATGCTTCAAGGCAAAGTTTGCCCATAAGGCAAAAGTATGCCCCCATCGGATAAGTTTGGTAAATCCTTAACAAGTTTATACGATGGGGGCATACTTTTAATGGGCAAACTTTTATGCCGGATCCGCATAAACTTATGAAGGAATTATCAAAGTTATAATGGTGAACGGTGCATACTTATGTCAAGTCCGCCCATAAGGCATAAGTATCTAAAATTGTTAGAGAAAGTTGACTAATTCTTCTTGGCCGTATGTCTGGGGGCATAGCGAATTTAAACTTTGCCTTGCGAATTTTTTTTTTAAAATTTTGATATCCTGGGGTTCGAACCTCGAAACCTATGGGATTTAGCGAAGGGCAAAATTTAAAGATTTCAAATATGAAGGGCAAAATTTAAAGACCCATTTAAAAGTCTAAGGGTATTTTCTTTTAGAATTTTTCAAAATTGCTAAAGAACTTATAAGCTAAGCCAAACGGGCTCTTAGTATTTATGATTACATACTTTTTCCTTTGTTTTTGTCAAATCTAATGAACATAAATTATTAAAAATATTTGACAATGACTAGAAGTGTCAATTTTTGCCAAAACGTAAAGGATCAGAGTTGTTCAATTCATACTTAAGGGACTATTTTGAACCTACCCTCAAATATAAGCGACTATTTTTGTAATGTTTTCTAGTCCGCACCCACACCTTATTGGCTTATTCTTGAAAAAAAAAATTGAATAACTAAGCATAAGATAAATAATATTATTCAAAAAATAATCAGTTCGTCCATGAAGTGGGTCAAAAGCAATGAACTCCTTGTTGGAAATTTTACGGAAAATACTTCATCATGAACATATGTAGGGACTTCTCTTCATCACGAACACTTGCAGGGACTTCTCTTCATCACGAACACTTGTAGGAACTTCTTCTAAGCTTGAGGAAAATACATGATCACGAACACTTTAAGGGACTTCTCTTCATAGCTTGAGGCGTGTCAATTAAGACTTTCTCCACCTTAAGGATATTTCACCCCATGGGTGTATCCCCCAGGATTCAACAAGCTCTTCTAGTATAAAACTAGGAACCGAATCTAACAAAGATTTCAAACAATAGAAAACCCAACACTAAAATTGAAATTGAGAAGATGAAATTGTATCTCTTAGTTTTTCTATATTTCAGTGATCAAACTTCAGAATTTATAGTCAAAGGAATAGCAAAAATCTGAACGTTTGAAGACTTAAAACGTATCAAAATAAAAGCCATTGAAGGCCTATTCAATATGATCATATCCCTTTGTCAAAATACTAACATATGACAACAGTAAACATTTCTCATAATAAAAGCTAAGCTATTAAGGCTAATTAAATGTAGTCAGAAACGTTTTGAACAATAAAATATTTGACTGACATTAAAACAAAATAAATATTAAGAAAATAAAGAATATGTTATTTTTGAGATATTAAATAGAAAATATTATTTTTCTAACACTCTTCAACATGGTTAAGGTTGCTCTTTGGCGTGATTGTTTGTTCTGATGATTTTGGAATCTGCCGAGTAACAGTGATTGCCTATGTTAGTCCGCACCCCCACCTTATTCTTGAAAAAGACAATATTATTTGAATAACTAATTTAAGAATATTAATCACATTAAATAATAATTTTATTATTATATAAAATTTATTTGGCCTAAATTACCAACACGAAGATAAACATAATTTAATGACTTTTCTAGTCTTTTTTGGGAGTTAGAAAGGTCAATTCATTCATACTTACAACTTAAAATAACAGAGAGTTTGGAGCTTGAGTCTCATGTTAGTTTGTGATTGTCAATCACATCATTAATATTACATTCTGAAATTTATCTGTTAGTTCCTGTTATGGCTGCCCAAAAAATAGAGCTAGGATATATGGAGGAACTAGTAAAATCTTTGGATCAACTAGAGATATTTACCTGATAATATAAATCATCATAAAATTCGACAAATCGTCTTAAGTTATACTACTAAATAATTTTCAATTCTTTATGACATCTCGAGAAGGCTCATAGCTCGTTTGACCAAACTTTTAGAAAGTGTGCTTATTTTAGAGATTTAGGATATTTGTCAAAAAAAAAAAAGGAAAGGTTTTTGCGTAGTAGCATAAATTGTTGTCCGGAACCTGATCGGTCATAAATCAATGCTCTAATATTTGCAAATATATTTTCCAAATTAATTAGACAAAATTACTACTCTTCAAAAATATTTTTTTTAAATAAGCAAATTTTGGAGGCTATCCCGTTCACAACCCATTTAATATTGAGCCTTGGTTGAAAAATATGTCATTTTGGGATTTTTCGGACTTAAAATTTTTCTCTTCTTTTTCAAAAGTAAATGGGATAAATCGTTACCCCCCGTACTATACCCGAATTTTGCTACGACATGCCTTATCTTTCCTTGGATCCTATTACCCCCTAAACTTATTTAAAACGGAATAATTACCCCCCTAAACGCTGATGCCCACTCTCATATGGGAGAGTGACATACACTCTCCTTGCCACATGTGTATTTATTTGTTTTCTTTTTTTTTTTTTTTTAATTTTTTCAGCTTACGTGTCAATTTTTTTTAAAATAAAAATAAAAAATGAATTTTAATTAAAAAAAAAAAGTTTTAAAACCCGTCTTTTTTTTTAATTTGAAAATTTGATTTTTTTTTTAAACCCATTTAAAAAAAAAAAAAACTAAAAACATGGATTAAAAAACTAAATTTTCTTTTAAAAAAGGATTTTTAAAACCCTTTTAAAAAAAAAAAATTGAAAATTTGTTTTTTTTTTTAAACCCATTTTTGAAAAAGCAAAAAAAACTGAAAAATGATTTATTTTTTTTAATATGGAAAAATGGATTTGTTAAAAATATGGAAAACTTGATTATTTTTTTAAAATGTCTTAAAAAATCTTGATTTTCATTTTTTTAGGACACTTTTATTTTTCAAATAAAATCCGGAAAAGTGTTTTTCTTGCCAAAATGTGAAAAAAACTGAATTTTTATAAAATTTTGAAAAAATTAATTATTTTCTTAACATGTGGAAAACCCATTTTTTAAAACTAAATGTGGAAGACTAGATTTATTTTCAAATTTTAAGAAAATGCAGATTTTTAAGAAAAAAAAATTAAGTTTTCCTTTTTTTTATGTTTTAATCTTAAAAGAGAGTGAAACAACTCTCTTTGCCACATCAGCATTTAGGGGTAATTATTCCGTTTTAAATAAGTTTAGGGGTAATAGGATAAAGGTAAAGGTGTGTAGAAAGAATTAATAAGATAGTTCATGGTAATATTTATCCCAAAGTAAATTCTACTAGTCATTGACCCACCATCTCCTAAAGAAGACTTCACAACCTTTTTCAATAACTTTTGGCATAAGTTTCAACTATTTGACTATTTATACAAATAATGACTTTATCCGCATTGTCCACGTTAACATGCTACAGTAGATAAGAAGTGTGGTAAACAAGAAAATAATCAATAACTTGCTCAAAACACATTGAAGTGAGATGAAACAGTATGCAAATAGAATGTTTTAAAATTTCAGGACTATCCAAAAAGTAAAATGCTTGACACTCCTCTAAGAAGTGTTGTCATAAAAGAGGTTACAGATATGAACCTGAAGAATCAGAGAGGGAGCCACCTTAGGCCAAGCGGTATCGGATATAGGGGCGGGACCGTCTTAAGGCCAAGCAGTGTCTGGGCTTAAGCAATGTCGGGGACAAGGGCGGAGCCACCTTAGGCCAAGCGGTGTTTGGACATTTTCAGAAATTAAAACTCGGTCCAAAAGTATGAGTAATATACTTGAATCGTGTTTCATTAATAATGCTGGAATTTCATCTTTGATTTGTTCACTTACTTTAAATCCCGACACAGCTTACAAACAAATTCTGTGTACACCACTGTCAAACCTGCTTTCACTAACGCTTATTTAAATAAATGCTACAAACAACTCTAAGGAAGTAAAAATGAGTCTTTTCCACTTCAAAGTGATTGATGATGAAACAAAGTAAAATCAAAAGCTCCAGAGTTCATTCTAGTTGGTAAACCGATATGAAAGACATCAGAACACTTCCCATCCAAAGCTTCCCTTCCCTCTCCTCTACCTCGCTGACAGCTCTAACGACTTTCCCCTGTCGATCTTCCAATATCTGCAAGAGCTTCCCCTCGGGACTGTACTTCGCAACAACTGCATGGAACCGGCCACCAATGTGCATGAGGTATTGGAGCTTTGCAGAGACAGGAAGCTTCAGCAAGAATTGACGGAGTTGTGGGTATATGGCATTTATGTAACTGTAAATGGTTCGGCGACAGTGGATTGCTACCCAAAACTCATTCTTTTCATTTGCCCTCACGTTGTCTGGATATCCTGGGAGGATTGCTATTACTTCTGATGTACCGGCTTTCTCACCTCTCAGCCAGTATTTCCGCAACCTACAAAATAGTAAAATATTTCATTGTCACTAGAGGTAGATCCGGGATTTAACTTTAATGGGTTCAACATTTAAGATTCTCATAAATGTATTGGTAAAATTATGAGTTCAGATATAATATTTCTATATATTTAGTAGGTTTTTACATATATATCTATACCCCGTATCGGAAGTTATGAGTTCAAATGAACCGGTAGCCAAAAGGCTACTTTTTTGGCTACTTCCACCTATCATTATCACTGGCTTATTCTCCTCTATAGTTCTTATAAATGGCAATACTAGCAAGAAATAATGCCACGGGAACTATCTCAGGCCCCGTTTGGACATGGTTTGAAACCATGTTTGGACATGCAATTTGGATATTTTAAGGAGTATTTTCTCTTATAGACATAAAAACCCCACAAGTTGTGAAAACTATCAAAACATTCTCAATTCTTATACAATCTTACCAAATGAGCATGTCATAGTTCATAACAAAATTAATACGCTAAATCATAACAACCGGCTCAAAATTAATACTAGAAGATCTTTCTAAAAATATATCATCAAATTGATCAAATTTTAGTTCAATAAATAAAATTGGTAGACATATATAAATTAAAAGGTTGGTAGACATAAATAAAATTTGGTGGAAGTTAATGAGATTGGTAAATGATTGATGGGGGTAATTGTTAAAAATATCTACCAACTTATGGGTCTTTTTTTTACAAAATATAAACTTATGGGTTAAATTTTATATTTAAAAAAAGTTGAAACCATGGTTTCAAACCCCAAATCATGCATTTTTGGATGATTTGGGGTTTGAAACCATAACTGAAAAGCGCATGTCCAAATGCTGGTTTGAAAATTAATGGCCAAACGCCTACTAACTAAATGTACGTACAGACGTTTTTAAGGCAATTCGATATAAGGAGATGTTTTAAGAAAAGAAATAGAAAAACGAATGCAGATATTTCAGAACATGGATTATAAAAGCTGAAAGTCCATAATGCTTCTACGTCTATCACTGTCCGTACTATGTATAGTATTTGCATCTCTGTATTGCTGATGCATATTGTAAATGCACATGCACATGCACGTATATAGACAAATAAAAGCTTTAAGGTGAAACATCAACCCAAGAATCTCCTCAAACATGAACGGGCAGAGCCACAATATAAGTTACGGGTTCCGCAGAACCACTAACTTTGGCTCAAAACCTATATTTGTATCAAGAAATTTAGTTAACATCCATAAATTTAAAATTCAAGATCCGCCTCTGCTGAAACATGTGGGTAAAAGATTATAGAAAAGGCACATGTTTTTAGCAACCAGAAAAGTGGAATTCAACTGCCTGATATTTTGATAGCATTTCCATGGGTGCATGAATTGCTCTAATACATAACCTAAGAATGTTCATGTGAGTGAAATTTTTTACTAAAGCAATAGCGAAACAACAATCACAGACAGGAAAAGGTAATCCAAGGAATCTTCCCTTATTATAGATCTCGAACAGACAAAATCTTCTCAAAATGTGGTAAATAGCTGCACTATAATACTATAAACATCCTGATTGCAAAAGACAAGAGCGTTACCTGCCCTTGGAACCTTCACAAAATATAAAGAAGGAACCATCCTTGCTAAGTGAGATTCCATTTGGAAATTGAAGGTTGCGAATAAGAACAGTGGTTTCTTTTGTCCTAGGATTGTATTTGAGAACCCTCCCACTATCTTCTGCTGAGAAAACCAGCTGAATAAAATTTCTGAAAAAAAGAAGTGCGAGTTGCACAATATTAACTGAATGAAGCACAACAAATTACTATTACATTTAGGATTTTATAGTAAAAATTGAAATAACATTTAAAACTACTGTGTACTACTGATGAAACTATCTAAGCTGTCAAAATTAAATAGTGAGTAACGTCTTTAGGATAAGTAGAAGTAAGAAACAAAAATATGCATGGTAAGTTTACACGGAATTTAGTGCCTAAATGCAGACAATTCAGATATCATATCAAATGACCCTAACTTTTAACGCAAACTTAGCTACGAACAAAATATAATGATAAACAAAGAATCCATAAAGATGTTACAACTAGTGGAAACTACGGCTTAGTCATTGTTAGGCTTACATTAGATCTAGTTTTTTAGAGTCTCTGGTTTTAGAAAACCGCTAATTTCCCTTAAAAGACAAAATTTCAAGTATTGGAATGAAATGAGCTCGAATAAAGCCGAATATTTACATGTGTGTGTCTAGAAATTCATATAGTCGACCTAATTAGTTTGGGATTAAGGTTTTGTTGATTGATTGATACAAAAAATGATAGGAAGTAATTCTTCTGTAATCGATTTTTTGGCACTAATAATTAGGTGAATCACGAATAGAAAAGCAATTGTTCAGGGTCAAATTATGGTATGCAACTACAAGTACACCACTTTGAACAAAATTCATTTTCCGATTGAATCGCACTATTGAATTTTATACCAGTCAACCTATGAAGAATCTGTACCATAAAAGAAATGGCGCGTTCATGATCTACCTGCGTTGGTACATTGTGCTGCTATCCGTAAAATAAACATTCCCTTCATCATCAACATCCAAGTCATTTGCGAATCCTAAAGGCACTCCTTCAGCCTCAGTTGTCAAAGATTCTGCTAATCCACCTTCAGGGCCTACCTTCATCAACCCAAAATATGCATCTGCAATATATAAGTCACCTGTTCTTTTGTCAAATCGTAAACCCAATGGCCTACCACAGATGTGCTCGTTCTTCAAATAGTCCAAGGGTGATGGTTTTGGATCGCATAAGCCTGACCTGAAAATTCAGAAAACAGAACATAGACTTGAAATCTAGATCATATATGAGGGGGAGGGAGAAGCAGTCCGAAAAACATGTAAACTGGGCAATACATCATAATTAAAGAAAATTTCTGACAATCTGTAAAGCAAGTTGAAATTTGGCCTTAAGGATTTGATTGCGGAACAAATGTACATGTATTATAATGTTAAAAGTAAATTGAGTAAACATCTATGGTTAAAGAAAATTTCGTTCAATAATAAGTAATAATGAAACAACAGCCAGTTGACAAGTAAACTGATGAAAAATCTTTGTAGCTTTGATTAGGTTTAAACACTAAATAAGTGCTGCAAGCAGGAAGTTATCATCTTTAACTCTTTTAATTTTCTTTTTTGATCACGATAATCCGCAATCTTCCTAAAGGAGTTAAAAATAAAGAAGGAAAAAGTTTATGTGACGTGTCGGTTTTCTTTCCTAAAGTGGAACACTGTATTTTACTAGAATCTGAAGACAATTCTTGAAATGGCTTCAATCTTGTGCCTTCTAAAACCCAGTGCTCAATGCTTGCTTAACCCCCGACATCCTGGTTCACATTGAATACTTTAAGTTTATTAATCGGGTAGGAATAGGTATGAACGTTAATCAGTAATGCAACTTCCCAAGGTGATGATTGAGTTCCACACCGGTTTAAGCAATAGTGACACATTATTGGAGCTAACATATTATTTTATTTTATTTTTGATTAAGCACCGGGTGTCCGAGTCTCTTTGACGACTTATGCACAGGCCCTCGGCAAGAGTTTCCCGCAACACGGGTATTCGGGGTTTCCCCGTCCGATGGCCCTCAGAAATTGTTTGCACCCAAGACTTGAGACCTTGGAGCTAACATATTATTGCAGCCAAGATTAGTATATATGACCAATTGTTCTAGTAATCAATCAATCTTGAATGATAACCCCAGTAGCGATTTGTTGACAAGACTTCTGGTTCTTTTATGCCATATCTTGTTAGTGTTCTAAGATAGAAACCAACCAACAGAATGTTATTTGCATGGTAAACAATATATCCAGACTGCCAACAACTACTGATGGATCCAAATTGAAAGAGTTCGGTAACTATCAACCAAAAAGGGCTAGGCTAATATTCAAAACTGATTCTAAACTTTTCTCTCTTCCTCCTCTTTGCTCTGATCATTTTGACAGATATCAGAGCCACATGGTTAAAATCTCCCAGATGTAAAACCAAAGAAGGCTTCAAGTTACATTGCTTCTATGAGAAACAATTGTTTGATGACAAAAGTATTTCACCATAACCTTTCCAAACTTTCAATTTCTCTCTGATACCATCCAAATGCTTAAAGAGATCTTTTGAATTCCTCGGATTACCTATGCAGACACTATCTAAGGCTTTATATGTTAAAATAGCTTACTAGCTTAGTGTCCTAGGAGTTATACAGAGCCCCAGAACCTTCAAATCTGCATGACTGGATCCCTCTAGCTTGACGTCCTTCAAAAAGTCTTAACCAAATCATCTTAGTTTACTAGTTTGAGAAAGGGTAGGGTGAAAGAGTTGCCTTTTCGTTTGATTTTCTCCCTTAACCTATTACAACAATGTTCGAGTTGTAAAGATGAGATTATGCTAACCACCAACAATTGGAGCTGTTACAGAAGAAACAAACATACATGTCTGTGTTTACAAAGTATTGTAATTACGTTAGGTGAATTTGGCACAACTTTCGTGCATTACTAAATGCTTATAGGCTATATATAATTACATGAGATACTTTCCATCAAGATAGAAAGTGCAGATTTTTTTTTATTAGCTTCAGCTTTGATAACCATTAATAACCATGATCCCGCTATCTGAATTTAAAGAACAAAGCCAGAATATACTACATATATTACGTGTAATCTTCACACAGTGACTTATTCCCCAAAACAAGAAAAGTTGCTAGTTAACACACCATATTGTTTATCTTTATTAGTACTTTATCATTTCTTATATCTGAAGTGCAAGGTCATGCTTAAATTTTCAATATACAGACAGTGTGTCAGCCTCTCAACGACACACAAACATAGTGAAACTCAATTCTATTTCCATCTACTTCCCTGAACAAGAACTACCTAACTGCTGAACTTAAATGGATATGCACCTATAACATTTGTCCTTATATCAGTTGCACCATCACAAGTTTTATAGGAGTAAATATGCAAATGAACCAACACCTAATAATTATTTTGCTCTTAGCTCAATCTTCAAAGCCAAACAACTGGACCAAACCAACCGAATGTAAGATTTTGCGTCATAAAAGTTGACTCAACGCAGCATATGACATTTGATAAAGAAATTAGCATCTAACAAATTATTTGTTAGCATAGATATAGTATGTACTCACATGTTCACGTTTCACATGGAGCAATATCAGTTTTACCCCCTTTTTAGGCATTTAAAGTGACCATACGAAATAACAAAAAAGTATATCCTGTTGCATACTCAATGCAGCATATGCATGTTCAACAGCTCAAATCTCAAAATTAGGCTCTTTTGGCCATAAGAATCTTTTGCTTTTTTGGGAAAATACATAAAACCCCCCAACGTATACTCGGATTAATTATGATGCATCCAACCTTTGCGGGTGACCTATTACCCCCGGCCTTATTTTTTCTGTATTTTTGTACCTTTTTTGGCTGACGTGGCACCAAAAAAAATTGATGCCCAGTTGCACAGTGGAGAGTGTTGCACACTCTCCGCCACATTGGTGCCACGTCACTGCCACTTTTCCTTTCTTTTTTTCATTTGATTTTTCTTTTATTAATTATATTTACACTAATTAACCTCTAATTAACCATTAAACCATTAATTTTGTCTTCTTCATCACTAAACTCTTCTTCTTCATCACTAAACCCTTCTTCTTCTTCTTCATTTCAAGAAATCCATCAACCCATTTTCTTCCTCCATTAGCACACACACATTCAACCCATTTTCTTCCTCCATTAACACACACATTCATTTGAAGGCAAATCAAACACCAAAATATCTCCTCCACCGAAATGGCATTATGTTTTAATGGGTCAGACCCATTTTCATATTGGTGCTGTTGCTGCTGCTGCTGCGGTGTGGCGGCGGCGGTGTGGCGGCGGCGGTGGTTGAGGAGAAAGAAGAAGAAAGAGAAAAAGGAGAAAGAAGGAGAAAGAAGAAGAAAGAGAAAAATAAATTGCATTTAACAATTGAAATGTTTCGATAAAATATAAATAAATTTTTAAAAATTAATTTTTTTATTAAAATATAAAAACTATGCTTTCACTCGCCATAATTTTTTTTTTTTTGGCCACGTCAGTCGAAAATGGTACAAAGTTACAGAAAAAATAAGGCCGGGGGTAATAGGTCGCCCGCAAAGGTTGGGTGCGTCATAATTAATCCGAGTATACGTTGGGGGGGGTTTTATATATTTTCCCAGGCTTTTTTTCAACATTTTTTTTCAAATGACTTTTTGGTCATACATTAAAGTCAATTTTTCACTCCAAACTTGGATTTTAGTTTGTACCAGTTTATTTAAAATAAAAAATAAAAACACTTCCCTCACAACATCATTTTTTCAAGTGAAATTCATGTCCAAACACAACTTACTTCCAAATACCCTTTTCCAACTTCACTCAAACACTACCTTTTTCAAAATATATCATCCAGTTCATGTCTAAACACCTACTTAGTGGAGAAAAAACATTTTTTCTCTTTCACAAGATCATTATAATGAGAACACAACACAGCCAATTAGAAAGAACATAATGTTGAAGACATAATATAATCCAAGTAATTAAAAGTGTGATCTCACTAACAGCTTAAGTTTTTAAATGAAATAATCACACTGTTCAATACGTCCTAAGTTCGAGTCTCACCGCCACCCATTGTCAAAACAAGAATTTCCATGTGATTGGCCACGAAAAAAAGATCAGGACCGCGTGTTGAAGACATAATATAATCAAGTAGTTAAAAGTGTGCTCTCACTAACAGCTTAATCTTTTAGATGAGAGTATCACACAATTCTAACTCATAAAAAGAGGCATAATCACAAGAAACAAGACATGATATAATCAGGTAGTTAAAAGTGCGCTCTCACTAACCGCTTAATCTTTTAGATGATAGGATCACACAATTTTAACTCATAAAAAGAGGCATAATCACAATAAACAAGAAATATATCCCAAGAACCATAACCCAAAGAGCAAAAAAAAAAAAAAAAAACACTCACCTATTAGCTGATGTATAAGCAAAATCATTCCATTTTTCACCATCCCAAAACACAACTCTACCATCAGCTATACCTGTATAAGGTCCTCTACCTTTAGAATCAAAAGCAATACTTTCTGGTCCTTGAATTTGATTCAAGAACTTAATTTCAGATTTTTGAAGCAAATTTTGTGAATCTTTTTCAACTGGTATTTCAGACCAAGCTGGCATCTCAACCTTAAAAGACTCAAAATTTGGAAACTCAGAAATTGCACTGTGTTTAAAAGGGTCTAATCCACAATACACTGCTAAAACAAGAAACAATCCACCAAATACTGTAGTTGGTCTCATTTTCTTGAAAAAAAAATGAACTTTTTGATAATGGGGTTTGTGTAAAGACAAAATCTTGAAATGGGGTTGCAAATTTTAGGATTTAAAGTGCACCCCAAATTGATAGTTGTGAAGAACGTTTGTTATCTAACAAGGTACAAGAAAAAATTTATTGTGAGTAAGGGTGCTACTATTAGCTGAGCTAACTACCAACTCCTCAGCTGCCACTTGCCTAAAATTGAACGTCGAATTAAAGAGAGACAGCCCCACATACCTGCATGATATTTGGGGGTGGGGGGTTGAGGTAGTGGGACCCATCAATATATCACTTGATACTCCCTCCAGATAAAAAAGAGTGTCCACTTAACTTTTTTTTATATATATAGAAAAAAAAATGATTTAACTTTGTTTTATATATATATAGAAAAGAGTATCTAACTTTAAATCGAAAGAATTAACATTATTTTTTTCAAATCTGCCTCTATCAAGTGTTATGTGATCAAATCTTAATACTTGTTTAATTAGGGGTAATTTAGTAAAATTACTTATTTTTATTTAAAAATTAGTATTTTTTTAAGAGATGTACAAATGATTAAGTGGAGACTTTTTTTTATCTGGAGAGTAACTCTTTCGTGGAATTTTGGACTTTGGAGTACTCCATTGAAATGGTGGAGTTTCTTATGTAATGGTCAAAATGACTCCAAATTATTTTAGCCTGTTTGGATATTGTATATTGTTGTTGATTTAAATACGATGTTTATTTTGATTATTACTTAATTTTATTGTATCGTATCGTTAAATTCATCGTTACGTAACGACGAAAAGTCTCATTTTATGTAACGATGAATTTGGTGTTATCGCGTCGTCACCTTATTTATTTTTTCTCATTTTGTCTTTCTTAAGTATTACCTAATAAACATATGTTGTCGCTTAGCATACCTTTTTATGGTAATTTTTTCTCAATCATACTATTTTTCTTTTTGTCATAATCTGATTCCATATTTAATTCTAGCCCCTTTCTTTTTTTCTTTTTCTTTCTATTTTCTTTCTTTTTTAATTTCTTTTTTTTTTTGTTTATTTTTTAATTTCATTTATTATTTATTTTCTTTTATCTCCACAATCTAATTTTATTCGCCTTTTTCCCTATTTTTTTTAATTCTGGTGATTTTCATTTATTTTTTTCTCCTTTTCTAATTTCATTTTTTCCAAATTAATTGTTTCTTTATTTCCTTTTTTTTCATAATCTTATTCTACACACTTTTGGCTATTTTGTTTTTGTTTTTATTTTTTCTTTTTCTATGTCAATAAAAAGGATAGTTGATATATTATGTTTTTTATTTTTATATATATATCAAAAAACAGTTTGTTCTAGCATATAGTATATCAAATCAGTAGTTGTTGAAGTATCTTTGTTGCAGCATATTATGATAGCCACATGATATATATCATATACTGACAGGGTATCATACATGACTGACAGTTCATTCCTTCAAGAAAAACACTCAATCCTCTATGATACTAACATGGTATATATCATATATTGACATAGTATCATAAAGGACTAATTTATCCCTTCAAGAAAAATACAACTCAATCCTCTATGATACCTACATGGTATATATCATATATTGACATAGTATCATAGAAGATTAATTCATTACTTCAAAATTCATTACTTCAAAAAGTACTACTCAAGCCTCTATGATACCCACAAGGTATATCATATATTGACAGAGTATCATGCAGGACTGGCAGTTTATTCGTTTAAAAAAAACACTAAGTTCTCTATGATAACATCCTGATACATATCATATACTGATAGACTATCATAGATGACAGATACATTCCAACACTACTTAGTCCTCTATGATGCACGCATGGTATATATTATATACTGACAAGGCATCACAGAAGAATGGGTTATTTCTTCAAGAAAAACACGCCTCAATCCTATGTGATACCAACATGGTATATATCATATACTATATACTGACAAGGTATTGTAGAGGATTGGTTCATTCATTCAAGAAAAATACAACTCAATCCTCTATGATACAAATAGGATATATCATATATTGATAGGGTATCATGGATGACTGACCCACATGATATGTGATATACTCGCAAGATATGATAACGGACTGATTCATTTCTTAAAAAAAAAAAAAATCATCTATGCTACCCATATGGTATCTACCATATACTAACAGGGTATCATGAAGACTGATTGATTCCTTAAAATAAAAATAAAAATAAAATAAAAAATACTTCTTAGCCCTCTATGATAATCACATGGTATATGTCATATACGGACAAAGTATCATAGAGGACTTGTTCATTCTTTCAAAAAAGAGCTCAGTCTTCTATGATTCCAACCTAATATATATCATATACTGACATGTTATCATAGAGGACTGATTCATTCCTTAAAAAAAAAAAGTTCATCCCTCTATGATACCAACCTGCTATTTATCGTATGCTGATATGATATCATAGATGACCGGTTCATTTTGACATTTTAATTTTTATATAATTTTTAGCAAATTTCACTTGCAAAAGAAATACTTCTTAGTCTTTTATGATACTCAAATGGTATATATCATATACTGATACGGTATCACAAAAGATTGGTTCATTGCTTCAAAAAAGCTCTTCACTTTTTTATGATACTTACATGGTATATATCATATCATTCCTTCAAAAGGAAAAAAAAAAAAAAAAAAGGACAAATGGAGTTTAAGCTTAATTTTGATATTTTAACTATTTTTTAGCAAGTTAATTTTGTAAAAAGATAGAGTCATATTTTCATTTTCAAAAGAGAAAAAAATTATAAAAATATATTTTCTATTAATTTAAATTTTACTAAATAAGTTATTGAGTTTGAGATTTTTTCTTAATTATTTCTTGTTGCAGTCTAATTATTTAATTTTTTCATATTTTTACTAAATAAAAATAATTAGTTAATATTTTTTATCTTTAAAAAGAAAAAAAGCCATGAATAGAAAAGTGGACAGAAAAAGAAGAAGATACCCTAACCAAAAAAAAGGAAAAGAAAATTAAGCGAATACAAATAAAAGACAAAGCCAACTACGAGGAAAGGAAATTAAAAGAAAAAATGATAAAAAAAAGACAATAGAAAACAAAATCAGGAGAAAAGGAGGACAAGAGCGAATATAACTGAAGCCGCAAAAAGGGGGTACTCGGGTAAATTGATTATGCCGTATGGCTACTGTTTGTAATTAGATTTCAGGAGCAGTGGCGGAGTCATGATTTCCGCTGAGGGGATTCAAAATATAAAAAAATAAACATACGAAGAAGCATAAGGGGTGTCAACGTCTACTATATATATATAAGAAATAATTTTAACCTTGTAAAAACAGTATTTTTTTCGGTCGAGGGGGTTCGGATGAACACCTCGGCATGGTGTGGCTCCGCCACTGCATGGGGGCACGTATAGGTAAATATTTTACCTATTATGGGTATTTTGTGTTGTTTTCCCTTAGTATTCTGGACAATTCGCAAGAATGCCTTATTTTGGAGTGGTCTTTAATTTTTGTCCATTGGTCTTTAATTTTTGTCTTTCGTTAGAACTACTTAGTTTCGAATTTAAAAAAAAAAAAAAAAAATTTTAAAAAAAATCGCAAGATAGAGTTTTGGGCCTTCAAAACTCTGCCTTAGTTTTGAAGGCAAAAATCTGCCTTAAGGAAGAGTTTTGAAGGCAAAATTCTACCTTGCGAATCCAAACCTCTGCCTTGCGAAATTCCTTTTTTTTTTTTTCTTGAGTTGGGGTTCGAATCCCGAATCTCGGGAAATTAGGTGAAGGCCAATAATTAAAGACCGCTAATTTGAGGGACAAAAATTAAAGACCAGACCAAAAGAAGGACAATTCCGAGCAAAAAAATGTTATAGGACTAGGTTGCATTCGGCCCAATGCCAGCACAGGCCCAACCAACTATATGTGAGGCCCACTCATTAGGTTTGCAGCCAATGTAGCCCACATCATTTTTACATTAAAAAATAGCCCAAACAACTTTAAATATCCTATCATTTAGCCCAAACTTTCGCTAAATTACACGTCTTTCTCTTCCTACAGATTCCTTGTGCTTCAAACATGGGAACTAATGTGCTCTTCAAATGTGATGGAGCCAATGCCTACCTCCTCCTTCCATAATTGATACATCCTTTCAGAGAAACGGCGAATTATTCACAACAACTGAAGCATTCAATTTCTTAGTTGATTCATCATCGATTTCAAAAAAAAAAAAAAATCATGGCTAGTTTCGCAATTCTAATTCAGCACCAAGCCGAGTGGCGGAGTGGGAGACTAACATCAAAATTATCTTAAGATGAGATTTGTTAGTATTATATGGAACTTAACATTACAATATTTATTACTAATATTTTCTAATAAATGCTTGCAAAATTAAAATTTATTGGAATCAAAATAAATCGAACTACTTTTGTTTAGCGAAGACAATAATAAAATGGCTCACAAAATTCATCATTAAACAAATCACAAATAAACTATATTCAACTAATTGCCCGGTTTTCCCTTCAAATGTACTGGCCTTAAATTTTCGGCCTTCAAATTGAACTCATGCTGGCCAAAAATTAAACACCAGCCATTTGAACGCCAAAAATTAAAGACCATCACAAAATAGGAGCAAAAGTGCAAAGGACCCTAGGTTACTTCCCCTTTTTGAAGGCCCTTCAAATTATGAGAGTTGATTTGGACCGGACTTTTGAATTCGATAGCCGACGAAACTTGAGCTTGGCTGAGTCAGGCCAGTCCAATTTAATAGCTCCAAATGTAGAGAAAATTACACCATTTGTCACGGTTTTGGATTTAAGCACGTACTTTTAAACTCTCTTGTAAGAAAGGTGACATGCACCATCAAAATAGTTGTGTTCTCTTATAAGAAAGGTGACATGCACCATCAAAATAGTTGTGTGATAAATAAGATTCATTCACCTTTAATAGAGGTTTAAGGCTCAAGCATTCAAAATAAAAAAAATATATATCATAGTATGAAGTGTTTTTCCCTTTAATAAATAATATGCAGCATGAATTCAAATCAGAGGGTCTGTAATTTGTATTCTTCATTATTGTTGAAGTTGTGTAAAAGATTAGGGAAGAGGCTAAAAGGGATAGCTACATTTAGGAAGACAAGTAGGGGAAAAGGTACTAAAATTTAGTCTTTTTTTTTATTGGATTGTAACCTTAAATTGCTCGAGTTTTCGTGAAGTTTTGGAGCAAAATCCTGCTGAGGTAGGTTGTGTTTTTCACTCCCTTGAGCAAAGGGTTTTTTTCACTGTAAAATTCCTTGTGGTTTACATTCCGTAGTTTTACTTCTTGTTAGGTGCCTGAAGAGCCTGGTTCTTCAGTACATTAGTTGGCAGCTGAATAACAAATCTCATATGGTTTTTTTACTTTGAAGAGTGTGAAAAAAAAAATTCCTCCTATATTCTATTGTACTGAGTTTTCTTCTTTATTTAATTTTCGGAAAAGGCTCAAATATTATCCCATTATCGAAATGGGCTCATTTTTTATGCCACTCGGGATAGTTTTATATATGCTTATCGAACTATAGAAAATGGCTATTTATGCCATCAAGCTAAAAATGACTCATTTATCTTCTTTTATAGTTTGACTGATTTATCAACAATTATCAAAATGATATATACCATATTTCATTAAACTTATATACAATGTATATGACACGTGGCCTATATATTATGGTTATAGGTGGGTAAGGTGTATGGGTCGAATTTTTTAATAGTTTGGTATTTAAAAAGTGGGGATTTAATTAAACGACGTAATCATAATTGGAGGCCACGTGTCATAAACTAATTATAAAACCGGCGTTAATAAAAAATGGCCAGTCATTTTGATAACGGGCGATGCATAAATGACAAATGATTGATGAAGGCATGGTCTTGAAGTTCGATTTGGAATAAATGAGCCATTATATAGTTTGATGGCATAAATCATCTTTAAAGTATAATGACGGTAAATAAATGAGGAGATAGTTTAATGACATATTTAAGCCTTTTCCGTTTAATTTTTATTGTTTTTGCTCCTAATTTATATTAGAAGAGCTTGTTAATTCTGGGGGATACACATTTACCGATGAAATATCCTTATGAAAGTGTCATACACACCTCAAGCTAAAAAGAATTTCTTATATTTTCGTGATTGTTCAACAATTTTCCAATATATATAATAATCAAACAAAAATATATACAGGGAAATGACCACCTTATATGTGCTGAAGGTTTTTAGGGGTTTGAGTCTCTGTGAATTCACTGTTTTTATTTTACAATTTGTTAGTGACAGATAAAATCATAAAGGTTGCAGATATCGAACTAATTGGAAAAACAACTAATCATCCACTTATGAACGGTTTAAGTCAACAAATGTTCCTGAAAGGGGTTGGTCTTGAACTTTTGGAACAATAAGCTAAGTTTAAAGTATAATAAAAGCTAGTTGGACAAAATTACCCTTCATTGAGAAAACTCATGACTTGAAAGCAAAACTTCAGGCAATATTAAACCTATCCACCCGGATGTACTAAAGCAACAATTATTAGACACTGAGAAAACTCATGATTTAAGGGCAAATTTTTGGGCAATATTGAAAATTAGTACTGCAGGCAAAACTTCAAAAAAGGAACTTATAATTTGGTATTATTAGGAAGCTAAGCATACCTGAACAGTACACATACATGAAAATTAGTGTAACAGAGAATCAATGCTCATTCAAGTACTTCCGCTAACTATTATGTGCAAATGGAAATTTGCGTAACAAATACTTATATGATTGAAATTTTACGTTATCAAAACAAAAAATTGCGCGGATTGCCCTTCATATGGACTGATCTTTAATTTTTGTCCCTCAAATCGTTGGTCTTTAATTTTGTCCCTACTTCTCATTTAATGAAAATATGTGGGTATATATATTCGCTAATCTATGAAAGAATTTACGGTTTTATATACATAGTAAAAATAAAAACAATGGCACAAGACAAGGTTTTCATAAAAACTATGCCTATTCGGGGCAAAATTATGCCTTAAGGCATAATTCTATAGGATAACTTAATTTCTATTTAATTATGCTGGACGAGGCATAGTTTCAATGTAACTTAATTTCTATAAAATTAAGCCGGACAAGACATAGAAATTATGCCTTGTAATACATTTTTTATAAGTTATCTACAAAACTTATCCGGGAAAAGACATCTTATACAACTTTTATTAAGCGCATAATTTCGGAATAGGCTTTATATAGATGAAAACCTTGCCTTGCGATTTTTTTTTCAGGGATATTTTCAGCCACTTTTTATTACTTAAAGTGCCGAAAGACAAAACTTAAAGACCGGCGATTTGAGGGACAAAAATTAAAGACCACCCCCGAAATAGGACATTTGTGCGAATGACCCTCATCAAAATGCACAAAAACTAAACGAAGAAAACAAAATGATGGGCTGGACTCATTCGAGGCTAGGATGGGTTAGCATTTTTGAAAGCCCTTCAAATTATGAGAGTTGACTTGGACCGGGCTGTTGAATTCAATAAATAGCCCATGAAAATGGGTCATTTGCACTTCTGTGCTTATTTTGTGCCGGTCTTTAAATATTGTCCCTTAAGCCAAACAACTTTTTTGCGGGACATAAGTTTATATTTTCATATTATATATAGACAAGTTCTGGTTGGCGTCCTTAAAGAACTTATGCCATGCTAGAATATGTTTGATTTTAAAGGACAAAAATTAAAAGACTGGTCCATTTTGAAGGACAAACCGTGCATAATGCTAAATCGTCAGTTTTTTGGCCCTATTTTCGAAAAATAAATGCCACTCTGTAACTTCAATATACAAGTGAAACCTCAAGTTATTATCACAGAGTTATTCTCGTGGATTTTAAAACTTCAATACAATGACTATCTTTTTTTAATTATAAGGATTGAGAAGTGGCTATTTGTTTTTTTTTTTTTTTAAAAGTCCAGTTTTATGCGTAAACATATGGAAGAGTTCCGAATCAAAGAAAAAAAAAACATATTTCCTAATTATATATAAAAATTCTGGATTTTAAATTATAGTGAGAGGTGAAGCACAAAGTGGAAAGAAAGGCAAAACATTAGGGAGTCCTATCCTTTCATGGCGAAAATGAAAAATGGCTATTTATCAAATATGCGCGTCATATGGAACTTGGAAGAGATCAAGAGGGTCATGTTCACAAATAGTCTCCATAAGGTAGTCTCGATATTTTGATCCCGCTTAACAATTTTTTTTTAAAAAGTCACCGCTTCAGAAAATTAGTTAGAAAAAGGTTGTGTTGTCAATCATGCATAAATTGTGGACATAAATTAGTTTTGCCTATAAGATAGAAGTTCAGGATTTTCAAGACGGTGAACCTGCTCAATTGACCATAAGTTGTGCCATATAGGCAAAAGCTAGAATATATGTCTGATGGGCAACAGAGGCAAAGCTTTTCAAGACAGTGAACATGGTGAATTGATCACAAGTTTTGCCATGGTGAATTGATCACAAGTTTTGCCTTATAGGCAAAAGCTAGAACTTATGTCTAATGGACAACAAAAGTTCCTCCTAACGATTTTTTTCAAATTAAAGTCATTTTTTAAATATTTGATTAAGCGGGGAGAAAAATCAAGACTGGACACTTTTAAGGACACGTCAAATAATTTTTATTGATTATATACATAAAAATCAAGTTTAAATTATAGTGAGAGGTAAAGCACAAATTTTAAAAAATAATGCAAAACATTAGGGTGAGTGACCTACATACCACCAAAAATTCTGGTGTGATAGATAAGATTCATCCCTCTTCTATTAGAGGTATAAGGTTCGAGCATTGAAAATAAAAAAACATGCTTTTTCCTTTAATAACTCTTATGAATGATGTAAATTTGCACTTAGCAGAATCTATTAGTACTAATTATGAAAAATATAAAGATTGTTCCATATTTGGAGACATGAGAATAAACAGAGAAATAAATATTTTTATATAACTTTTGAAAATAGGGAAATTGACAGATCCTACCCAAAAATTTGTGTTGCTTTTTTGTTTTTTCCTTATTTAAAACCATTACATAAGTACTCAAGAAAAAAGGAAAAGTTAAGTTAATATACAAACTAGATCATCTCATGATAATAGGCAATATATGAATCTTCTCATCTAATTATATTATTAAATTTACAATCAGACAACCTAGAAAATATGAAAGAAGTAGTAACAGTCACAATGTAATACTAGCACTACATCTCAAGGCCAAACATAGGGTGATCGTCAGGTAATATTTGTCCACGGCAGCTTATGGGTAATGGCTCCCCGGTCTTTTTTTGAGCAGAGGCTTTAACATACGAATCGTGTCACCTGAGGCTTAACCCTAATATTAAAAATACAACCAAGATACGGGTATGAGTGAAAGAGATTTTGTATACCGGTCCAAATCTAAGGATTAAGCTAGAACCTTTCCTTATTCCTAGTGAAACAAGAGTTTGGTCGTTTCTTAAACTCGCACAACGACCACCACAGTTCTTTGAGAAGCGACTCTGTTTGTTAAAAGAAAATCCCGTTTGCTCTTGAATGTAAGCTTTAACGCGGCTACGTATCATATGGATCAATCATTAGGGTATAAGAATTACGACAATCTTTAATAGTGTCCTCCTCAAGTCCAAATTTCGATAACTTGGATTTTGATACTGAACGGAATTTAATCACGTCTTTGTAAAGGTCATCATGGATAATGATTTGCATTGTTCGACTTAGTGACCATGGATCTTTGACAATAAAGGACAACATAAGCATTTTCACACTAGATATTTCCATTATTAGCATTGGTGCATATTGCAGGATCAAAGTAGAATCTTTCTTGATTCCTAAAGAATCAAGAGTTTGATCATCACTCAAATCTCCTCCGTTATGGCTCAAAATCAGCTTTTGTTTCTTAAAAGAAATCCTTTTTTCCTCTTGAATGTACGCTTTAACTGCACCTATTGTATCATTAGGATCAACCATTAGGGTAAAACAACTTTCAAAGCTGGGTAGTAACAAGGATTTCAGTAATGAACCCCATTGAATCATATCTCCCTTTGAAGTCTCATCTTTAATGATAATTTGCTTTGTTCGATTCACTGACCATAGATCTATGAAAATAAAACATAACTATATTAGCAATTTTACAAACCTAAATCTGTTAGCAATAATAATATAAAAGCTAAAAAAATCCAAATTCGATCCACTATAAAATCACAAGATTAAATGTGTTAATAATAATAATAATAATATAAAAAATAAAAAGGTGAAGAGAGCGAGAGCATACACTTTTGATGTTTTGCATCCATAATGAAAATTGATTAATTGTGTTCTCTGCAAACCCTAAATCCCTATTTATAGAGGCTGTGGTTATCATTAGTATTATTATAGGACTTTTGCTCAACCAATTAAGTTCAAATATAGTTGGGCCATTAGCACTTTTGCTCATATTTTGTGCTGGTCTTTAGTTTTGGTCCTTCAAATGGACTGGTCTTTAATTTTTGTCGAGCATAAGTTCGATTTTGAAGGTCAAAAATTAAAGACCAGTTCATTTGAAGGGAAAAAATTAAAGACCAGTCCATTTGAAAGGAAAACTCAAACCTCTCTATAATTGTCATTCGTTATAACAACATTTCACTGTAACGGCCTGATTTTCTCCGGAACCGATTTTTCATGTTATATTTTACTTCTCTATAACAACATTCTACCTGTAACAGCAATGGTATTCATTATAGTGGTACACTCTTTGTAAAATTATCTCTCTATAACAGCCATACTCAAATAGCGTATAATAATATTTTGTAAGAAATATATTATGTGACAACAAAAGTGTCAATGAAGAGCCTCAACCTACTGCTACTTGGAGATAGAAGAGTCAAATGTTAAGCACTTAGACAGCCTTCAAAGGAAGCTATTGAATTTCCTTTTGCTGAAAGTTTGGACAAAATTTTTCGTCAGTTGAAGCGTTATATTACCACTAAGAGACTAGTTTTACGAAACAGCCTACAATTGTAGAGTTCTTACGTCAAACTTGAAATATTTAAATTCTCAATTAATTTAAAATGCATATGTTCCATATATTTTAATTTTTTATCTGTGTGGTACAACTAGTTATGGATTTAGTAGTAATTTATTAGTCTTTTCAATTTTTAATTTATGAGATATGAAAATCAATTGAGATTTTAAAATTTACAATATATTGTTTTCGTTTATAACATAAAAAGTACAAAAAGTTAATTGTTTGCGTACTTTTATTTATAACAGCTAAATGAGATCTAAATATCGAATGCCAATATACATGCATAACAGCACCTCACTATAGCAGCCATGAAGTTTCCGGACAAACACTGCCACTATAGAGAGGTTTGACTGTAGTTTGTTTGGGATTTGTCTATGGATGAATTTTGTGTCCCGTTTTGTTATTGTCTTCGCTAAACAGAGGTAGTTCGATTTATTTTGATTCCAATAGATTTTAATATTGCAAGCATTTATTAGAAAAATTTACTAATAAATAATTTTGATAATAAATATTTCAATGTTAAGTTCCATATTATACTAACAAATCTCATCTTAAGATAATCTTGTTGTTAGTCTCCCACTCGCCTTTGTGCTGAATTAGAATTGCAAAACAAGCCATGATTTTTTTTTTGTTTTGAAATCAATGATGAATCAACTGAGAAATTGAATGCTTCAGTTGTTGTGAATAATTCACCGTTTCTCTAAAAGGATGTATCAATTATGGAAGGAAGTGGTAGAGATTGGCTCCATCAAGTTTAAAGAGCAAGTTAATTCCCATGTTTGAAGCACAAGAAATCTGTTGGCAGGGAAAGACATATAATTTAGCAAAACTTTGGGCTAAACGATTGGATGTTTAAAGTTGTTTGGGCCAATTTTTATATGTAAAATTGTAGTGGGTTACATCGGTACGCAAACTACATGCGTGGGTCGCATATATAAGTTATTTCCCCATTTTGAAGGCCCTTCAAATTATGAGAGTTGATTTGGACCGGACTTTTAAATCCGATAATTAGAGGTTTAAGGTTCGAGCGTTCAAAATAAAAAAAAAATATCATAGTATGAAGTGTTTTTCCCTTTAATAAATAATATGCAGCATGAATTCAAATTAGAAGTTTTGTAATATATATTCTTCAGTATTGTTGAAGTTGTGTAAAACTTTCAAGATTAGGGAAGAGGCTGAAAGGGGTAGCTACAATTAGGAAGACATTTAGGGGAAAAGGTACTAAAATTTAGTCCTTTTTGTTACTGGATTGTAACCTTAAACTGCTCGAGCTTTCGTGAAGTCTTGGAGCAAAATCCTACTGAGATAGATTGTGATTTCTTACTCCCTTGAGTAAGGTTTTTTCACAGTAAAATTCCTTATGATTTACATTTCGCAGTTTTACTTCTTGTTAGGTGACTGAAGAAGCCGGTTCTTTAGTACATTAGGTGGCAGCTGAAATAACAATTCTCATATGGTTTTTCACTTTGAAGAGTGTAAAAAAAAAAAAACTATTCCTCCTATATTCTATTGTGCTGAGTTTTCTTCTTTATTTATGTTTTGTTGTTTTTGCTCCTAATTTATATTAGAAGAGCTTGTTAATTCTGAGGGATACACATTTACCGATGAAATATCCTTACGAAAGTGTCATACACGCCTCAAGCTAAAAAGAATTTCTTAGTATATTCGTGATTGTTCAACAAGTTTCCAATATATGTAATATTCAAACAAAAATATATACATTGAAATGACCACCTTATATCTGTTGAAGGTTTTTAGGGGTTTGAGTCTCTGTGAATTCATTGTTTTTAATTTTATAATTTGTTAGTGAAAGATAAAATCATAAAGGTTGCAGATATTGAACTAATTGGAAAAACAACTAATCATCCACTCGTGAACGGTTTAAGTTCACAAATGTTCCTGAAAGGGGTTGGTCTAGAACTTTTGGAACAATAAGCAAAGTTTAATAAAAATTATTTTTATTAAGTATAATAAAAGTTAGCTGGACAAAATTAACCTCCATGCATTGAGAAAACTCACGACTTAAAAGGCAAAACTTCATGCAATATTAAACCTATCCATCTGGACGATTTACTATGAATTGTTGCCCTATAGGCAATACTTGCCGTACTAAAGTAAAAAATTATTAGACATTGAGAAAATTCATTGACTTAAGGCCAAAACTTCAGGCAATATTGAAAATTAGTACTTCCGGCAAAACTTCAAAAAAGGAACTTATAATTTGGTATTATTAAGAAGCTAAGCATACATGAACAGTACATATACATGAAAAGTAGTGTAACAGAGAATCACTTCTCATTCAAAGTAGTTCAGCCAACCATTATTGCAAATGGAAGTTTACATAGCAAATATATGATTGAAATTTTACTTTTATCAAAATGCACAAAACTAAACGAATTCGGACTGGACATATGGGTTAGCATTTTTGAAGGCCCTTCAGATTATGAGAGTTGACTTGGACCGGACTGTTGAATTCAATAGCCCATGAAAATGGGTTACTTGCAGTTCTGTCCTTATTTTGTGCCGGTCATTAATTTGTGCCGGTCTTTAATATTTCCCCCTCGAGCGTTTTCACAGCATATATTTATATTTTCGCATCATAATATTTCAGAAGTTTTGCTCAGCGTCCTTAAAGAAATTATGCCACGCTAGGATATGTTCGATTTTAAAGGGAAAAAATTTAAGAAGACCAACCCATTTGAAGCGAAAACTGTGCAATTATTTCAACGAAAATTGAGTTGGGTTGAGTCAGGCAAGTCCGATTTAATAGCTCTAAATGAATCTGTTTTATGGTAGAAATAATGCTAAATCATCAGTTTTTCGGCCGTATTCTAGAAAAATAAATACCACTATGTTATTTCAAATTATACGAGTGAAACCTCAAGTTATTATCCTAGAGTTATTCTCGTGGATTTTAAAACTTCAATACAATGTGAGAAGTGGCTATTTGTTAAGGGAAAAAAAAAACATATTTCCTAATTATATATAAAAATTCAGGTTTTTAAATTATAGTGAGAGAGAGCTGAAGCACAAAGTCGAAAGAAAGGCAAAACATTAGGATCCAATCCTTTCATGTCGAAACTGAAAGATGCTAGTCATATGGAACTTGGAATACGGTCACGTTCACAAATAACCTCCACAAGGTGGTCTTGATATTTTGATTCCGCTTAACAAATTTTTTAAAAATTAGCTTTGCTTTCGAAAATTAGTTAGAAAAAACTTTTGTTGTCAATCAGACATAAGTTGTGGACATAAATTAGTTTTACCTATAAGGTAGAAGTTCAGGATATGAACCTGCTCAATTGACCATAAGTTCTGCCTTACAGGCAGAAGCTAGAACTTATGTTTGATGGGCAACAAAAGATTTGCTTTTGTTGCCCATCGGACATTGTTGTGGAGTACATAAATTAGTTTTGGCTATAAGACAGAAGTTCAAGATTTTTCAAGACAGTGTACCTGTTGAATTTATCACAAGTTCTGACTTATAGGCAAAAGCTAGAACGTATGCCTAATGGGCAACTAAAGTTTCTCCCAACAATTTTTGTCATGTTAAGGTCATTTTTAAAGATTTTATTAAGCCGGAATAAAAATCAAGACTGAACATTTTTAAGGACATGTCAAATAATTTTTTTTAATAATATTTCTTGATTATATACATAAAAAATCAGGTTTAAATTATTGTGAGAGGCCAAGCACAAATTTGAAAAAAAATGCAAAACAGCAGGGTGTCCTTCCCTTTCGTGTACACAGAACTTTGAGTGAAAGGAGAAAAAAAGGAATAAAGAGCACTTTTTTTAAACTCTCTTATAAGATAGGTGACTGATGACCTATATACAGAGGCGGACCCAGGATTTTAAGATAGTGGAGGCACCATTATCTTAACATAAACACCAATAAAAAATTTAATGACGACTGAGGGATAATATCGTGCGTACATATCACTAATAGCGTAGCAATGGTGAAAATACAATTATATAGGTCAAATATGTGTAATAAATAAAATTTAACACAGTGAAGCAAATGAAAGAGATAGCTCAGTGGCTAAGGCTGTGCAACATGTGGCTGACAATGCGAGTTCGAATCTGGGCGAGCTCATTTGACGCCTATTGTTTTCCTAAAAATCGGCTCAAAAAAATAATTAAAAGTGACATTCGGGTTCGATCCGGGGTGACATGTAAGGGAAGTAGCAGTTGCAACCAACGTGCCCCAAAGACACTTTCGTTTGTTAAAATACACAATTAAATATATACTAATTTCTCAAGGTACACACACACACACACACACACACACACACACACACACACACACACACACATATATATATATACATAATTTTTTCCAAATCCTTCTATCAGGGTCCGCCTCTGCCTATATACCACCAAAAATTCTGGTGTGATAGATAAGATTCATCCCCCTTAGAGGTATAAGATTCGAGCATTGAAAATAAAAAAATCATAGTATAAAGTGCTTTTGATAACTCTTATGAATGACGTAAATTTGAATTAGTCGGGATCTTAATGTCGTTATTGGTAGGAGCAAAGCTAAGGTTTATGAAACAAGTTCGGCAGATTTAAACCATCATATAGAACTCAACAACTGGGGAATTTTTTTTTTGAGTTCGTAAGTTTTAAATTCTGACTCCATCTCTAAATACCGAACATCGAGTGTGAAACTAAAGAAGAAGTGAGCTATGTACAACTTTGCTCGTCTTTATAAAGGGTGCAGCAGCTTAATTTGGCTTCTGTGTTTGACATGACTGACTACTGATGAGTGCTGACTCTCTAAAATTGGAACAGTGAGTAAATGAAACTGTTAGCCTGCAGAAAGCCCACCTATATATTATTGATGGCATCCAATTATACTATACCTCCACTGGCTACAGCTACATCCATCAAATACCAATTATACATGATTTGACATATCAAGTCCTGCAAGCTTTATATGATGTAATAAGTATAATATTGCCCCTCACTACACTACACCATCTGATATTGTTCAATGTTGTGGTGGAGCGATAGGTGTTACTTTATTTCTAATTAGAAGTTTTTGAGTTCTAAAAATAGATAGAATTGTTTTTTGGCAAAGAGCACTTTAATCACCAAAGTAAGACATCTTGACGCGAATTCAAATTAGTCGGACCTCAAAATAAGTACCGGATAACTACTCGGTAACACTACACGTTGTGGTGGGGTGATAAGTATCTTTTTGTCTGTAATTAAAGGTCTAGGGTTCAAATTCTGAAAATAAAATAGCCTTTGGTAGGGCTCACATTACCATTGAAAGTGAGATTGTTCGACTCAACTCTGAATTAATCGACTCCAAAATGGGTACTGAATACCGGATGAGACACCGGAAAAAAAAGAAGAAGCAACTTCTTACCACTAAAGGTAACGGTGGGGTAATAAGTATCCTTCATACTTAATTCGAGTTATCAGGTTCGACCACTGAAATTGGAGTGGTCCTTGATAGGGATCACTTTATCCTCCATACTGAGACTTCTTTGCTCAAATCTAAATTAATTGGACCCAAAATGAATACCCGACACCAGGCAGGGAAGTAAAGAAGAAAAAACGAAAAGCTAAAATGTGGAACTAATTTGATATAGGAAAATAATTGCATTCCATCAATATTAAAATTAGTACTATGATTTAGCATGAGTATGAGTATCAAGAACATGCATCAAAAAATATTTTGTAGGAAAAAGGTCAAAGAAAGAAAAGTTATTTAACCATACTACTCGTACTACTTGTGCCTAATCATCAATCATAACTTGTTCACTTTAATTTTTTTCAAAAGAATCACAAAGCCTAAAAGGAGAATGTTGGTTAAAAGTATAAAAATTGAGCATTGTGGCCTTCAATAAAGAATTTAAATTTAAAGAAAATATAAAGGTAGCTGCAGGTTGATGAGTGTGTGCACAAAAGTCAAGTGACACTTTCTAGTTACGTAGTCATTTCATTTGTTGAAAAATCCCCATAAAAGAAAACATATAAGTTTACTTGTAATACTAAATTCTTTTCAAGCAGTAATAATGAAACAACATATAATATAAATATTAGTGCTGTAGTTTTTCTGATGAATACATTAAGGCCATGCATATCACATCGAAATGCTTTCATCCGAATTCATTAACGTTAGTTTCATACGCTATGTATGGGTAAAAAGATTCACTAAATTAGTATAAAAACAAATCTCGAACCTAATAAATTAAATAAGTTACGGTAAATTATGAACTAGAACCCATAAAATTTAAATTTTGTATCCTATTTGTTGTTAATTCCTCCCCAAACCATAAAGAAAAGAATGTTCTTGTTTCACCTGGACAAAAATGATTTAGTAGTTTGAATTTATGTGAATTTTGGAGTAGCTTTTGATGAGGATCACTTTAATTCTTGATCCAAATTGTAGGGGTAGTGCTAAGGGACGTAAATGGCCGGTTAATCTGAATTCATTTGTTGAAAAATTATACTCTTTTCGTCCCAATTTAAGTATTATACTTTCTTTTTTGGTCTGTATCAGAAAGAATGTTTCTTTTTATATTTAGTAAGTTGACAATTCAAACATCCTGCATGACAAGTTTATAACCACAAAATTCAAAAAACATTTTAGTACATTACATACATCTTTAATTTAAGATCACAAGATTCAAAAGTCCTCTTTATTAAATTAAGTGTGTAGTCAAACTAAGACACTTAAATTGGAACGGAGGCAGTACTATATATACAATGTTAATTTTTTTTGTTGTTGCATAAATAGTATATGTTGATCATAATCCCGTTGATTTTCTTATGTGTTTACTTTTTTATATGTTGAATCTTTTTAGTGACAATCTCAGCTATACCACTGCTCCAAAGTAAAACTCTCAGGCATATATCAAAATTTATTGAATGCTAAAGCTAGTACCAGACATCGATAGAAGAAAAAGAAGGTAGGAAGGGAATATGCTTCAGCAGTAAATTTGAGGAGAATGTTGGGAAGAAAACCCTTTCGTTTAAAGCTGCTATATGTTTTTATTTGTGCTTTATGAGTGATGGGTTTTGATATATTCTTTCTAGCCAAATTTATATGGCACAATTGAAATTTTGATATTCAAACTTTTAAACTTTGATCTTAAATTCGACATAAAAGCTTCAAGTTTTTTAAAATAAAATTTATATATTGGAAAAAAAGAATTATAAACCACAATAATTAACAACTTTAAATATTCAAAAGATATATAATTTTTTTTTTATTTTAAAAACTTGTTGATTCTCGAAATTTCAATTGTGTCACATAAACTGGGACACAGGTAATATATATGTTTGGCAGTGGCATCAAATTCGGTGTATTATCAGATGTCTCGGTTTCTTGATTTGTTAATATTTTTGTCCTCTTTCTTTCCGCAGGCTATGACAGATGAACATTACTTGAACTGTTACTATCAACCCCCAATAGGACAACCCCCTACCCTACTCAATCACTACTTAAAATAAGGGTAAATTGACTTGTCGGAAATGTTTACGATGAACTTTTCATCATAATTTTTTACGGTGTTTTGAAGGAAACGTCTTTCGGAAATTCAGTTATTTTAGAAGTGCATCACTTGTTTATCAATCTCTATGTGTGTGCTCTTCATGAATATACACAACCATCTTTGTATGTCAGAGATTGATCTGTGATTTGAACTTTACGAGTTTGAGACATTAGGAAAACGGTCTCAAGTCTAATAATTGGGTTTGGATATCACATAGTTTAGTGGATATTTTAACATATATACGGTTGGGAACAAAGTTAGTTACTGAATTAGGCCTTACTCGTATATTCCACTTTACATCCACCCCTGCGTGTATATATCTGCAGTTAAAATTTAACGGGTTCAACTTTTAAAAAATTTAACACTAAACACGTTGTAATTTTAGAATTATAAATTCAAAATTTAATATTCATTAATAAGTTAATGATTTTCATAGATGTGTGCGCTCAACCACACATATATCTCTCGCAGCTGTTACCTCATGTTTCATTGGTCCAATTATCTAATTTGACTTAAAGATATTTATTTGATGAATTGTCTACATACACAATACGTATTTCGGTCCTACAGTTGATTGGTATATTGATGTGATATTACATGTAGCTAGCACGTTATTAGGCTCAATTTACTTTGACATATCATGATCCATCTATTTATCAAAATATTCAAATATTCTGCTGCTTTGTAATATACTATCATGTGCTTCACAATTGGATGTCCTACCAATAGTCGTGGAACCACTATTTTTATTAAGCAACTTCAAAGTATAAAAAATTAAACACATCTTATCATATAGAGTAATTTTCAGGTGAAGGGGATTCAGATGAATTCCTTATGCCCCTAACTCCACCCATGCTTGCAGATGCGCTGTTTGAGTACTCGTAAATTTGAAGTTGCACACCCAAATAATATTCGCTTTTTCTCATTTCAGGTGTTTGGTTCGGAGTACAAAAGTTAAATTACTTCACTTTCTGTGCAAATCATATATAGATTATTTGATATATACTTTACATATTGAAAATGATGTTAACACACTACGTAAAAGTCACGATGATGATGATAATAATAATAATAATAATAATAATAATAATAATAATAATAATAAAATGGAACAGAAAAGTATAAATGTCACAAGAGCAACTGTATGTTATTACGTAACTACTATATATAAGGGAGAATACCCATTTTTGGTAGTCCTCGCATGAATTTGTTTCTTTCTTTTTACCCCTAATTAAAGTTTTTATGACTTTGTAAATACTCACTCATTTTGGTAATTTTGAGAACTTTAAGGACTTTTTTTATGCCACTAAACATGATGATATTATGGAAAAGGTTATAGTGGCCCCCGCAAAGCACACTCATGCATATTTGAGTCTTTTACGTTGAAATGTTATTAAACTTGTTTCAAATCATATTTCATTAAAAATTTATTATAAACACGTAAAGAAGTATCCTGTCATTCAAATCTATCTTAATATAAGCTTAATTGTTGAATTAAAATATTATTATTATAATAATATTTATTATTTATTATTTATTAATGTTATTTATCATTTGCTATTTTAAATATTTATTTGTCCGATTAAATGCAAAGTTCTTTTTTTATTTTCTCCTGTAATTTTGTATCGTTTATGCTGGCAAACATAAGTAATTAACACAGAATTCACTTAATGTAGTATTATTAAGTTTAAAATTAAAAGAATAAACACAAATATCTTATATCATTGTTAAATACTTTAAATATATATATAAAAAATGTAAATTATAGTCCTTCCGTCTCAATCGAAAAATTAATTTAAAGTGATTTCATAAAAGGGGTGCTCTAACTAAAAACACCATATAATCATATGGACCGGAGGAAGTTCTTTTTACATTATTTGTCCTTAGACATTCTGGTAAAACTTACGTAACTTGAGCCAAATTTGCTTTTTTAAACTGAAGTATTTATTATATCTTACTTTACATTTAAGCATGTCTCACGTTGTATGCTCCTCTACATATTTTTGTAGCTGTTTATTTTAAGCCCCCTATAAAATAACAAATGATAAATGGTAAATACCATCAATGAATAATAAATAATATTATAAGAGTAATATTTTAATACAATAATAAAGCCTATATTAAGATAGAATTTTGAATGGCTGGATAATTCTTTGTGTTTATAATATAACACTTCTGCATCTCAAGTGTTAATTTTCCATTCTGATAAATGGAAGTCCTGAGGTAAAAAACTCAAAATCTCTGTGTCCTCAAGATTTAAACATGTGTACATCGCTGCAAGAGCTGCATCCTCTGTGTTTTGGTGCGATGAAAATGACATGATGAAGAGAAAAGATTGTGATTGAAGAATTGTGTATATTGGGAAGCAAAAAACTTATCACAGGGATAAAAGAAAAAAAAAAAAAAAAAAAACCTCAAATAGAAGGAGAGAAAAAACCTTAGGGAAAGTTCTTATTCAGAGACATCCTGTTTACCCATAATCTTTAAATCTGTAGCTGCATATATTACAAATTTAAGAAATTTTAAATGAGTGAAATATTTTGTACTTGTTATAAGTAATTATGGACTAGCCTTTACATCCCCATGCACAGTGGTAACTATAACATATTTACCAAAAAGATTATAGTGGAATAATCAAATCAATGAGGTCCCGCCCCAACTTAAAATTTAATTTGTATGTATTAGTTTTCCGTCTTAATCGAAAAATGAATTTCGAAGTATGGTAGTTAATTAATCAAATTTTACGTGCAGACACTTTTAACATAAAATTTATTTAATAAATTATTATATTAAAAGAGGAACTATAAAAATTGTTTTTATAAATATTCTGAAAATGTTTTGAAAAAAAAAAAAAGCTATAGTAAAGAAAATACAATTTGACATCCAAACAATAATAATACTAGACAATTGCAGAAAACATATTTTTTTTTTTAACATAAATTATTTTGCGAAAAATTGGATAATCAATGTTTTATATAATTTAGGAGAAGATAATTAAGTTCAATATGAAAAAAATATCACAATGTAGGTTTCACCAAATGGTTCATTAAATTAAGAAAAAGGAAAACATGTTATCTTTAACATGCATCTTTTGGAGGGAAAAAGAAAGCTTAAAGTAAGAACAATTTAATTTTATTGACTTTTCAGTATTTTTTTTTGTGTGTGGTTTAATTTGAATGAGCGTCTACAAAAGTATCTTGCAATACCATAGCTTTTAATTATTTATAGTTTAATTTTATTGATTTCATCATACAATAATATTTCCGCATTAAATATTTTTGACATGAATTGAATACTATAATATCTTTTTGTAAAATATAAGTTAGCCAATATGGGCTCAATTCAAAGAAACAAATGAAATTAATTTATTATATGAAAAGCTCAATTTGGATAATAGGCGACTTTAATCTCAAAAAAAATTTAGTAAGAGAGAAATTAGAAGAGCTTTCATTTGTTTGATTTTTTTTTCAAAAAAATCTAATATATAAACTAAAAAGAATGTTTTCCTTTAACTTTCAGATACCTTTTCCTAATTTAATATTTTAGAAATCTTTCGAAAGTGTCAAACTAATGTTACAAAAATAAATAAGCAAGAGCTAATTAAAAAAATAGCTACAAATTTTAATTTTTAACGTCGATTTGGGCTCGGGCTTAACACGAGCCAAATGACACTAGTTATTGAATAAACATTGAAAATAGCTCAGTTAGAGTACATGATATTTAACCACAAAATCAAGGCAAACAAAATGAAAGATAACACATGAGGAGACTTTCACAACTTGAAAATAATATTAAGGCATATATAAAATAAAGTTTTTTTTTGATGATGCACTATATTTGCATATCATTTTTATTTTATTTTAATAAAAACCAAAAGATTTATGAGGACCCTCTGCATGGTCCAATTTGGCTTGCTTGTTGTTGCCCTCCAGCTTTAGTCCAAAATGGATATGAGGAAAATGTGCCCACTGCAAAAATAGCAAATACACATAAAGATAAAATCTTGCGAAAGATATGTAGATTCAAAATCTCACTTTTTTCTATTTAGATTCCTGTTTGTCCCTACCATTCATTTTCTTGTCGACAGACTAAATTTCCCACATGTAACAAGTTATTTTCATTTCCTTTGTTGTTTTATTACTTGTTTTTTTTTTGGTTTTTTTTTTATGGTCGTAACTCATTACCTGATTAATTCAAATTCACGTTGCATAAGGTCCATTAAAAGAGAATAGTGCTCCCTAGCTATTAGGGTTTCTCCATTCTTACGGCTCAAGCTCAAAATTTATGGTTAAGGGTGCAGGGTGCAGACAGGGGCGAATTTACCTGGCCCGAGGGGTGTCACGTGACACTGCTTCGTCGAATTTTTTTACTGGGTATAAAAAATGGACAGTCCGATGCACTAAAATAATAATAAAGGACACTGCTTCTAAACAAAACTGCGCACGGCCTGGTGGTTAGGCGCTCTAGATTTGCATGAGATGTCGCGTGTTCAAACTTGCTCAGCCTCATTGGGCACAACTTGTCAGAAAACTTTTGACTCATACCCTTAAAAACTCTTATAGTGATTTATTCATTTGCTCACACCTTTAATTTGTGATACCGTTTATGAAAAATCCTGCCTGCACTATTGGGTGCAGAGCTCTAATCCATCCCAGTAAAAATAGCATCCACTAGCCATTTTTGGCCCTTTTTTAAAAATTAACCATTTTATTAAAGTTTTAAATTTCACATGTAAAACTCTAGAATAATGGTTATTTTTCTATTATATGGGCTGAAAAGAGCTTATTTGTGAATTTTATCCCTTTCCCACTGCACTTCTTTTTGGTAAAGAATTTTTACTAGTTGACATAAGTATTAAGTGAAACAATTTTAAGATTGGACTATTTTGGGGTGGCACAGAGACTTACATTTTTGGCAGCAGTGCTAAAAGCTTCACGGTGGCTAATATCAGGATTGCTAGCCTTTATCCTTTGTATTTCTTCCCTGCACATTTAAAACAATAAAATAATTAGCACAAGAATCTAGGCATCTACTGAAAATTATTGTAAATTATATAATAATAATAATAATAAGTCAAATTTACTTGATGAATTGGTTGTACGCAGAGGGAACACGCTGTTTTTTCTCTGGTGCTGCATGGTTTGATATAGGAAATAAAAATAACAATATAGTTAGACATATTATATCTCCAAACAAAATTAAGGGTTCATGACTACTAAAAAAACACAAATTTCTGCTGGACGTTTCATCGGACGTACTTAATAATGGAGTTAGACATTATATTTCCGGATAAAATCAAAGGTTCACTATTAAAAAAACGCAAATTTTCACTAGACGACGTTTAGTCAAACTTAATAATGGAGTTAAGACATACTATATTATATTTTCGAACAAAACCAAGGGTCGTGGTAGTATATATGTGCTTTTCTATTAAAAAAATTATATGGTATAATGAGTTAGAGACTTAGAGTTATACAAAAGTCTGTGATATTTTCAAGATTATAAGTCCTACATCATAAGGAGAAACACACATATTATAAAACTTAAATTCATCATATTACATAGTCCTATTATCACCACTTTGAACTCTATTAAGTAGTACCTACACCTCAGAAGTTGTGAATACTATTTGGTATATACAAACATTATAAACGGATCATTTGGTTCACATGCTAGTTAATGCAAAGATTATATATTTATATTTGTAGAAATTATTTGTATGGTGATTTAATTTGGACATTGTATGTATTGATCCACACGTTCCTAGTTTTTTGAAGAAACGATCTTTAGTAAAAGGAGATCCAGAAATACTAAACCTGTGTTTAAAGATATATATTGATGAGTTGGATACAAATGTAATGTCTCAATCAATTTCAGTTGTCATAACTGAAGGGGAAACTTCAGGCACATCCCGTTATTATTGGATAACAACTGGCCTTTATAAATCAGATATGTATGGTGTAAGAATTTTCATAGGATCTTAATATATTGAGGCAGTCTACACTATATACTGACATTTAGTGCAAATTTGTGTTATAAAACATGATTTTCACACCTCATTCCGACCGAATCAGCTCACTGGGAAAACACATTGCGGGAAACAAATTCCCATTGAAACGCTGAGAAGCATTCATTTTTCCTTGTGAAAAACACTACTATTTAGGTCTTCTCACCGACATTCAGTGGAAATAGCTACTAAACATTTTTCAGAGAAAAATTTCAATGGAAAAATAGTAATTTTTTGTAATGCTATTAAGACCTTTTGTCCGCCAAGTCATAATTAATTATAGAAATAATCGATGCATATCCAATAGATAACAAGTATATAATCACACAGATTATACGTAGTTTTACCTTAAACTACTTTTCTACTTTAAAACTCTTATGGCAATTCTTTCATGTTCTTTGAATCTCTTTCTTTTTTATATTGTAACGGTCAAGACCGAATTTAAGTTATATACATCGTCAGTATAAATAATTTTTTATACCATCAGACCACTCAAAACATATCTATGGACTACAGGTAAGATTCCTTAAAATGTTCAGATTCATAACTTTGAAAATAAGACAACAGGTAAAATGACCTAATGGTGTATATAACTTAAACTCACCACAATAGCTAATATACACTTAATTAGCATAGTGTACATTAATGACACTTTGAAGGATGTTAAAAACAATTCAATAAAAGATTTAACCTGGATAGTATAATTTGTGTACTTTTTTAACATGTTATCCAGCAGGTAGACTTACTTATTTTTCAAGTAATTTATTAAGTTCACTTATTATGAATGGTTACATATAAATATATAATTATCGTTTACATAAACTTGTTGCGATTTATTAAGAGAAAGAGAGAACTTACGACTAATAGGAGTGATTCTAGGTTCAATTTCAGGAGAAACAATGGCAGAAAATCTGTTGAACTTGGAAGAAGAAGATGATGATGAGCCACAGGCTTTATACTTACCAGCATTATTTTCAATATTTGAGTATTGTTGTCTTTGAAGCTTCTGTCAGATAAAAAAGAAGAAAAAAAATGATCATAATAATTAGTATAAAACACTTTCTTCTCCCCCCAAACAAAAAAGTGATGAAGAAAAATGCACCCCTATCTGTTCTTTCTATTTTCGCATGATTCTTTTTTACCATAAAAAGGAAAATAACAAAAGAACGAGCACATAACCAAAAGATCTTGAAATAACTTATTCCTGTTTCATTTCATGTGAAGGTGTTTGGATGGATATAGGACTTAAGAGAAAGATATTAAAAAAAATTAATATTATTAAACATGTCATGATATTCCTGATGCTATAAAATCATAATGTTAGCTAAACTTAAAGTTTAAACGTGAATTGTTTCAAATATAGAAAAGTATCTTTATTTGGAGCAAACTGAAAAGGAAATAGTCATGGCTAAAAACACACAAATTTTTTATAGATGTCCCATTGGAACTCTGACGTATGTGATTTCTGACAGAAAGTCCATTGAAACAAACTGAAAAAGAAAAAGTCACATACTAATACTAATATTAACGCAAATTTTCGAGGGACATTCTTGTCATAACTCTAAAGTCTGAAGTCTGAAGTCTGAAGTATGAGATTTCTGACAAAAGTCCTTCGAAAAAGTTTACTACAAGTTAGTTTCTGACGGATTCCATCGAAAAGTCACAGTTTTTTAAACAATGAATTTCACATAAAATGAAACGGACGGAATAATTAATGTACCATTAATTAGTTACCTGTGGATCTTGAAGGGGAAGAGTCTGAAGTAAAGATCCGATATTAACAGAAAGCAAATTTGCACAGTGCCCACATCTTACTGTCACTATGGTTACCATGCTGTTGCATGGAACGCTAACCTGACAACACATTATTCATTAATAAGGGATCAACTATGGTTTTACCGGTTTAATTTTTTGTGCACTGACAGTATATAAGTTTATTATACCATCAGGTTAAGTTAATTTAGAACATTATATAACGACTCATAGTAAGCCTCCATTGTATGATACATAAAAAATTTAAAAAAAATTACTATAGCTGGTGCTCGGGCTGAATGATGAAAATTATCATGCCCAGTTCTCTCGGTTTGGGTCTATAAAAATTCACCTATTACACCCCCAAGAGTGAGGGAATTCGTGACATTTCTGTAAAAGTGCATTAAGAGTGTACAAACTTAATTATAGGATATATAAGTTAAAGTTCTTTACCTTTTTTGCAGAATGGCGTATATAACATGACGAAATTAAAGGACTAGTATCATATACAACCAAAAGATGATCATCCTCCTGAGAGGACTATATATAATTTGTCATTTGTAACCACTTGAAAATGGTGATAAAAAAGGCGTAAATTATGTACTAAGCTCCCGCTATGTGCGGGGCCGGGGAAGGGTTGGACTACAAAGGTTTACTATATGCAGTCTTCTTACCTCGCATTTACGCAGTTATGCCGTTTCCATCGAACCTCGAATAAGAACTCTAATGGCCACATACCAAACAACTTTACCAGTTACACCAAGACTCCATTCCCCTTCCTAAAATGGTGATACACAGTTTACCACTTGCAATTGGTGATACACACTTTAATTTGTCAGCTTTCAACTAATTTGTCAACTTTCTAGCTTGCTCACATACTTGCAAAAAATCAGCCAGAAATCAGAAGGCTAAAGAGTAGTATATTTTTTGATAAAACTTGGAGGAAAGTTGGTGGAGATAAAGGAGGTGCCTATACAATAGCAGACTTACAGTATGTATGTATGTGTGTGTGAAAACCCTTAGAACTAGTACAATTAAATATGTATGTTCTAAACTCATACTTTCAAAGAACTTAGAATTTTGACACTATATAAATTAAATCTTGAATCTGTCTCTATGCGGGGATGGAAATTTCGACTCTTTTTTAGGGTTTTTGGTCCAATGTTTGGTACCCACTTTAGTTTTGCAACCAATTCGAATTCGCGTCATGCAACACCCACTAAAGGATAAGACGCTCCCTACCTAGATTTTTTTTCATTTTTTCATTTTGAGAGTTCAAACTACAGACCTCGGGTTAAATATAGAGAACCCTATTCACATATCTCACCACAATTCAAGTGGTAAGAATTTGTATTTTAGGTCATCTACCACCATAAGAAGGAAGAAAGGAAGCATTAAAGGATGAAGAAAACAAAATATTGTGTATTTTCATAAATGTGTTTTTCAATAATGCAAAAATCAAAGATCACTTATCCATCTTCTTCTTCTTCTTCTTCTTCTTTTATCATATCTCTCTTTAATTCCTTTGTTTTTGGTGCCCCTGACTTTTTTTCTGACCATTGCTCAGTCACTAGAAAAGTGAGAAATTAAAGAGAGAGATAACAGGGAAAATGACATGACTAGAACAGAAATCACGGTCCATTACAAGGATCTTGAAAACTTCTAAATAAAAATATAAAACAAAAATATATGATATGAATTAAGTAGTTTCTTTTTATTTTAATTCTTTCAAATAAAGACCTACACTTCTATTAATATGCCCATATATTAGAAGGTCTTTTTTTAAATAGCTCATGCTATTACGATAGGAGGAGGAAGAGTAATAAAACGATTAATTGCTTCCAACATGATTTTTTTTTTTTTTTGTCCACAATAGATACACAAAGATATCCCAAGAATTGGGAAAAAAGTAAAAATTAAATTAAATTTTTGAGTTGATTATCCAGTGGGCAAATGTGTGAACAGAAAACCCCACCATCTTTTTTTCCCCCCATTTTTGCAGAGAAGAGATCTAATGGCATCAACACTAGTAGTACAATTATTTGTGATCAGTGCAGAAGTACGAGATCACATGTAAAAAATTTTGAAAGAAAAAAGAAGAGGGAAAAGAACAATAGTAATTTGCAGCATATATCAATTCTTCTTCTTCTTCTTCTTTTTTTTTTTTTTTTTCATTTTAAGTTAAATTTTCAAGATTTTTCAAACAAATGAAACTCCTGCAAAACAAAACAACCCCTTTTTTGTCCTAAGTAAAATCTTGTAACAATTAACATAAAATATCAAAGAAAAAATATAAATTCAACCATATACATCTTTTAACCCTATAACTCAAAAGAAGACTTCATCCAATAAGATTATGTTTGAAGAATTTCAGCCTTATTTACTTCACTTTAAACCCCAAAAAAGATATATATATATATATAAAAAAAAAAAAAAAAAACATGTCCTTTTAATAAAAATCTATGCTCATACACATGACCTCAAGATGAAGTGCACTTGTTGTGTTTGATCTTCTTCCTTATTTTTCTTTTTGTACTAACACATGCTTTGTTTAACAAAAAAACAACTTCAACAGGTTAAAAACCCTTGTAATTAAGTGATCATATGCACAAGAGAAGTAAAATTGAAAGAAGTCTGAAAAAACAACAACTTCAAAGGGTTGAAAACCTTTGTAATTTAGTGATCATATGCACAAGAAATTAAAATTCAGAATTTTGAACAATTTAGAAGTAATTACCGCAAGAATGGTGTTGCAAAAGTTGCACTGCACGTAACAAACACGTTCTGAAGAAGAAGAAGAAGAAGATGTCATGTCGAATGACATTTTATATTAATAATATTTTTTTCTTATAGGCTTTTGGCCTAGAACTAGGGTCAAAGTAACAAAGGGGAAGAAAATTTAACCAAGAAAGAAGCTAAAGAAGAAGAAGAAATATGCATATGTGAAAGTGAAGCTGTATACAATTGAAGCAAAAGGTTGAAAGAAAAAAAAAAAGATGCTCATAGCAGAAAATATATAAAGTGTAAAGGGAATTAAGAAAAAGCCTATTCAAAGGGTAAAGATAATATTTGGTTTCAATTAAAAAGAAAGAACACAAAGAGAGATGAGCGGATGGATGGGATGGTGGTGGGGTGGGGAGAGGGGCTTAAGAGAAGTAGTGGGGGTACGGTTTTGTATAGTAATGTTGAGTCTACGATTTCAACTTGACAGTGGTATATAGTGGCACAGTAGAAAATATTTAGGACTTTGTTGTCTTTTATTAAATTAAATATGATGAATGATGGTCGGCGATGGTGATAGCTGACGGTGGTGGTTGTGGTTATGATTGATGGTGTTGGTTGTGGTATCACCTAGCTAGTGGTGATGATGACCGGTAGTAATGTTAAGCAATGGTGGTTAATTGATGGTGATATTAGTGATGACAGCTGATAGTTGTGGTAGATGATAGTGATATAACTAATGGTAGTAATGATGATTGATAGTGTTGGTTGACGATATATGATGGTGGCTGAAGGTGGCGATTGTCGGTAGTAATTGATGGTTGTCGTGGTAATGATGATTAATTGGTAATGATAATTGTAAATAGTGGTGACACTTGATTGTTGTGATTAGCAGTGATGGTGGTTATAGCTTAGGATGGTATAGTTGTGGATGATGGCCAGTGATAATTGATAATGGAGACAATGACAGTGTGGTAAAGTTGATAATGGTAGGCGGCGCCGACAACAATGGTGGTTAGTAGGGGTGTACATGGACCGGGTTGGTTCGGATTTTTTAAACACCAAACCAAACCAATCGCGTCGGGTTTTTAAATTTATACACCAAACCAAACCAATAAAATTCGGGTTTTTCTACCTCGGGTTTTCTCGGGTTATTCGGTTTTCTCGGGTTTTTCGGGTTTTTTTTTTCTTTTCGGAATAGTCTTGATACAATACATATAACTTTTACTTCAAATATTTCTGTCCTAGTAAGATACAACTATATAATTAAGGTGTTTCTTAAGAAAATAACACAAAATGTGAGAAGAGTGATGACATTGTATTAAAATATTCAACAAAAACTAATAAAATCGGTTAAAATAAATATTGCTAATTAACGAGCCATAAAGAAAATGACCATAATCTAAAAATACTAAGTCATGCTAAAATAAGCACGGCTAATAAGTATTAATTACATGACAAAGAAAAAAACTTAAGTTATGTATTTTCACTCTCTAAACTAATTATGCAAAACTAAATAATAGATATCCACCATTATTGTCATTCCTAGTGGTAAATTGAATTTCTTTTGTTAGCGTTAGTGTTGAGCTGGTTTTGGTTTGAACTTTATTTGAGTTACAAATATTCATAGGATATAAAACTTATTGACATTCAAAATTCTAAGTTCAAACTTGAATAATATGATAATAGATAAAAAAAAAGCTAAAAAATAAAAGAAATATTTATAAATTCCATTACAAATAAATATTTTTATGTATAAAATATTTTAAAAATTGAATACATGTAATATCGGGTTGGTTTGGTTCGGTTTGACTTTTTTTAGTTAAAACCAAACCAAACCAATTATGATCGGATTTTTTTTCTCAACACCAAACCAAGTCAAACCAAACCACTAGTCGGGTTTTTTTCTCGGTTTGACTCGATTTATCGGTTTGGTGCGGTTTGTCGGTTTATTTTGTACACCCATAGTGGTTAGTGTTGAAAGTGGATAGGTTAATGGTGAAATGTCATCTTTTCGTAAATCATTCGATGGATAACATCTTAATGGCTGTAATAATTTGTTATAAATCTTAATCATTTAGGTAAATTCAGCCCTATTAAGTGGTTGTAAAGTCTAAAACTAAACAAATACATTTAATGATTGTAATCCGAATGATTATGGTTTAAGAAGATAAATTACTTAACGACTGAGATCTGAATAATGAAAAATCAAACTTTCATTAAGTGCAAACAAATAAGGTCTTACTCACACCTAATATTTGTATTAATCAATAAGTTAACTGTAATAGTATAAATTAAAGCGAATAAATATCAGTAACCGTGATGAATTGATAAAATTTCATATGCACACATGTCTGGCGTTCATTAATTCGATGCAAACAGTTGGTGTAAATAATTTTTTTCATAATGCAACATATTTTATTATATAGATTTAAATAGAGTAATACGATCAATGATTTACATTAGTCAACCCTGATTTGGTTGGAACTAAGAGTAATTATTGTTGTTGTATAACGGTATAAGTATAGTCTAATTAATTAAATGGAGTGATTAGGATAATGAAAGAAGCCAAACACCTTACCCTTAGATTTAAATTTTAGCGTCACCAAATAACCAAAAGAAGAAACAAAAGGGAAAAGGGTCAAAAATGTCCCGCTACTTTGGGAAAAGGGCTAAAAATGTCCTCCATTATAAATTTAGGTCAAAAATACCCCTCTCGTCATTAAAGTTTTCAAATATACCCCTGTCTTAACGGAAATCCCCAAATCCCCCAAAACAACCCGATATAATTTTTAAATCCGCTCCATTTAAACCTGACCCAACAACATAAAAAAACCCATATGAGACCAACTTGTTCCCGAGTCCTACATCTGAAGCCACAAGGCACAGGAGCGGGTAACCCATGTGCGTTTTTTATTTAGTTAGATCAGGTTTAAATGGAGCCGGTTTAAAAATGAAATCGAGTTATGTTGCAGATTTCAGTTAAGATAGGGGTATATTTAAAAACTTTAATGACGGAAGGGATATTTTTTACCCAAATTTGTAATGGAGAATATTTTTAGCCCTTTTCCCAAAGTAGAGGGGCATTTTTGACCCTTTTCCCAGAAATAAAAGGTTTGTCCTTTATAATATTCCACCGAAATCATTTTGCTGAAGATTGGGAGTATATATCTCACTTGGAAGCTTGCTTATATTCCACACGTAAGTTGTAAGCTTCGAATTCCAAAATCGCATTGTAATTAACAAAGCCACGATGCAATCTTACGAGGTCATAATTCATCCAACACGATCATTCGAGATGAGCAAGAATTGAGGATTAGTAGCTGGGAAAATGTCTATCAATGATTGAGATATTCAGTCGAGATTTTCTCCTTTTTGTGGGATTCTGGCATCTATGTACTACGAATACGAATAGCAAAAAAAAAAAAAAAAAAAAAGAGAGAGAGAGAAATAAAAAAAAAGGCATATATAGTGTAGAATTCAATTCAAAGCCTTTTCAAATAAACGAGAAATGAGTGATCACAACTTTCCCCTAGCCAATCAACATGCGATTAGCTTAAAACATATCAATCACGACTGCTTATCTCGACAAACACAGTTATATGCAAACAATTTTTTGAAATATATCTATATAAAATTCATTGTCACAAAAAATAAATATACATATGTTGATTGATGATATTTTATTTAAATATTGATTTTAAAATATAAAAAATATACATGTAACGAAGTAATATTATAAAAGTATTTAATGTGATTTCCTCAATAATTATATATGTGTTAACAATTTTACAAAAAAAAAAAAAAAAAAAGAAGGTAACTTTGGAGAAAAGAGGAATTGTGGACTCTAGAGAAAGGGATTTAGTGGGGATTTTAATGTTTAAAAGATGGAGTTTGGGAGGTGATTTGAAGGGGGACCATCAATGGTATGCGGATAGAGGTGAGCCCTGCGGCGGAAGTAGATCAGATTCAAGATTTGAAGTTTATAGATCTCTTATGATCTCAAGTTAATGTATTATAATAATTGATTTTACAGTCAAATATTTATAGATACTTACTGAATTTCTTAATACATATATATGATCCGAACAAAAGCTATCGGGTTCACGTGAATTTTAGAGACATAACAATGTATTCCTAAGGGTGGTCAGCGGAATATCCTTAATTTGTTGGAAAATATACAGCATATACAAGTGAAATATTACTTTTTGTACATAAACATATTGGTAAATCTTGAACAAACCCGAAGGCTTTTAACAAAATTCCTGACGTCCGTTAGATGTGATACTGTAAATCCGTCTCTGCTGTCCATCCTTAACTAGAAGTCTCAAGTTCGAGTCACGTCAATGGAAAAACTCTTGACATGAAATTGTGGATTATAATTTATAGGGAAAGGAAACTAGTAAACCTAACATAACGTGAACCTAAATTAGTCGAGTTAGTAAAATCGGATGCCATCTGGTTATTAAAGGGGGGTGGGTGGAATTAATTAATAAGTGACCTTTCTTTGGGCTCATGTGAAGCGGACGAGGGGGGCGATATAGAGATATTAATGCTTTGGAATGTATAGAAATTAGGGTAAGAAAGGACTCTGAGCAAGAAAGTGATTTCTCATCTATTCTTCATTGATAATTAAAACAAAAATTGCTCTTGAAGTAAGAGCAATGGTGGCCACACTACTTTAATTTTATCCACAACTTGCTTATGGTGGGTGATGGCACATTTTCTGTGTGTTTCATTTACAATGAGACCAATTATTGTTACTTTTACCAATTATATTATTCTCTCCGTCTTAATTTATGTGGTACCGTTTGATTAGGCATGAAGTTTAAGAAAAAAACAGAAGACTTTTGAAACTTGTGGTAAACAATAATCCTTAAACATTTATGTGGTTATAAATCATCTTATTTTAAAGTTAAATTGCTTAAAAATATAGAAATGTGACATTTTTTGGGAACAGACTAGAAAGAAAATTATGCCACATAAAATTCAATAGAGAGAATATCTACTAAATGAAATGGTACATTTTTTTCTTACATAAATAGTGTAGATATATAACTCTTTACGCATCAAACTACCCTAAATTCGATAGAAAACTTTTTCGCCGTATAATCGTTCGATATTTGGGATTCACTGGCCCGAATAATACGGATTTTCGTCGAGTTAGACCCATTAATTAAAGAAGAAAACATATTCATATTCGAAACCTCTAATTAGAGATGGAGAATCTCTGATTTCATACCTTCCATCATACTCCCAGCTCAGAGATAAGAAGTAAGAATATTTATTTAGTTTGTATGTAGAAATAGAAACAATACAAAAGTTAAATGTTGAAAATAAACAATTGTTATCCATAGAGTCATGGAAGCTTGAGAAAAAGAAATGTAAAGAGTTCCCTTCTCTCCGCGTCTCATTGTTAGGGTTGCGTTGGTGTGAGAGAGACTTGTCAAAGTTAAGAATAAATGAGCAAGTGGTGAAAACACCCCTAAACTTGGCACGAATTATTATTTTAGTACCCAAACTATTGTCACACTTAAAAACACCCCTAATATTGGCAAACTGAATTTAAATTCACCCCATGTTGCCACATGGCACAACAAGAAAATGCCAAGTGGACGTACACAGGATTCACGTTGTTGAGGTGTCCTAACACGGGGTGAATTTAAATTGAGTTGGCCAAGACTAGGGATGTTTTTAAGAGAATTCGATAGTTCGAATTAAAAACGAAAAACGCATAAGATTTAGTGTTTTCACCACCTCAGCCAATAAATGAGGGATCCAATATTTTAAGAATGTAAAAGAAATTACGAGAATTTAATTATCATATCATGACCGGTACCCGTTTTAGAGTTTAATTAATCTAAACTCGTGCGGAAAGTTTCATTTAAGGGATAGATTATTCCCTCAATTGAATTATACTTGACATCACTCTCACGTGGCACGTTAATTAATTTTTTTAATTCCTGATTAATATTTTCTTCTCTTCATGAAGTGGAAACTAGCATGAAAGTCATGTATTTCTTTAAGTTCCCACGAAGTGGTCGATAGCTTTTTAGAACCTGATTAATTCAAATTTATGTTGGGAAGTTTTTTTTTTTTTTTTTTTAAGTAAAGTACTCCTTATCAAAGATTATTATATTTTTATTCAAACTCGAAATTTTTAATTAAAATGGCTAGATACTTAACCTCCACCCCCAATTTATGATGAAACTTATCACAAGGCACCTGTCTTCCACTTGTAGTCAAATCATTTATGATAGGTTCCTCTACTTTTTTTTTTCTTATTTCTCACCTGATATTTTATATATGTACTGAGATTCGACTAAATTTGAATTTGGATCATACAATTTTAGATTGGCGATTCAGCGCTTCCTAATAAAGCCGACTATATACCAGAGCTCGAATTCAATAGCTCTAATTAATGGTGAAAGATTACTTACCACTATACTATAATTCTTGTTGGTGGTAGACCTCCTTTTTAATATGCTTAGAACGGGGGATATAGAGAAGGGAAGAAGATATAATTTGATCAGTTTATTTCTCTTTGGAGTTATTTGCTCTTATTATGATTAAGATGCGTGAATCTGAATATATATCTGGATTCTATGATATTGTAATCAAAGCTGAATATATATCTGGATATTAAGATATTGTATTCAAATCTGAATATTGAATGATTAAAATTATTGATTCTCTCGACATCTAAATGTTCATACAATACAAAAAATTAAAATTAGCTTCAAGTTTGTCTATAATTTGTTGTTAAAATTACCTGTGGCAAACAAAATATTCAGCTAATATGTCGCTAATTCATGTTGTTTTAGTAGTGATAATTTATGTTTATTTTAAAAATATAAATTCAAATTAAAAAAAATAAATTTATTATCCACAAATTATTATGTTGTAAGATGGTGGTTGGATGGTGGACGTGATAGCTGGGTGTGGGGTGGTTGTGCGATTATGGTGGTTTTGACGATCAAGGTAGTTGGTGATCGATAGTGATTAATAGTGGTGGAAGGTGGCGGTACGTGGTTGACGATGGTGTTGGGAGGTGCCAATGATAGCGTGGTGGTTAAATTGATTGGTAGTAGTGGTCAGTGGTAATGGTGGTGATGGTTAATGTTGGTGCCTAATAGTAATGACGGGGTCTATAATGGTAATAAAGGAGGTGATATGTGTGGCAGCGACTAAAGATGATGATTAGTAATGGAGAAATTTTTCTACAAGAAAGTATAGAAATCGCAACAAAATTTTTTATATTTGGTAACAACTTAGTTTTATTGTTGGCAAATAATTTTGTTCTTAAAAAATTTAATTTTAGCATAGTATTGATTATTGTTGCAAAAAGCACTTTTGGCAAAAAAAAAAGTTGTTGCACATTGTTGTAATTTGGGAAAAGTTCATGCAACACTTTTTGCAACAATAATCAATCTATGGCAACCAAAAAAAAATTGTTGCCAGATATATTTTTTCTTGTAGTGTGGTAGTGATTGATTGGTGGTGGTGTTGGTAAGATAAAATATTAACAGTGGACTAGTGGAGTTTGTCATAGGAAAATGCAAAAATACGTGACTGACGGAAAGTTAGCGTCCAATTAATTTCAAAGAGTAAATTAGAACACTTAATTAATTAAAGATTAAGTTTGGTTGAATAATACAGGAATCAAAATCATAATATAGTAATGACTCGAGGACTAAGACTATTATTATTATCTCTTTTTTATATTTAGTGAATCTTTAATTTTGAAAGCTTCATAACACATATATACGATGATAAGATTCAAAAAATATTTTAATATATTATATTAAAATCATAAAAGGTTTAAAAGTATTTTATAATTATTAAAATTTCGTGTTCAATTAAATTAAAACACACAAAACGAAAGGGAGATTTTTAACTTTTTATTTTTTATTGCAAAAATCCAAATTTGTTCATTCCAAGTGTCAACCCTTCTAAATTGCCTCGTCACCATCACACTGGTACTTCTACTAGTTCTTCTTGTTTAAACTTGATTGAATTTTAAGAAAGATCAATTTTTTATTTATGGGAGCAATTATTTTACTGAAAGAAGTACTCCTTCATTTTAATTTATTTGTCTTATCTTTTTTTTTTTTTTTTAAAAAAAAAGAATGACTCCTTCCAATTTTGTTAACTGTTTAATTTAAACTTTCCGCATGGTATTAAACGAAACAAATTGAAAAGGACGGAGTAGAAAATATTTACGGGTTTTGATTTAGAAAATATATGAATTATGGTACTGTTTTGTCTTTTGAGTTATTCTTTTCTTAAACTCAACTCCTGCAATATTTTTATTTAAACTGATGAACCCATTATAGCAGATGTTTATAGTTCATTTTGAGAAGGCTACGAATTATTTTAAAAGAAAAATTGTTTGGATGTCTTCCTAACTGGGTACTTTGTTTTGGAAATGGAAATAGTCTTGATTGAGTGCTAACATTGATATCCAAATCATTGCATTATGAATTCATAAAGCTATAGAATAGTGTAAAGCTACTCAGGGGTTGTCAAATGGACGAGTTGGACTGAATTTAGGCCGGTCAAAATGGACCGACTTAATAAATGAGCAGGTCGCTAACTTGCTTGAAGGTTATATGAACTAAAATGAGTTGGATCAAAATGAGTTAAACAATCGGTCATAAACCAAAGTATCTTAAAATTTGTTTAATTACCTAATAAAACTTTTTTCTTTATTTTGACTATATATAATGTATCAAACAAAATAAAAAATAAAAAAATTGATAAGTTTCCTCATGAGTCAATTTGGGCTACATAGCAGCCCAACATTTAGATGGGCTGAATAGGGTGGATCAAAATGGCTGAGTTAATAATTGGGCTAGTTAGGCAAGTCATGCTTTCTTGAACTAATTGGCAACCCCAGAGCTACTCTTGAAATTTGCAAACAGTTTTCCCTTTCTTTTTTTTTTTTTTTTAAATTTTTTTTTTTTGTCTTTTAGCGATGGTGTCGTGACTAGCTTGCATGTGTGTTTGCAAGAAATACATGGTTTTATAAGTAATTCCTTATTTGCATATTTGTCAGCTAATAAGCATTGTTATACTCATACTTATAGTCCATAGACCTTTCCTTCTGGCATTTAGTTTGATAAGTAAGTGATTTACTGGTTACACTGGTTACTCTTTCACACCGATAAACAAACGAAGAAAAAAAAAAACTTCAGTTTGTTTTGCATTTTATCATGTTCAATTAATTTTGATATGGAATAATCAAGTGATATAAACCTGAGGTTTTTCCTTTTATCTCAGAGTATCCCATTTTTAACATGAGAAATACTTGTAACACCATTATATTTGTTGTCATTTTACTGTCACTTTTGGAGATTCTTCTGATCAGCATGTTCTTTTGCTTAAATCAATAAATTTATCCTACAACTTTGATAATGTGAAATCCATTTAATATTTATCAAGAATTTAAAGTAGAAAGAAGTTTACAAGGAATATAAATTTACTAAAACTTGTCGATTTCCTCTGTCATCAGTATCCCTTTTTAGGATACAGAACTTGTGACACCATTATCTTTGATGATGACCGTATATATTCTCATTTTGCTATTACTTTAGTGATTCTTCTGATTGGTTATAAATGGATATGTTTATTGGCATCTATAGCTAAAATTATCCTATAACCTGGAATATGTGAAATCCAATTATCCATTTAGCAAGAACCAATTATCCATTTAGCAAGAACTCAAAGTAGAAAGAAGTGATCGAAGAATTATAGTATACCGACTTGACTAAAATTAAAAGGAAAGAAGCAAGCTTTAAGGCGATATCATTTTCTTTTTGGGAAACCAATATAATAATATCAATGATTGGACATGCATGATTGGAAACCAAAGTTAATGTAACAGTTTCTTTTCTTCTCTGATTTTTGAAAAAAAAAAGAAGTAAATAACTTTTCTTTCTTTTCCCTGGATGAGATGGTTACATTATTGTATTGCCTCTGATGCATGAGGACTAGCAAATAAATTCTTATATGAAGGAAAGTAAAGGCTAGAAAATTATGTATCCTATACAGTTTTGCTTGAATTTTTGAAATCTTCTTTTAAAATCCTTTATCATGAATGAAATGTTGTGATGTGCTTTGGGAAGATCTGCACATAGTTTGAACCAACAACAGAAGTGGCTGTGCAATGGCTTATGGAGGCACAAATGTTGGTCCACTGCCAGCAACAGGTGGTTCAACTACTTTAGGGCAAATGAAGTTGGACAAAGAGTGTGAGCTCAGGATTGAAACCAGTGCTGAAACACCACTTCGTCTTCGGGGTCCTTAATGGCATGGCTGAAATCTTTGGGACCGAAATTCCTCCTGGGATCTGGCTTACCTTCCCTCCAAGACTCAAATTTGCAGTATGAAATCTAATCTCCATCATCTATGCATTCTTATCTCCACCGTCTATGAAATTTGCTCTATATTACTCACACTCTCACACCCGTGCTCGTGCCACAACACACACACACACTCGTGTATTGATTTTAATGTTGTGATCTCTTTTTTTCTGATGACCTAAATATTAGTTGGACTATGGAGGATCAAACGAATTTCTTTTGGTGAAATACATGTAAAAAAAAATATAGAACGTCTGTTTTCAATTTTATATAGGTAATTCATCAGTGGAAACCATTCACTGCTATCTTAAGTGTTGTTGTTATTGGGATTTTGGGATTATGGTGGGAATATTATTACTACACAGATTAAAGTACCTCTACTCAGAAACTGTTATCATTCAGATTTATGTTCAAGATCATAATGATAAAATGGTAATCAGGCTTGAATTTGATGATTATGATAAAGCTGTTGACAGTGAGACATATTAAAACTGTTTGGTCTGTCTACAAGTAAATGATTATCTGGGACGTAGATCCGTTTGGATGTTAATATCCCAACAAATTGGCGTCTGCTTGAAGAAGACCGGGAATATCACTTTAAGATCCTTTGTTCAGAAATTATGTTACTGCCCAAGTCCATGGAAAAATTGCTTGACCTTATTGATGAAAAAGCGGGAATATCACTTTAAGATATTATTTAGTTCTTGACCTCATCTTTCAAAATTATGCGTCTTCTTCAAGCTCTTTCATCATCCATCTAAATAATAGGTTTTTACTTGGTATGGTGCCACAATTGAGATGGATGGTCTCACTGAAACTGAGTACACAGCGGATGGGGTGTGGATTCCCTCTTTTCTTATCTGTACTTCTGATTTCTGCAGTATTATGTTTGAAAAGGAAAGTTTTCTTTAAATTGAGCTTCTGCTGAATAGATGACTAACAAAAATCTTGAATTCTAGACACCCATGATAAGCTATGTAAATGTGCATGCTGTACTTGAAGAACAGTGAAATAGTGCAAAAGCTTTCCCTAGTGATTCTGATTCTTCTCAGGTATCACAGTTAATTTTCCGTAATGTAATTCAAAGGTTCATCACATCCTGCTTATTCATTTATTCTTCTGATGATAGAGAATCTTGGATAGATTATTCTCATTTGGTTTACAGAATTCAAAGGTGAGGCTTGTGAGCTATATAAAGTAGGTGGCTGGAAGACCTCTCGACTACCAGATCCCGTGCTTCCTCATTTTCTACATTTGTGTATCGTACTATGTTGACTACAAGATTCACATTATGTAGAAGTTTCACTTTGTAGGTAAAGAATTTCCTACCAAAGACGATTCTATTCCCAAGACTCGAACCTGTTGTCTCACAGGAAGAGTTTGCATGTGTGTGAGATAGAGAGACCTGAAATGATGGGAACTATTGATAAAGTGGCCCATTATATTTCCCAAAGCATATGAGAATCAAATTAGTGAATGAGGTAGCTGTCGTATCAAAGGGAAACCCTTTTTCACAAGTTGGGCATTGCATGATCATTTCTGACTTTAGAAGCAAAATCAAACATTTTCTATAATCAAGAAATCCCCGAGGGCTATAAGCCTATAATTCAAAACTTGGTGGATAATGCGCCTACCCCCTCTACTCTAGTCCGCTTTAACACCAGACTTTTGTCTACCACAGAATTCCTGCGACATGCGCCTAACTCACAAATGACGTGTTGAGCCCTGGGGCAGAAACAAAATCAAGCCTTAGATCCGATATAACGAAACATCGAACATGTCTTGATATATTCAGTACATATCCTATTACACTTCAGGTATATTTGACAACTATGGTAAATGTTCCTAGATCTGTATGAGATGCTATGGGTAGTGCCTGACTATTTGGAAAAAGCAACAACCAGCTGCAAAAACAGAGGCTAAGGATCATAGACAGACTTGATGACAACTCCTTTATGTATATTTTGGACTGTTTGGTTAAAAAGAAATCATAGATGTTTGGGAAGACAAAGCACATTTCTTTTTAAAGGTTTAGATGCCCTTAAAAGTTTTGGTGTCAGATGAATGTTGTAAATGATATAGTTATAGTGCTGAATCCTTTCATATTTAATGAAGACTAGTCTAGTGTATTTTGTTTAAAGTCAGTACCATCTTGGTGCAGAAGTTTCTTGTGAGTAAATTTAATAAGAAATATCCAGTTTAGCTCTCGGTCATCAAAAAGAAATATCCAGCTTAGGTTCTCTGTGTTAACATTATCCTTTGCTCCTTATATGCACATTATGCATATTGAAAGCTTCTACTCAAATTTCTGTGTTTCTTTGACGGATCATGAGATTTCTAAACAATTCAGGGCCCCAGGGTTATTGTTGTGGGACCTACGATTCTGGATGCTTCTTAGTTGGGCAGCAAAACAAGGGTGGAACCCTACATTTGTAGATTTGGATATAGATCAAGGATCTATAACTGTACCGGGATGTGTTGCCGCAACTCCAATTGAATTACCTGTTGATCCAGTTGAGGAATTCCTCTTGAGATGCCTCTAGTCTACTTCTTTGGTCATGTAACTGCCAGGTAAAAATCTTTGCACTTGGCAGGATGTTGTTTTGACATTTTGCATCATTTTTTTATTGGAATGGAATTGCATGTGATGCATCATCATCCATGAGAAGTTGTTTTTGCTTCTAGCTTTATCGTTTTCCATAAATATCTGCTTGTAGCATTGTGTTGTACAGGAAGATACCATTTTCCCTTTAACAGTGCCAATGTAGACCATTATAAAGTACTCGTCAAGGAGCTTGCTCAGACTCCAGAGAAACAATTTACTGGAAATGCTGAATCTGGAGGCATGGTAATTAATACAATGGGATGGATAGAAGGTGTTGGTTATGAGGTAATAAAGCTTAAATTAGTGATAGTGATGGTTCTTTACAGTTGTTCTAGTGCTAGGTCAGGTATGATCTGTTACTGACAGTGAAGTCATATTATTGATAAAAAGAATGTGATAGTTATGCTGATCATAGACAAAATTGAGAATGGTGTATTGACACTTGGGCACTTCTACTCATGAAGGAAAAAACAACCCAAGAAACCAGGGAAACTAAGAAAACTAAAGTTGATAACCAACTCCCAAAGATATAGAAAGAATCTTTTCAGTTGGTTCTCTACTTCAAAATTACATCTGCTAAGGCATAAAATTAGGTTAGAACCATGAGGTCTCAGGTTCAAATCTCATCGGGGACGAAACACTAGGTGATTTCTTCCCATTTGTTCAAGCCTTGGTGGACGGATGCCAGTAGTTCGCTTTGTTGACATTAACTGAGCTTGATCACCAATAGCCAGTAATTTATTGTTTGCAAGGCTGTTTTTGACATTATTAATTTCATCTATTGTTTATCATGGGGCTATCTTCTGAGCAGGAGAAACTTTGTAATATGCTAAAACCTGTGTTAAAGAATCGTCCTAACGTGGATGTCGTGAAACTTCAAAACTCTGGAGGTGTCGTATCAAGGAAGGCAAAAGTACGTCAGAAAGCCAAAGGCTACAGAATACGGGTAAGGATTACTCTTGCATATTAGACAAATTTTATGTTTCTCAAATGAGGCTGAAATTAACAGTCTTTGGGTTTTTTCTTCTTCTTATACTAGGAGTACTTTTATGGCCTGTCAAATGACCTCTCACCACATTCTAATGTGGTAAACTCAGTGACATCAATCTACCGAATTGGTGGTCAACCACAGGCTCCACTATCAGCTTTACCAATTGGTGCAGAGACTGCTGCAGATCCTATAAGATTGGTTCTGGTTAATGTCAACCGCGATTTGCTCCATTTAGTTCTTGCGATCTCATATGCCAAAGAACCAGACCAAATTATCTCTAGGTAATGTTAACTACCTTTCTCTATCTGTATTTCTATGCTCAGTAAAATATAGTTCTCTCGTTTCTTTCCGCTTAAAGAGCTTGGTAGTTGCGTTCATTAGAATCTAGTGACAGTAATTTTCTTATCGGTGCCATCAGACTTGGTCATGGATTCACTTATTTCAAACTAGTTCTCGTGAACGTGCGTTGTATTGGGTGTGCGAACAAAGTATCACATTGGTAGCTGAAAAGAAAAATGAGCTACTTATGAGGAGTTGAATACTCTTAATGATGTGAGGCCTTTTGGAGAAAACCGTGCGGGCTTGGCCTAAAGCGGACAATATCACATCATGTTAAGAGTATCTTTGGGCCGTTTAGCCCAACAACTAATATCAGAGCCAATGATTTGGCGGGACGAGTATGAAGATGGCGGAGTGTGGCATGGGGCCCGGCTTAGTGCCTTTGCCCGTCTATGGGCCACGACCTTTACCCCTGTGCATTTTCAAGACGCATTCACGACGCACTTTTGATTCGGTGACCGTAAATACTTTGACGACGTCGGTGGCACGATACGTATGCGTGAATCCTCGACCTGTGGTATGATAATGAGCCATGTGGAACTTAGTTCGGCGGGGGAGATTGTTCGGTGTGCGAACAAAGTACCACGTTGGTGATAAAAGAAAAAGGAGCTACTTATACGGAGCGAATACTATTAACGATGCGAGGCCTTTGGAGAAAAACCGTGCGAGCTTGGCCCAAAGCTAATATCACATCACATCATGTTAAGAGTATCTTTGGGCCGTTTAGCCCAACACGTTGCATCGTTTATCTCCAATCTTTATTCAACATCTCTTCAACCTAGATAAACAATAGTAATGCAAGGGAACTATCAAGTGATACAAGGAGCAAAGAGAAGTAACATCTAAACAAACAAGAGAGATACAACAATGATGTATGGCTAACTCTAAGAAAGCCTTTTACTACGTACCAACTTGTTTATACATGGCAGCGATTAGCGCCTTCAGATTTTTCATTTTTCTCACACCTTGATAATGAAGATGATGATCACCACCGTGGTTGATTATCTCAACCAGATAAGCAATATCAGTTTCTATCAAAAGTAAGACTATGTTATGACACAATTCACAGATAAAGTCCTGAGAAGACTACTATTGTATTTATAGGCCAAGAAGCATGTCTAAAGATTCTGTAGAAATCGGGGCCTATAACAAGAATATTTTTTTTATTGGGGCACGCTAAAGATGGGTCTTAAAATGACTATTGTGCTTCTTGACTGTTACAAAGCACACATACATGCACGTTAAAAGCACTTAATTCCCATTTAGTGCTAGGAAGATAGTGATTACCAAGTTTTTGTACATTGAATCAGCCAAAAGGAAGTAAAGACTATACATGCACATTATAATGACAGTTGGGTTTCTTCCTTTGGCTGTCTTGCTAATCAATAACTTACCGTTTAATATTAAACCGCCCTAAAACTTGCTTGGCACATTTACCAAAAAATTAGGTCATGAGGTGAGGATTCCCAAAGATCATAATGGAGGTGGCCATTTCGATACTGTGTGGGCGCCATAAGGTGAAGCCCACAAAGCATGGGCTTTAGGCCCCATTTTGTACATAAATCCGTTCAAAGCTTTTGTGAAAAGAAAAAAAAGTACTAATGCTTTGGTTCATTATAAAGGAATGAGAACTTGTTAGACCACTGATTCGACCAAAAAAATGCCTTAAATTCAGCTTTTTCCAACGTATAGATAGTGGATGTGACAAGGTAATTATATTTTCTCTTTCACCTTTTTCAATTAAGATTGTGGTAGACTTTTCTACTTCTTTTCTTCATCTTTATAATATACTTTTCTTTCTTCTCTTTCCAAGACAAACTTCACCTTTATTCCTCTAAAATATTTCTTAATTCTTGACAATATTGTGGGTCTTGGAAATAAACAAGAGAAAAGTGTGGCAAAAAATTATTAATCTACTTTTTGGAATATCAAGCAGTGTTGGAAGTATAGGAAGCAACAAATAATTATTTTCTGATCAGGTTCTATTTTTTTCGCCTCTTTAGTATTATTGTTTCATCTAAAGCGTAGTTTTTTGATAATTTTGTTACTTAGCATATATTTTCCTTTTATTTTTTTTATTGAGAATTAATTATGTCTATTAGAAAACGTGAATCCGGTTATTCAATAACTTAAAAAAAAAAAAAAAGTGAGAGAAGACTTGAATTTTTGATACAATCCCAAAAAGGAGCTCTTGAAAAATTTGTAACAAAAATCAAAAAATATAGGAGAATATTCTTTAGATGAATAAGTCACACTAACCTAGTTGAATTTAGATGATAATACCATTCAAGAAGAAGAGGAGGGAACTAGTGAGAAACCTAACATAGATCATCAAGAAAATCAAGAACATAATGAACCAAATAATTGTATTCCTAAAGACTTATATGATCCTCGTTAATGGACTAATATTGATACAAAGTTAAGGGATCTATTAGTAGAAAAGGGACCAATTAGAATTATTGAGAAAAAAAATTCAAATGATAAATTATCAAGACATTTTTCAAATACCATTATTTTCAAAAATTAGCAAATAGGGAAATATATGAAAGAAAATGGTCAGTTTATTCTAAAGACTGGGATAAAGTTTTTTTTTTTTTTTTTGTAAATTATTTAATACAAACTCTAGTATTAGTAACACTAAACTAGCAAGTGAAGGTAGTGGAGATTAGAGAAACCTTAGGTATAAGCTTAAAGCTCATGAAATATCAAACGAGCATATTGTTAATATGGGTGCATGGATTGATTTAGAAATGAGATTGCGCAAAAATAAAACGATTGATAAAGATGTTCAAGATCAAATCAATAGAAAAAGAGAGCACTGGAAAAATGTATTGTCAAGAATTATTGTCGTGATAAAAACTCTTGGAAAATATAATTTGGCATTTAGGGGGGAAAATGAAAAGATACATCAAGAAAACAACGGAATCAACGGAATTTTTTTTAAGTCTAATTGAAATGATTGCAGAATTTGATCCAATTATGCAAGAGCATATCAGACGAATTAAACATGATGAAATTCATAATCATTACCTAGGACATAACATACAAAATGAATTGATAAATTTGTTGGTAAGTGAAATTAAGAATAAAATTATTACAAATTTTATAGAAACAAAGTATTTTTCAATCATACTTAATTGTACGCCAGATACTAGTCATCAAGAACAAATGTCTTTTACAGTGCGGAGTGTGGACATTTCAACAACTCCAATAATGATTACTCAATATTTTTTAGAATTTTTAAAAGTGGATGATACAAGTAGAATAGGTCTTTTTGAAGTTATTATAGATAAGATAAAAAATATTGGACTTGATATTGATAACTTAAGAGGACAAGGATATGATATTGGATGGTGGAACAAATAACCCCAAAAAAAAGGGTATGAACCATGAAATACCCCAAAGGAAAAAAGAGGTACAAAAGTACCTTTACGCATGAAAATCATGCTATTGGATTGTCTTATTTTTTTCTTTCTTCTCTTTCTTCCTTCTTTCGCACTTTTACATACTTTAGCCATAGATTAATCACGTTCGGACTCCAAAACTTGAATATTTTATATAGAACCTATTTATTATTTTTGCGATTAATAAGGTAGGGCTCAACACATCGAGGATACACAAAACTTCGGATTCTCGTTTTAGTGGTTGAAAAGTGCTCGAAGTCCATTTTTGTTTGAAGACTTGTTGTCATTAGCTTTAAGTTATTTATGTTTTAGGGTTTCGTGTTATTTTTATATTAATGCGTAACTTTATTTTACAATTTCAAAA
>NC_081348.1:49683635-49708843 GCF_029784015.1 Lycium ferocissimum | reverse complement strand
TTTTTAAAATTTTTAAAAAAAAAATCCCACGTATTTAAAAAAAAGTTTAACCATTTTTTTTAGTACATATATTTTTCTAAAGCCACATAGTAATTTTTTTTATGGTGGGTCGGGTCTGGTTCGTTTTAAAAAAATATCGCCGTGACTTTAAGAAAATAAGTCTATCCATTTTTTAAAACTAACCAGACCCGACCCACCAGGAAAAAATTACTATGTGGCTTTAGAAAAGTATGTCTACTAAAAAAAATGGTTAGACTTCTTTTTAAAGTCACCTGACATTTTTTTTAATAAAAAATAACCTAAATGATTTTAAAAAAAAACTGTCGTCAGCTAAAAGGGTATATTTTCACCATTTTGTAACGGCAGGGGTATATTTGCACCATTTTATAACAGCAAGGGTATATATACACCACTTTTGTAACGAGGGGTATATCTGCTCTAAATCGCAAAATTGAGGGGTATATTTGCACCTTTGCCCTTTAATTTTTCCCCTACGCCAGCATCTTTCTTTTTTTCAATTTATTTACAATAACCATTGTTTTGTTTCTGTAATTAAAGCATACTTCATAAGAAATTTTATTTGATAAGTGAATTAATTTTGTATATTCAACATATAGTTTTCTCTTTTTAATGGAGCCATTTGATCTATATTGGAATATAATTTGAGCAGTATTTTATTAACTTTTAAAGGATAAAAAAGGTTAGTTTACTAGACATTTTGGGTTGATTGTTATATATTTAAAATTTGAATCTTTTGTAATGCAAACAATTGCCTAAAACTTGATAATTGAGACGTAAAAAAACTAACTCAAAAATATTGAAGGTAAATTAATGTAGTCAAACAAATAATATGTAAAAATATTATGCCACATATTTAGCAAATTATCTAATTGGGTACGCTCGTTCGAGAGTTATTTGTTATTATTTTTGTCATTTTCTTCTAGACTAAAATTTAAATTTTTAAATCAAGTGTTAAAAAAATTAAACTAAACCAAACTTATTTACTAATAAAAGACCTAATTGAAATAACCCAAAATTAACTTAACCGGCCTATCCTTCCTACTCGATCTTTTGTGGTTAGTGATAGGTATTGTCTAAATAAAATAGTGGCACCCGTAACCTCCAAATCCTAGATCCGTTTTTGGTACTCATAAAAGTTGCTTCTTTTTCTTGTCCTCTTTTTCAAGAATGTGTTAATGGTGGGAGGTATCAGATGGACATACTCCGTGAAATTAATCGAAATGCATATAAACTGATGTCTGATCCGGACACCATGGTTGTCAATAAATAAAATTAGGTTAGACTGTTTCCCGTGTTAGAGGGCAGTTTTGGTCCTTAATTAGCAGAAAATTGTAGGGGCTACCTTGGGACAATACATGCTAGAGGGTTTATATTACTCCCTCCGTCCCAATTGATTGATACTCTTTCCTTTTCAGTTTGTCTAAAAAAAAAATGATAATTTATAAATAGAAACACTTTGACTTTAAACTTCTCAATTTTACCCTTAATAAAGATATATAGCCACACATTTATTTATGATTTATTTTAGACCATAAATTTCAAAAGTCTTTCATTTTTTCTTAAACTTTGTGCCTAATCAAATAACATCACATAAATTGAGACGGAGGAAGTACAATATTTCAAAATGCATTGCGTCCAGTATATGTTTTGATTGGTCCGGAAGATGTGCACTAGACCAGGTATCTAGAGAGAGCTATTAGAAGTGGTGATGTAGTTAATTAACTCTCGAGTTGTGCTCCTAACATTCACTTCTTGATGATGAAGAAATTGGAGATTTCTAAGCTTGTCAATGAAATAAACCAGCTCAAGTCTCAGCTATGAATTTACTTGAGCTTCACCAGGCTCGTTAATATTCGAGCAAAGCTTGCGTTACAAATCCCTATTTATTTATGAAGAGCTTGATTAGTTGTTTCTGTGAGAGATAAAAAGGCTAAGGATGTCATGAAACTATCAAAGTGACTAATTAATTGATTGGGAAATTTTAAAGTATTTCATGACTGCCTGTTGATATTAACTGAGATTGATCACCAATAACCAGTAATTGATTGTTTGCAAGGCTGTTTTCGACACTATTAATTTTCATCTATTTTTGGTAACGTTTCTTTTAAAAAAAAACAAACAAACAAACAAACAAACAAAAAAGGGTACAGAATTGGTCTTATAGAATTTATTTTCATTGTCTATTGCCCTTTTTATCACTTAACCAGCTTTGATTTTTTTTCTCATATCTTCTGAGCAAGAGAAACTGATTTAATGAATTTGATGCTGCAAATTAAGTAACATATGAGACCCTGTGCTGGAATAATTTTAAGAATCGGGAGAATGTGGATGTGGTGAAACTTCTAAAATTTGTCTAATGAATGCAAAAGTATGTCAGAAAGACCTAATTAAAAGAGGACACGTGGCATTTGGTTGCAAAATAATAATTTAAAATAAATAAAAAGGAAAAGGAAAATGCCACCCCTACCAGACTACTACCGAACTAACAACCCCCACCCCCATCCCCACGCCCGATCTCTTCCCTTTCCTTTTGGCTTTCAACTTTAGCACCATAACTGAGATCTCCACCATAACTCCATTTCTGAAACAACAAAGCAAAGACAATTGACCAAAGGTCAACACACTCAACTTCCAATTCCATTTTTGTCCAATTTTTTCCATCATCGATTTTTACTATCGATTTCGAACAAATCAAATGTGAATGCACTCCAAAGTGGAAAAATTCGATTTGGGTTACGTTTCTTTGTTCATATACATTTATACTTGTTTGGACTGTAAATATGGGAGGTGAAGGTGTGATCAAAATGAATTATAAATTTGCTAGGTCAGAAGGAATTTGCGTGTCCTAAAGCTCATGATGAAATGCGCCATCTCCGAATGCCAAAATTGAACGGAGCTCAGATCGGTCTTTTTATTTCATTTTCGTTAAACTAATTCTCCATTCTTAAAAAAAAAAAAAAAAAAAAAAAAAAAGGAGTTAAGACTTAAGATTTCTTCCAATTTGGCTATTGCAACTGTAGAGATCAAATCTCCATTGAAGGAGCTTAAACTTGGGGAAATGGTGGGAGATAATGACAAAATAGGGAAGAAGAGATAAAAAAATAAAAATCGGCTAAATAGAGCCTCCTCACGTTTGGACTGATTATGAGTGTATTATACTCAAGATGCCATGATGTCGCCATCTCCGAAAAAACCTACGGTCTTTTTTATTTCATTTTGGAACAAATTCCGTAGTTTAAGTGCTCAATAGATACAAAATTTTGAAGAGATAAGTCAAAAGTGAAAAATATTTGGCCTTTTAATTTTCTTTAAACCAATTGGGATGTTTTCATTGATAAATGAAAGAATCTGAGTAATGGTTAAGGAATAAAAGAATATAGTTCAAGATAATGCAGCACATGGAGGAAACATCTTAGGTTGCAACTTTAGGGACCACTTTGAACAAAGTATTGTATCATGTAGGTGTAATAATTGGAGGTGTTTTGCCAGTTTATCATATTTTTATCTCAAATTATGTAGGTGTTAAAAAGTTATGAGCATCCACATTTTGAAGATGAAATTCTATTAGATCAAATGAACAAACGGAATATCATCCACAAGAAAAAACCAAGAATCAATCACGCATTTGCACTAAATTATATTTCGCATTTGCACTAAATTATTTTTCTCATGATTGTTGATAAGACAATATTGATTTACGATTGTTAATAAGGATAATTACATAGTAATTATTTATTAATTGAATGTAGTTGTTTATTCTATGTCAATTGAATGTAGTTGTTTATTCAATGTCAAAACATGTTAAAGCTGAGTGTTATTAAGAAATTTAAAAAGGGTCCGGCATCTCGCGTTCAAGCAGGTTTGAGAAAGGCCGAATTCTAAGGGGGTGTGATGTAGGCAAGCTCTCCGAACACAAATATTGATGACTGATTTCATGATACGAACTCGTGGCCTATAGCTCACACAGAGACAGCATCATTAACTCCACGACTCAAACCTCTGAATTATATATCACAGGTTCAACATTCAACATTTAACCAAGCGTACTATTCAACCTTTCTGGAGTAAGGGTACCAGCAGATAATGTTAGATCAATTTAAGGAAATATGTACATAAAATATCTTGTTTGGCGGAGAAACTATGAATTCACATACATCATAATTTAAGTAATTAATTTGCTCCTGATAATAGATTACACGAAAATAACTTTATCGTTCCTCTGATATTTTCCTCCTTTATTAACTGACTAATATACCTAAAGATAGTCTTTACCATAGAAATTGTAATGGAAACTTGGTGAACATAGATAAGAGACTAATGACTACACTACAAGACTGGAGATTAAACTATAAATGAGTTCAATAAAAGTCTAACGTACGTTTAAGACGTGCCTCAGCTAGTAAGTATGTCCTCTAATTTTGAGTGTACACAAATAGGCACTTTAACTTTTATAAAGTTGAACACATAAACACAAATAATCACGTGACACATAAATTTTGGAGGTGTAGATGATCATTTTGTAAGTTGGAGTGTTCAACTAACAAAGTGGAGATAAGTTGAGGTGTCTACTTATGCACACATAAAGTTGAAGGGCATACTTGCTAGTTGAGGCCAAGTTTGAGGACAACAATAACATATCCAGTATAATCTCACCAGATGGGTCCGGGGAGGGTATGTTTATGTATTATGCCTAACTTAAGTGGACGCAAGTATGAGATTAATGATTACACTACAAGACAAGAGATTAAACTAAATGATTTCAATATAGGTCTAACTTAATCTAATCAAACACAATTTTCAATCAACTAACCATTTATCACTGTGGGACCCACCACCCCAACCGCCAAATCACTGCAGTTAAGTTTTAACAGAAAATCAGATCGATAATCTTATATTCTTTTCTCCAAGTCTTCACCAAAACAGCAATTTTTGCAAAAGAAAAACAAAAAGTACATCAAACAAAATTCCAATTTTAAAAAGAAAAACAAGGTATAGCATATATTCGATTTTTAAAGTCAAGAAGCAACAACGGGTCATCACACTCGTCATAGTGAAATTAAATAAAAAAATAAAAAGATCTGAGGCGTTAAGATCTTGCCACGTGTCCGAGCGAAAGGGGTCGTTATTTGTAGGGATATAAATATCAAAAAAACTAACGGCAGGGTATATCTCATCGAAAAAGCAAACGGAGGATGGTTACAACTATTTCCGGATAGTACATGTTAAATATGACCCTTTTCCGTTTTGTCTACTTTCTTATTTCATATTATTCTTTCTTTTAGCTTAATTTTACAATAGTAACTTAATTTAATCATACACAATTTTCAATCTACTTTTTTAATTTATCACTTGGGGCCCAGCACCCTTCTTATAATAGTCTTTTCTCCAACTCTTCACCAAAATAGCAGTTTTTACAAAAGAAAAACTAAAAGGACAATCAAAAATTCCAATTTTACTTAAAGCCAAATAAAAAAGGTATAGCATATATTCCATTTTTAAAGTCAAGAAGCAACAATGGGTCATCATTATAATCAATTAATTGACCCACTTGTCACTCATAGCACTAAAAGTTGCTTCTTTTTCTTGTCCTTTTTTTCAAGAATCTGTAAATGGAAACTTTGATCTTCAAAATTAGGCTACTTATTCTTGCTTGGGTTCATTTTAGATCTCAATCAGGTAACCCCATTTGCCTCAAATTATGTTAAATTGCATTTATTCAGTTGTAATTTTAGTTGGTTTAGTTGAATTTTGTGTGTGTGTGTGTAGTTTCTTGAAAAAATGAAGTGTGTTGCAGTAAAGTTGTTTTGACTTGACGTTTTTCTGTTAGAAAACATAGTTACGTGACTTGACTTTTGTGAAAAGAAGACTTAGTTACATGACTATTTGTGAAATTTACTGTGATATTTTATTCATAGTTTCTTTTTTTGCAGTACTGGCATTGCCCACCTGCAAAGAATTATCTGAATTGTATTTGTTCTGTTGTAATTTTAGTTGGTTTAGTTTTTTTTTTTTTTTTTTTTTTTTTTTGTGTGTGTGTGTGTAGTTTCTTGAAAATTGGCGTGTGGGGTTCAGATTTTAGTTACCCTGAAGTTAAAATATGAAGTGTGTTGCAGTAAAGTTGTGATTTTGACTTGATGTTTTTTCTGTTAGAAAACATAGTTATGTTCTGTGAAATTTATTATGATATTTTGTTTATAGTTTCTTTATTGCAATACTGGTATTGCTCACCTGCCTCAAACTATCTGAATTGTATTTGTTCTGTTGTAAGTTTAGTTGGTTTGTTGGATGAGTTGTGTGTAGTTTCTTGAAAATTAGTGTGTGGTGTTGAGATTTTAGTTACCATAGCGTGTGAAGTTAAAATATGAATATATATATAAGTTGTAATTTTGTTAATTGAAGTTGATGTGAATTGAAAAAAATTGTAATTTTGTAAATTGTGAAGTGTTTTGCTTGTCTTTTTGTGTTGAATGGAGAATGTGAGTAGCATTGCTAGTGATATTTATTCATAGTTATTTTTGGGGAAAATTATAGCCAAATACCATTCCGGCATCTAGCTTACAAAATGTGTACAGTGTATAGGTAATGTATAGTTTATACTAACTATACATATACTATACATACCTATACATATAATAAACATACCTATACATGTAATATATATACCTATACATACCTATATAGTTGAAGTGTATAGGTAGTGTATACTTCGGTCATGTTTGGTAAGTTAGTTAAGGGTACAATTACGTAAGTTTCCTGGCTATACTGACATTGCCCACCTGCACCAAATTAGATGAAATTGCATTTGTTCTGTTGTAACTTTCATTGGTTTATAGGATGAGTTGTGTGTGGTTTCTTGAAAATTGGTGTGTGGGGTGGAGATTTTGGTTACCCTGAAGTTAAAGTATGAAGTGGGTCGCAGTTAAGTTGTAATTTTGTGAATTGATAATGATCTTGACTTGTAGTTTTATGCAGTAGAATTTGTAATGATCCTAGATTGAAGTTGATGTGGATTGAAGAAAATTGTAGTTTTGTGAATTGAGTAGTGTTTCACTTGTCTTATTGTGCTGACTGGAGAATGTGAGTAGCATTCTTAGTGTATTTTTGTTATAGTGTGTATTTTTTATTTTTTTTGGTGATATTGACATTGCCCGCTTGCCCCAAATTATCTGAAATTGCATTTGTTCTGTTGTAACTTTAGTTGGTTTAGTCAAAGATTGTGCGTAATTGTGTGGCAGTTTCTTGAAAATTGGTGGTGTAGGTGGAGTTTTTACTTATCCTGAAGTTAAAATTTGAACAGGTTTGCAGTTAAGTTATAATTTTGTGAACTGATAATGATCTTGACTTGTCGTTTTATGCTGAGTTAAGGTGTGTCAGCAGCAGTTTTGTTTTTCTTTTTTTAAAATGTATTTACAGTTTGTATTATGTAGTGGTGGTTAATTGCTAGAGAATGGGTGAAAGAAGTAGAATTTGTCATGACACTGAAGTTGAAGTTGATGTGAATTGAAGAGAATTGTAATTTTGTGAATTCAGTTTTAAGTTCTTTACTTGTCTTTTTGTGTTGACTGGAGAAGTGTGAGTAGCGTTGTTAGTGATTTTTATTTATAGCGTCTTTTCTGCAATACTGACACTGCCAATTGATGATGGACAAAAAGGAAGGGAAAACAAGAAAAATAAGAACAAAATAGGGGACACCCAAAATATGATAGTGTAAGGACTTGGATATTATCTAGTTGTAGTATCAAATTTAGAAATGTGCTTAATTTAGAAGTTTACTTGACTGTTTGGATTGACACAGTTATTTTAACTAATATTAGAAAGCTTTAGGTAGCATCTACTGCTAGACATGAAGTTTGCCTTGAAAATCATGGGATAATTTGTTTTTGACTGTTTATCAATTTCAGGTCCAATATCCTTGGTGAAACATTTTTCTTATAAAGATATAAAGAAAGCAACTGATGGTTTTAGGAGGATTGTGTACAACTCTTCCACAAGAGTTGCTTACAGAGCAAAATTTCAAAATGGCCATGATGCGATTGTGAAAGAAGTCCTAGCTTTCGAAGATCAGGATGATACTGCCTTCTACAGGGAGGTTCAGTTACTCGGTCGCTTGCATCATCGGCATATTGCTGCACTTAATGGGTTCTCTAGTGGCCCTAAGAGGTTAATTTCCTAAGCTTTGGATTGATGAAGTTTATTATTTTTAGGAGGGGTCCTACGTCTTGTTGATTGATAATCTAACTTTGAGATAAGAGTGAGGGAAAGGAATTGGTTGATTCTTTTTCGATCATATTATTGTATATTGTAAAGGGAAAAGGGCTAAAGATACTATGAGAAATAGAATAACTTTGCCTCCCTTTGAATTTGGTCCTAGATATGCCCTTATCATTAGTGGAATAGCTCAGATTTGCCCCTCAGCTATGAAATAGAATAAATTTGCCCTCCGTTTGGGTTTGATCTCAAATTTGTCCATCAAGTTGCTAGAGCAAGAGATATTCTATTTGTTGCAGAGAGTTCATGGATATGTTTAATGTGAGAAACAACATTTTGATGGGACCTTATTTAAATGTGAAATTAAGTGATCTCATGTCAAAATTAATATTTCTTTCCTCATTCTACTACATAAGGTCATCACTTTCTCTTGCTACCACAAATGAAACTAATCAACCTACACAATAGCACAGTATAGAAAATAAAGTATCATCAGAGACGTTTATTTGCTGAATTGAAGTGGATATCCTTTGCTTCCTACATATTCTGAATGCAAATTGTCCTTTTCTCTTTGTTTTCTTTTGTTGCCTTTTCCATTTTTTTCTTTTGTTCTTTTGGCTTCTTTCTCCATTCTCTGATAGCATATCTTGCCTTCTTTCAGGTTTCTAGTTTTTGAAAATATGGAAAAAGGAAGTCTGAAGGAACACCTCTCTGGTAAGTTCAATAAAAAGCCTTTTCTTTTTCTCTATATCTACTTTTTCTTCTGCTACTTTGCGTTGAATTTGGTGGATGTGCTTCTAACCAAGTGTGGTTCTGCAGACCCTCTGATGACACCATTAAACTGGAGAATAAGACTGCAGATAGCAGTTGGCATTGCTGCTGCTTTAGTATGTTCCTGAAGCTGCATATTACTGTGTACTCACATGCTGATTATTTCCAATTTATGCTTTTTATGTTTTTCATTTACCACATAGTTACTGGTAGATTAACTTGAATGGGCAGACCCTCGGCAGGCGCAGCCATTGATAGTACTTAATACGACTCTGATTTTTTCATTTGTTCCAGCTCACCCTCTACTAGTGTCATTGTATCTAGTCGGGTAATTACTGATATCCATGGCGGTAGTTTTGATAGAGCACACAACTCATTCTGAGCAACCAGTATGGAGAACGATGCTAGCATCATATATATTTTCTCATCTAGTTGGTTTTAGATCCACCATTTGCTAGTAATGATGAACAATCCTCCCTCACTTCTGTTACCCCTAGAAAGATTCTGTCATTTGAAAAGCTTCTCTCTTGTGCGGGTGGGGAGGGGGGGAAGTGAACACGGAGCAGGCGAAGCCGAAGCTAAAAGTCAGACCTGCCTAGGCTGCACATGATGCAGGGGTGGAGAGGACAAGATTCTCGGGTTTGAGCTCTGGGGCTGCTCCCTTTAATGGCCTTACAGAGTGAGTATTAGTCGGGCCAGTTAGTCACCGATGCCAAATGAGTGAACAAAAAAGATGGTTTGGATAGTATAAACTTATTTGTGTTCCTCTCTTCTAAGAAATGAAATGATCATCTGCCTAAATGTTGGATCACTGATTGTTCTTTCTATCTTGATGTAGGAATATCTCCACTTTTTTTGTGATCCGCCTATGTACCATGTTTCAATCAGTTCAAGTACCATCATGCTGGACGAGAACTTTACAGCTAAAGTGAGGCCTTCAATCTTGATCATCCCTCTATAGTGGAATTGCTCCATCATCATATTTGATCCACTTTTGTGCCTGCATTGTCTTTTAAATTAGTCACAGATATCAAAAAATGACCATATGGTTCTCTGTTACAGCTCTGTGATGTTAGCCTCCTTTGTTCTGTCGAGAACAACAATCCAGTTCCGAAGTCTAAATGCTCCAAAGGTACGAGGCTTCTTAGTATCATCACCTTAAATCATACAAGTTGTGTGACCTCTGTTCAGATTTTGCATTGCTAATCTCACAGAATGTAGAGACGAGATTTGCAAACATACAATCTTCCAGCTTGGTTTGCTGATCCTCGAGTTAGTCACCGGTCAATCCTCGGACGATGGAGGTGTTGACTTAGTTCAGTGGGTTCAAGATTCTCGCTTCCGGAGAAGGTCTATTTACCAGATGATAGATCCAGATCTTGGAGACAGCTACGATTTCAGAGAGCTTAAACGTCTTTTGGCAGTTGCAAAAATGTGTGTACAATCTATTCATAAGCCTACAATACAGACCCCTCAAATTTTGTGGTATCTCCAAAAAAAATTGGGCATGACTCAAGTTTGCTGATGACAGCAGTCATCTGTTTACAAGGTGGTTAAAAATTTTGAACACAGATCAGTTGAGTTGCATTTGTATCCTGCCTCAAGAAAAGTCCCTCACCTTTCTTGGAGCAATTTATTGAAATTAACTGATGATTGCTTCTGTGAGTAGACAATTTTTCCTGTAAGTAGTCTGCTTTGAGGATTAGCATTCTAGTTTTACCACTCCCATAAACACCCACTATACTGCTGCATTTTTCAGTCATCTTGTAAAGAAGAAATAACAAACATCTTGCAGATCTTGTGCAAAATCAGGTGCAACTTTTTCCCCCCATCTTTGCCTGCTCCATATGTTGTTCCACCTTTAACTTATTTGGATTGGTAAGTACTTATTGTATCATCGTGTTACTTTGACTATAATGTTATTCTTATTGTTAATATCAAATTCGTTGGTTACGATAAAAGGTGATTGTTTGTGGTCTGTGATCTCTGAAGAGCCAAATGTGTAACTTCACTAAAAAAGTGTAGCATAGTAGAAATTGGTAGTGTAATATAATTTTTGAAGGCATTGACTTTATATTACCACGTCGTTTACTTATTTTTTCTCAAACTTTATAATTTGATGTTTCTCCTATAATCATCCATGTATGGTATGTATACCATAATATAAAACTATACCATATTATAAAACGTAATATATAACAACAATTCAAACGAGCTAACATGTTCAGGCTAAAAATTTCATTTGATTCTTTTCCCAAGAGCGTAACTTCACCAAAAAAGTGGAGCATAGTAAAATTAAAATCACCTTAATAAACTGAAAACATCTAATGGGAACAAGGAAAGAAAATATATTTTTGCATTTGATAAAGTAGCTGTTTTTGACTTCCCACTACATTGCTTTTCCAAAACAACAGCAGCAACAGATAAAGTAAACCAAACAAGAAGCAAATGCCAAAGCTTTGGTTATTTCTTGCGCTCCCTATTGCTGAACTACTATTTAACCAGAAACCTCTTTAAAGAAAGACACTTCACTGTTGAGCACATTGTACTCTCTGTGATCCACCACCATGCATCTCATCATCCTCATCATATGCTTCTTGTTGTGCAGCTTGTTTCCTTCTCATTTCCTCCTCCATATTCACATCATGTAATGTAGTTTCCTCACATTCATCCAGTTCCATGTCTGTGTACTGTGATTTAGGTTTTGCTGGTAAGATTGCCTCTAAAGCCTTCACCTGTTCGGGGCTCAACGAATCCGGGAATTCCACAATGAAATGAATGTACAATTTACCCCTCATGAATGGCCTCTGATAGACTGGCATTCCTTCATCATTGATTCCCTTGAATTGATCTGCAATTGTCGGAACAAAAAGGAGAATCAAGATCACTAAAAATATGATTGCTGACTCGTTATACTTCAGGAAATTATCAGTTCCAATGGTTTAATACACACACACGGAGCGCTGAGATACATATAACACGCTCCCTCTGTTTCAATTTGTATGCCTTGATTCAGAGTATACAAGGCTCGACTAACTGATGTTTGGCCTGGAATTGGGCATAGAATCTTCAAATTTTTTTTAAATACAATTTGCATATTTAGAAACTACATAACAGTAGTATAAGTCTAAGTCTGAATAGTTAACAATCCAAAATACTTGGACATTAGGAAACTATATTTGAAAAAATTGTGGTCGAAGAAAATGTTTTTTGACTGTCTACATAGTAACTAAGGAAAACAAAGGGTATATTCCATGTTGAACGTACTATAGGTAAGTAGGGAAGTATTACTCACCAGGTTTAATAACTTCTCCAGGATTTGATTTTATGAGGAGTTGTCTGCCATCCAAGTGTGTCAATATGAACTGGAAGCCACACAATGCCTCAGTTAGACTCAATGTGTGATCTACAAACAGATCTTCACCCTTTCTCTTGAACGTCGGGTGTTCCTTTTGCTGGAGAACGAAAACTATATCTCCAGTAACTGTATCAGGCTGCAACAGTATTAAACCAAGTCAGACACCACATTAGCCTTCATAGTTATCGTTAATGTACTAATATGTCGGAAATCAATAGATAGCTTACTGCTTCATCGGCCTCTCCAGGGAATGTAATTTTCTGTCCATTTTGCATTCCTTTTTCAACATGAACTTCAAGGACTTTCTTCTCCGGAACAACTTTTTCGCCTTTGCATTGAGGGCAACGGTCCTTATCGTTAATGGTCTCTCCGGTACCCTTGCATTCATTACAAGGATGCTGCATTTGCTGGATCATTCCAGGGCCAAGCTGTCTAATTGAAACCTTCATACCAGTACCTTTACAACCAGAACATTTCATTGAAGCACCAGACTTTGACCCCTTGCTGCAGTTACAGAAACAAACCAATACAATGTAAGGAATCATGTACACTTACAATAAAAAAGAAAACTTGTACAATATATCTCTTTTTGCATAGCATTGGTTTCTTCTTCATTTTTTCCAACACTGTTTTAAACTTTAGTATGTTTAAAACCACAGTTCTAAAGATACTTCCAATAGTGTCGGTAGAACTCTGTATCCAGTCAAACGCCACCAAATAAAATGACACCAAGGGGTAAAACTAACAGATAACAGAGAGATACTAACCCACTACACTTGGAGCAAATAACATTGCGCGAAAGCGAGAGTTTCTTGGTCATCCCTTTGTATAGGTCCTCAAGGGAGACCTTCAATGGATGTACAACATCTTCACCCCTCCTTTGTCTTCTTCCTCTACCACTACCACCACCTGCTCAGTAAGAAAGTGTTATTCTACTTGTTTTTAAGACAAGAAAACTGCAGAAACAAAACTCAGCACGACAAGCATTATAAAAGCTTCAGGAGAACTAACCTCCAAAAGGATTTCCACCAAAGAAAGATTCAAAGATGTCAAATGGATCATGCATGCCACCACCTCCCCCCATTCCTTCTTTGAGTGCATCTTCTCCGTATTGATCATAAATCTCACGCTTCTGTGAGTCACTCAAAACCTCATAAGCTTGAGCTAGCTCCTTAAACTACAGAAAAGAAACAACTTTTATTAGATCATACTCAAACAACGTCCAAAAGAAGACCAACATCAAGAATCAAACTCCAGACTCTACAGCCTAAGAAAATAATTAATTAAAATAAAAAAGCAATTCTCCCCTCTGTTTATCTGCTTGGGAAAACAAAGAACTCCAGAAAGAGCCTCATCCACCAAGACTAAATCAGGAACACCATCATGAGAGTATTTACCTAATTGACTAGTTTTTCAAAGATTCAAATTGTCTAGCTCAAAATCTAGTGGCAAATATGTGCATAGGCAACAAAACATACTAATAATCTTAAATATCACATTGTTTTGAAGTTAAAAAAGAAATTCCCACGGGATTTCTAGCAGCTTTAGTGCTACCCAATCATAAACCCTACACCAAATTTAACCCCCCACTCCTTTATTTTAAAAAAAAAAGCAGCATATCCTTACTGTTATGAACATCATGATTCCTGTAACTTTATACCAGAATGCTCTCTACGACATCAAATGATGCATTAACTCTAGGAAGTGCCTCACACAACCAAAAAATCCCACCTTTATGCTTATCCTAATTATTTAATAGCTTAAACACGTAATCAAGATTCCTCCAACTTATATACCAGAATGAATCTCCCTACAACATAAAAGATGCATAAGCTCTAAAACATTCACACAACAAAAAAAAAAAATTACACCTTCAAACATCCTAACTCTTATAAAAAAGGAAAGCAAACAGGATAACAACAACAACAAAAAGCACCAACAACACATTAAAAGGGGGGCAAAAGAAGCAGCTCAAGTAGCAAAAAAAGTATCTCTCCAAAATTGGAACAAAGACATTCATTCCAAGCTTCAACTAAAAACAGATGAAACATGGATATAACAACAAGAGATTGTGAGGAAGAAAAAAGGTATCTTTTATACAACTTAAAAAACACTTATCACATCCATAAAATTCCACCTTTGATCATCCTAACTAGACTCTTAAACAAACATAAGAGCATGACAACAACATCAAAAAAGCACCACCAAAAAAAACTAAGACATTCCCATTATTCAAGGAAAACAAAACGATGAAAAAAGGGTACCTTTTCAGGATCACCACCCTTATCAGGGTGATTTTTCATAGCAGCTTTTCTATAAGCTTTCTTGATTTCATCTTCTGTTGCATTCTTGTTAACACCCAAGATTTCATAATACCTTGTATTATCACTCTTCTTTTTTCCTCTTCCAAACATTGTTTTTTAATGTTACAAAACAAATAACCCAACAATTGTTTTCAAGAATGTTTTCCAAAGGGTGTGTATAGGTATAGACTTTTTATGTAAACACAAGTAACTGGTTTCAAGAATGTTTTTAATAAGGGTGTGTATATATAGACTTTTTTAAAACGGTTTAGATGAAATCTTGATTATAGTTGGAATGGGAATATTGGAGAATAATCTAGAATTCTCTTTTTGTTGCTTTTCCTTGTTATTTCCAAAAAAATGATGATTTTAGTTTTTGGGTTTTTGTGTGTATGTGTTGGGGTGGAATCTGAACCGTTGGATTTAAAGTGGACGGTGAGGATTTGTGTTCTAGATTGTTCCACATTAAGAAACCAGGTTCCTAGTACGTTCTTTGAAATATTATATGAAAAGACAGAGAAAAAGAATTTATTTTTATGGAAAGAACCAACATAGAGTTGAAGAAATTACAGTAAAACCACTATTAAAAAAATTAGTATAAAGTTGTATTTGAGTCATCATAAAAGAAAGTGTAAGTTCCAGTTGAAAATTACTTTCAGTTAACTTGAATTTTAAATTTCTATTAGATTTATTTTGGTTGTTGAGATATTTTAGGTTTTTAAAATTATTCTGCAGATTTTACGTTGATTTTCTATTGTTAAATTGGATATTTAAAGCCTTTTTATGCTTAAAAAAAATATTGAGAGACATTTTCAATCAACATTTATGTTGAATGAATATTTTATATAATTAACTCAATAAAAATAGAAGTGATTCATCAATCTTACCAATCAATAAGTCAACTTAAAACTGGTTTTAATTTTATAATTTCATCACTGAATTTCACAAGTTACCATGTTCTATTATTTGCAAGAACTTCCTATGCTTAAAAAAATTATTGAGAGCGTCAACCTTTATGAATGAATATATTGTTGAAGTATAGGACATATATATATAAAAAATTTTATGAGTCATTGAATTTCACAAGTTACCATGTTCCCTTTTGCAAGAACACCTAGACCTTTAGCGCTAAATATTGTTGAAGTATAGAACATATATATAAAAAAAGTAATGGTTCGCTTTTGAATTTTTTTGGACAATAAGGTCATCAAACTATGTCCATGCTTCCAAAAAAGTAAAACCATCCATTTTTTGACACAAAAATCCCTTAACTCATTTTTAAATTATAAAACCCATTTGAATATTTCTATTTTACTTTCAAAATGTGAAATATTAATTCGAATAAAAATTTCAGAATATTACAAAATTATATCTCAATGGACAATAAGAGGATATAGTTGAATGGTAATGGAACTAAGCACAAAGCTTAACTATAGGTTTTTTAACTGATTGTAAATTATTCTCCCTGAGATATAAAATTTTCAATAATAAAAGAAAATATTTAGTATTTTTATTTTCTTGGAGGTGAACTTGTAATATTTTGATTTTATTTAAGTTTTATACATAGGTGGATTACAATTAATTTGAACATTTTATATTTTTAGAAAGCATATATACAACTAATTGTAAAAGTGTTTTCATTTTTGCGACGTCGTTATCCAACATGATTTTTTTCTTGAGAAAATTTATCCAAATATTCTACCAATAAACCAATCTCGTTCTATATATATATATATATATATATATATATATATATAGAGAGAGAGAGAGAGAGAGAGAACGAAAATAATAATTACATGCATCATGGATTTATATAACGTCTCATGTGTTTCAATTATGTCCAAGCACTTCTATTCAGTAAAATATTTAACTTCCGACTTTGAACAATAGAAAAATATCAAAATAGTTCAAAAGATGTTGATATAACAAAGAAAATCAACTTATAGCATACTTAAAGTTTGAACGATTATAGTGTTTTATTCTTATAGCTTGAAATATTATTTGAATATTTCTATTTTATTATTAAAACTTGAACAAGAATTTTGGAGTATCTAAAAATTGTGCCTAGGTAATGGATTTTATAATTTATATATGGGTTAAGGGTTTTATGTCTAAAAATGGGTTAATTTACTTTATTGGAAACAAGGACATAGTTTGATGACCTTATTGTCCAAAAAAATTCAAAAGTTACTTTAGTAGAACTTTTCTATAAGTTCAATGACCATTTAAGGAATTAGCTCTATAAAACATATAGTAACTATATGAGCAGGCAACCACAAAGGAAAAAGTATGAAAGCACCACCAAATAGGGAACTAGGCAACATATGTATTCCGTGAAAGAGTTGATTTTTGTTATGTGATAGAAAACTCGTGTGTCAATTTTAGTTGGATGACTTTCTATTACTTGGGGCCAAAGAGTCTTTCAGTGATTTAGAGCCAAAGGATGCTAAGATATGGAGGATAATTGAAATGCCCATGTAGCACACCTGGAGCCCAAGTCATTGTTTGCGTATAAAAGAAGAGGCAATTCTTCTTTGTTCATCATCCCAAAAATCATACAATATATTGTAGTGAGATTGTAGTGAGTAGAGAGTTGAGAGAACAATTTTCTTAGGCGTAATTAGGAAATCTCCCCTTCCTTTGTTAATAATATAAAGACAATTGTTATCTGGTGAACATAGGATCATTTTGATCCGAACCACGTTAATTCTTGTGTTCGTTCTTTTACATTTTTGCTAAGATTTCATCTTTAAGGATTGTAATCTCATCACTTGATAGGGTATTCCAGTGCACTTGCAAAGTTTGAGGGTTGTAATAATAGTATTATAGAATTTGAATCAAACACTTTAAAACACCACTTTGCCATTCACTACTTCGAAAATTTTAATTGTGGGAATACTTGACATTTCTTCAATTTCAAGTTTGTGTCTTATCAAAATTTGTACAATACCTCGAAAAACATTTGAGATTTATTATTCTCCCTTTTTATAGAAGACAGGCCGACAAAAAAGAGTGTTATAATAGCTAATAAGATGAATGGGGGTATACGATCACGTAGGATTTGATTCTTAACTTATAAGATGAATGGAGGGAGCAGAATAAAAAGTCGAGTATAAATAAGATCGCTATGGTAATGATTAAGTATTAAGTATCACTAAAATTAAAATAACTATCAACCTTTGAAACCAATATCAATTCCTTAGTGCAACTACCCTATTCATACAATGGGAATATCTATCTTTCTTTTTTCTTTCATATCTATAGTTTAGGACCTAGGTACGTAATTTGTTAGTCGAAAAGAGATCTTCGCCTTTTGATATTCGTAAAGTAAAGTGTTGCGTTCTCTGCATCCGATCAATAGTAAGAGCCAATATCTTCATGTGCCTTTAATATTCGTCCCAAAGGAGCACCAAAGAACTTTACGTGTTCATGAGTGCGAACTTGAAAGAGCAAGGACATAGACATCAAACATCAAACATGTTTCCACAAAATATCATTAGCACTTACTTTGGATATATCCCACTTGACAAGATATTCGTCTACGTATAGAGAGGCCTTGCTAGTATTAATCCATAACTTGTCATGGAATGAGTATTTGATGGAGCTCGGATTCATTAGCACTTACTTTGGATATGTCCCACTTGACAAGAGATTCGTCTACGTATAGAGAGGCCTTGCTAGTATTAATCCATAACTTGTCATGGAATGAGTATTTGATGGAGCTGGGATTAAATTGGAGGTTGTTGAATGTGTATTGGGTGAAAAAGTGAGAGGGGAGGGGGCCGGGGGTGGGGGCAGCAGAGGGGCCCCATTTTTGAAGTACGTAGTGTTCACTGACTGGATCACTCACACTAACTGGACTACTTGTCGCATTCTTTAAGCAACATTCCATTTCTTCAAATGAAAATGAAAAAATAAACAAAAACTATACATAACTTGAACAAGCACATGCAATGTACTTGTGCTTGAGAAAAAAAAAAAAAAAAAAAAACCGATAGTTGTGACAAAGGAGACTAGGAGAGTTACAACCTTAACATTAAATAAAATTTCAAATAGTATACTGATACTCAGGTTTCATCGTATTGAATAAATGAAGTTGTAATCGCACTATCAAATAAGAAAGTTAGGCAACATATATCATCTTTAAGGGATGTAATCGATATTATAAACAAACTCATATTTCAATGCAATTGCAAAGTGTGATGATTGTGATCGCAACACTACGAAATCTAAACCAAATACACTTTAAATGGCCACTTTACGAAACTTTTGAAAAAAAACGATCACTATTTTAAAATTTTCTAATTGAGGCAGTGCTTAACATTTCTTTCATTCTCACGTTTGTGCATATCATCAAACTTGTACAATTACCCAAAATCAAAAAGTTCCAAAATTTCCAATTTCTCTGTTTGGTAGTTTGCCACTTAGGGCTCGTTTGGTTAGGAACAATTTATTTCAGGATTAATTATTCCGATATTGTTATCTCATTCTCCTACAGGAATAAAGATAACACTACAATTCCGAGATAACTAATCCTAAAATTAGTTATACTGCGATTTTATTCCAACCAAACATGGGATTAAACTCATGTCAAATTTAATCCCGGGATTAATTATCTCTTATCCTTCATACCAAACAAGCCCATAGGGTCGTTTGATAGCTGGTTATGAGTAAGTTATTTATCTATTAAAATCCTGCATAAGTAACAGTACCATATATGGTAGCTGGTAGTGTTTGGTTTGCAATTTCAAAACCCACATAACAAATACATGTATAAGTTATGAGGGAAAATGTATGTATAATTTTAAGCACGATAAAACATGAAATAACTAATACATGAATAACTAAACCTGCATAAAATAAAGGGAAAAGGGTCAAAAATGCCCCTCTGCTTTGGGAAAAGGGCTAAAAATATTATCCGAACTAATTTTGGGTCAAAAATACCCTCTCGTCATTAAAGTTTTCAAATATACTCCTATCTTAACGGAAATTCGCAACATAATCCGATTTCATTTTTAAACCCACTCCATTTAAAACCGACTCAACTAAATAAAAAACGCATATGGTTTCCCGCTCCTGTGCCTAGTGGGTCCAGATGTAGGATTTGGGAACAAATTGATCGCATATGAGTTTTTTATGTAATTGGGTCGGTTTTAAATGGAGTGGGTTTGAATTTGAAATCGGGTTATATTGCGGATTTCCCTTAAGACAGGAGTATATTTAAAAACTTTAATGACGGAAGGGGTATTTTTGACCCAAAATTAGCCCGAAAGATATTTTTATCCCTTTTTCCAGAATAGAGGGGCATTTTTTACCCTTTTAATAAAATAAACCGTGCATAACTAAAATAATACATAAATTCTCTTATAACTAATTAATGTATTACAAACACCTGGATAACTCTAACCACCCTTCCATATGGACAAAAATAACATGTATAATCCCGAAATAACTAATCTTCAAATCAGTTATGCCTCAATTTTTTTTTCTGGTAAATAACTTAGAGCACAAGTTTATTCCAGCCAAATGTAAAATAAACTCACTTCAAATCTAATCCCGAAATTAATTATCTCTTATTCCGAGTTGAAGTGAAGGAGTAGTGTAGTAGGGGACCAAGAAAATCCCGTGATTGACTCTTTTGGTGTCTCATGCATTTTGAAAACGACGTTACGTTACCGCCCACCTCCTCTTACCCCACCACATTAAACGACACCGTTTTTAATTCTTAGCTGCTACTTACAATTTTGTACTACTACTACTACTACTTCTTATCATCACTAAATTTTTTTTTGATGAAATTCGCATTTGGGTTTTCAAGATTGAGTATGATGTGAATTGGGTTGACTTCAATTTTGAGTTTCAGTTGACTGTTTGATAGATCCATCTATTTCTTACCAACCCCAAGAGAAAAAAAGTAAGTGTTTTTCGCTTTCTTGGTTTTTTTTTTTTTTTTTTTTCAGGGTCTAAGTGCAATTTAGAGAAATGGGTTATTTTTGTTTTAGTTTAATTTGATTTTAGTGCATTCAACAATGTTGGCTAATTGGTGATCTAAAGATCTCCATTATTGTTGGGGTTTAGTTGTTTCTAATGCTGGTTTTTCTTTTAGTTTGCAAATTCAGTATTTTGGTAAAGAGTGTTGTGAATTGAAGTGGGTTCTTCTTATTTTTGTTTATGATGGCCCTAATTTTGGGAAATGGAAGTTACATGTGATGTGTTGAGGAATTCAGCTTGGATAGTAGTAAAGTTTGGAACTTTGGGATAGATAGTTAATTTATAGATTATCCTGTTGAGAAAACTAGGTTATCTTTGTTAGCTGGCATTTACTCCTTAGAATAGTACTACTTCTTATCACAAAAGTTTTGGGGAAAAACTTGGCGAAATTGTCATTTGGGTTTTCAAGATTGTTCGTTATTGAAGCTAGTTTGAGTAAGATACGAAATGGGTTGACTTCAATTTTTTTTTTTTTTTTTTTTTTGATGACATGGGAACCTGCAGCGCCTACCCTTCGGATGCGCACAGTGTAAACCCAGCTTCTGTGCAATAGCTGCAAACCATTATTGACATTTGATTTAGAGTCTATGTGCAATTTAGACAATTTGGTTATTTTTTAAGTTTAATTGGAGTTTAGTACATTCAATAATGGTAAAGAGTCTGGGCTAATTGGTGATCTAAAGATCTGCATTGTTGTTCGGTTTAGTTGTTTCTTCTGCTGGCTTTACTTTTAGGTCTCAGTTAATCAATATTTTGGCAAAAAGTTTTGTTAATTGCTTCTTAATTTCTGTTTATAATGGCACTAAATTTGGGAAATGGAAGTTACATGTAATATATTGTGGAGTTTTTCTTGGATAGTAGTAAAGTTTGGAACTTTGGGCTAGATAGTTAACTTATAGATAGCCCTTGTTGAGAAAACTCGGTTATCTTTTTTAGTTTAATTGGAGTTCAGTAAATTCAATAATGTTGGCCAATTGGTGATCTGAAGATCTGCATTGTTGTTGGGGTTTAGTTGTTTCTAATTCTGGTATTACTTCTAGTTTGCAAATAGTCAATGTTTTGGTAAAGAGTTTTGTGAATTAAAGTAGGTTCTTCTATTTTCGGTTTACGGTGGCCCTAAATTTGGGAAATGAAAGTTACATGTAATGTATTTTGTGGAGTTCCGCTTGGATAGTAGTAAAGTTTGGAAATTTTGGCTAGTTATTTAATTTAGGGATAGCCCTTGTTGAGAAGTATACGGTCTGTTGAAACATTCCATAAGGACTGCTGAAGTTAGACAAAAAAATTAGACATTCCATGTCCTCGGAGAGTGCTTTGTCGTGCTATGAGACTGGCGTGCTATCCCGGTGAACAATTTTCCATGGAAAGCCGTTTTTTGGGTTATCTTTTTTGGTTTAATTGGAGTTATGTAAATTCAACAGTGTTCGGCTCGTTGGTGATCTAAAGACCTACATTATTGTTGGGGTTTAGTTGTTTCTAGTGCTGGCTATACTTTTAGCTTGCGAATAGTTGATATTGTGGTAAAACGTTCGGTAAATTGAAGTGGGTTCTTCTTAATTTCAGCTTATGATTGTCCTAATATTTTAATCTTAAAAAAAAATTGGGAAATGGAAGTTAGATGTAATGTATTGTGGAGTTCAGCTTGGATACTAAAGTTTGGAACTTTGGGCTAGATAGCTAACTTATAGACAGCCCTTGTTGAGAAAACTCGGTTGTCCTTTTTAGTTTAATTGGAGTTCAGTATATTCAAAAATGTTCGCCAATTGGTGATCTAAAGATCTGCATTTTTGTTGGGGTTTAGTTGTTTCTAGTGCTGGCTTTACTTTTAGCTTGCGAATAGTCGATATTGTGGTAAAGAGTTCTGTAAATTGAAGTGGGTTCTTCTTAATTTTGGTTTATGATGGCCCTAAATTTGGGAAATGGAAGTTACATGTAATTTATTGTGGAGTTCAGCTTGGATAGTAGTAAAGTTTGGAACTTTTGGGCTTAGATTGTTAACTTATAGATAGCCTTGTTGAGAAAACTCGGTTATCTTTTTAGTTTAATTAGAGTTCATTAAATTCAACGATGTTTGCTAATTGGTGATCTAAAGATCTGCATTGTTGTTGGGGTTGAGTTGTTTCTAATGCTGGTTTTACTTTTAGCTCTCAATTAATCAATATTTTGGTAAAAAGTATCGTAAATTGAAGTGGGTCTTCTTATTTTCGGTTTATGATGGCCCTAAATTTGGGAAATGAAAATTAGATGTAATGTATTGTGGAGTTCCGCTTGGATAGTACTAAAGTTTGGAACTTTGAGCTAGATAGTTAACTTATACATACCTTGTTGAGAAAACTCGGTTATCTTTTTTAGTTTAATTGGAGTTCGGTAAATTCAATAATGTTGGCTAATTGGTGATCTAAAGATCTGCATGGTTGTTGGTTTTAGTTGTTTCTAATGCTGGTTGTACTTTTAGTTTGCAAATAGCCAATGTTTTGGTAAAGAGTTTTGTGAATTGAAGTGGATTCTTCTTATTTTCGGTTTACGACGGCCCTAAATTTGGGAAATGGAAGTTACATGTCATGTGTTGTGGAGTTCATCTTGGATAGTAGTAAAGCTTGCAACTTTGGGCTAGATAGTTAATTTATAGACAGCCCTTGTTGAGAAATGTATGGCATTGTGGATATCTGTTGAAACATTCCTTAAGGGACAGCTGAAGTTAGACCAAGAAATTAGACATTCCATGCCTCGGAGAGTGCTCTGTCGTGCTAGGAGACTGGCCTTCTATCCCGGTGAACAGTGTTCCATAGAAAACTGTTTTTCGTTTATCCTTTTTGGTTTAATCGGAATTTAGTAAATTCAACAATGTTCACTAGTTGGTGATCTAAAGATCTACATTGTTGTTGGGCTTACTTGTTTCTAGTGCTGGCTTTACTTTTAGCTTGCGAATAGTCAATATTTTGGTAAAGAGTACTGTAAATTGAAGTGGGTTCTTCTTAATTTTGGTTTATGAAGGCCCTAAACTTGAGAAATGAAAGTTACATGTAATGTGTTGGGGATTTCAGCTTCGATAGTAGTAAAGTTTTGAACTTTGGGCTAGATAGTTAATTTATAGATAACACTTGTTGAGAACTGTGTGGCACTGTGGATAGCTTTTGAAACATTCCTTAAGGGATTGCCGAAGTTATGAGATTTAGTGTACATTACTCACCTGATATGTGCTGGCCTGCTGGGAAGTTGGTATAATATGTGAAGGAAATGAGTGACTTTGATTTGATTTGTGTTGTGCTGGAGAATGGGTGTAATATAACAGAAATGAGTGGCTTGGATTTGATTTGTTTTAGTTGTAATGATATAATGTACGTGTTCCAGTACTAATTGAAAAGATGGTATTTTGAAACCTTTGGTCACGATATTGGTGAGTGGTCACTTCAAAGCATGTTCACAATTTTTCTGATCATAAGTTGGTTAATAGATAGAACCATTTTATTGATCTGTTCTCTACTTTTTTTGATAACCGTCTTTGGAAGTTACTTTACTGATACTGTCATTGTGGCTGTTGGTCTTGTGCATTGTCTTCATAACATTACTGTTTTCACGTCTTGGATAAGCTAGATTATTTTCCAAGTTCATCCTAGATTTCTAGTTTCAAGCATTCCAGGTTTGCTTCTGAATTGAGAATTAAATAACTTCATCCCGCTATTTAAGTTACTTAACCAATCTATTGCGTTACACTGTTACACAGCAACTATCATAAAAGAAATTGATACCTGTTGCTTATCACGTGCTTTTCTTCTGGATTGGTGGTTAAGATTTTATTAGTTCACGAAATAACAAAATTCGTGAACTTTCCTGTTTCAGGTGCAAGTTGGTAAAACCAAAGCTAGTATAGCATGGGTGTCTCAAGCAAATGGATTAGAGCACTGGTTGGTTTAAAGAAACCAGAAAAGTCTCATTCTTCAGAAAAAGATGAAAATGTGGGTAACATTTTCTTTCTCATGTTATTTCTCTCCTGCATTGATAGCTCAATCTGTTGGCTTTCGTTGGTTATCCTAAACAGTGCTTCTACATCTTTAAAAAACTACTTGTATAGTCTTTTGTGTCATCTCGACATCTTAAAGAGAGGTATATTCTCGAGTAATATCACTTTCTCGAAAAAAATTAACTTTCATCTTTTCACTTCAATCCTCTGGAGCCTGAAATGCAGTGATGTTGAATATGTTCTCAATTGGTTTTCTCATATCTTCGCCAATTGGCATATAGCAGGCAATATATCTAACACGAAACTTCAGTTTTACAGATGCTTAAATTATGAGGAACTATTAATTGATTTTGGAAACATTATAAGGAGATTCTTTAGGTGTGTTGGTCTATGAAATCATATTTAACTTATTTCAGGATCATCTGTGCCTGTTTATTTCAAGGTACTGCAAAGTTAATTATATATATTGGATGTGTACTTAATCTGAACTTGTTTAATACTGTAACAGAAATCAGGAGGGACTGGAAAGTTTTGGCACCGGAGAAAACACTCTGTTGAGATCGATTCCAACCAACTTCAAAAGGAGCTAACTTAT
>NC_081348.1:49301050-49368677 GCF_029784015.1 Lycium ferocissimum | reverse complement strand
GGATCTTTGCTTATTTTCAACTCCCTAAAGCATTTCATCGATTACTGTGCCCTTCCTCGTCTCTTTACGTGCCTAGGTGTCGGCCTTGTAAGCCTTTCCTCATTTGAACCTGCCTTCACTTTGTGCACCGCTTCTTGTTTTCACCCAGTCTTTCAACGGCTAGGAAGGTAGTCGAAGAAACGAAACTTATTGCCACACCGACCATCAAACATGAAATACACACACACGGTATGGAATCCCTGTAAGGGGAGTACACCCAAATAAACAAAATTGATTTAAAATCTCGTCCACTATACGGTTCTTTCTTTTCTTCTTCCGTCTTGGTACACAGTAGCTCAATGAGGAAGAAATGGGTAATATCCTTATGGTAACTTTTGAAAGCTTCAACAAACTTTATGAAAAAAATGGTGTACATGAAAAAAATGGTGAGAAAAGTGGATACATTCTTTAGAGGTTTGTGGATATTTGCTTGTATAATCTGTCAATTTTATACACGAACAATTTATTTGTTTATTTAAAGAACAATTTTATTATAAACTTGTAAAATTGTATGTACATGTTTTAAGTGTTAATGCTTGCTATATCCCAACTACTTGTTTGTGTTGCCTTTATCTTCTCTCAGAAAGAATAGAATACCCTATACTTACTTTGGAGGTCTGCACAAGTATATTGTTTGTATAACATAGATCTTTTTTTATTGAGAGATCAATCACTAGCTTTTTCAAGTGAAACACGGTAGACCTTGGCGAGACATTAATGTTTGCTATCTTTCAACTACTTGTTTGTCTGCAAATATTTTCCTTTTATATTCTCTCAGAAAGAAGAGAAAAGGAGATCATGAAAGGAAAAAATGAAGATAGTTTTTTGTAAGAAGTTCCAGATGATGATACTTGCTAGAAGCTACAAGGTATTTTTCTAATTGAAATCCTCTCTTAAAATCTATTTCATAGGTTGTTTATGTACCTTTTGCAATAGTTTTAATTCCTTCATTAGTTTGATCTGATATAGTTTTATAGAGTTGCTTATGACATTGGAAGTTTCACCAATTGAATCAAGAGATCTCTATCATAGATTTCATTATATATGAGATAACTGTAGTTTTGAAAAGTGTGTTAGTTTAGTATGATTTCAAAAATAAATAAATAAATTAGAAACACGACAAAGGAAAGTGAGATCCTACCCTTTTTTTTCCAGGTTTGTTCAGACATGTTTTAGCGACAAATCAAGTTGGTGACATATTAAGAGCATGAACATTAATACCTGATGTAATGTACTTCTTTTGATTTAAATAGGGGTATTTCTTTTTTGTATCGTTATATGCTACAACTCTGAGATTTAATTCACATGCTAGTTGTGTGAAGATTAATTATAACATAAAATATTTTTATTGCGGGAATAATAATGAATAAATTGTTATACGATATCTCTAACTTTGTGTAATAGCTCTGTGGATTTATTAATCCAATCAGTTAAGCTCTAGTTGAGTAAAAAAGTAGGAGGTCAAAGCATGTAGTGGCTCATTCTTATTTTCCTTTATGTTTGTTTAGATTTAAGTTTTATCTATGTTTTAGTTTCTAACGAGTAACATGTCAAAAAATAATTTATTTGTTATCAGTTCAAATAAAGAATTTCTATTTGGGATTAGTTTTGTAAATTAGATAACAAAATAGTCGTAAATATAGCCTTTTAAAACAATTATATATGTGCTTTATTTTATTGTCGTTTGGTTTGAGGAATTGAAAAAATAATTCCATCATATATAAGAAAAAAGTAATTCATGAATAATATTATTATGCACTGGATGGTCGTCGACTATATTAAAATCAAAGTCAGAATCTAGTACTCCTATTAATTTGTGTGGGAACCTACATATTAAAGTTTGCTGGATGGGTCATTTGCACTTTTGTCCCTTCTTGGGCTGGTCTTTTACTTTTTGGCCCTCAACACAAATAATTTTTTAAAGCGCATAAGTTTTATATTTTCGGATTATAATATTTTGTTTTGAATTATGTCGGTTCAAAACTTATCACAGTATGCATAAGTTCGATTTTCAAGGATGGAATTTAAAGACTAGCCGATTTGAAGGGGAAAAAAACTTAAAGGTCAACCCATTTGAAGGGAAAACCGTGCAATTTCTTCATAGTATCGGTTTGTTCATGTGTTAAAAAATCTGCTAAATATGTAGAAATATTAAACAACAATCAATAAATTCAACGGTATCCCCAACCCTCAAAGTTCAAATTATGAGTCCACCTCAGAAAATATACTGTCAAAAGAAAACGAGAAATTGCCAAAATTTTAGTTCTCTACTATATATAATGCAACAAAAAAGACATCACTCTACTGAGAAACATTGCCACATTAAACCCGTTTTCACGTACTTTACTGTATATAATGCATGACAAAAAAGACATCACTCCACTTCCCAACATGTTACTCATAATTAACAAACTAAAACATAGACAAAAGACATCTAAGCAAACATAATTAAAGGAAAATACAAATGACCCAACATGTTTCATTCTTAAATCTTTTATGCAGCTACAAACAAGCAAGAACTTGATGTCATTCTATCTTCATTGCAAAATTCCCAATATTGATAATGTTATCTTCTGTTTTTTTGTTCCAATATCTCCATTGATTGTCATGAAGTCCGTGTGTAATTACTACAATTATACAACGACTATATATCATGATGACTATAATCTACTCCGACTAGATGGATAATTTTTTTTAACCGACTGACTGAAAATGTTACGATCCCAAAACAAATTATGGGCTGGCCTCAGCAAAGCTCCAATTTGGTCAGGTGTTTAAAGACCAAGAAGAGAAGATAACATTAGCAATATGGGGAATTTTTGGTTCTTTTTGGTTTACTGGTATGGTTTATTCTTTTAATTTGGTTTATGTTCTACTATTCAAAATACTAACATTTAATCTGGCAAAATATTTTCTATTTGGCAAAAACCTCACAAACACATAGCCAGATTAATTATTGAGCTAACAGTTATTACATTGTAACAAAATTTTCTATATAGTAAAAGTCAAGAAATTAATGTAGCTTTAAAAGAGAAAAAATTTAGACAGGTCGAATAACTGGCCTTCCGAGTTGTATAGTTAATGCAAAGAAAGCCAAGCAGGTCCTGAACATCAAGTGAAAAAAATAATTAAAAAAAAAAAAAGACCAAGAAACTTTCTTTCCTTGTGAACCAACATAAAATAAAATAGCCCTAACCAATATAAATATCTGGTACTGTACCTTTTTTGCTGTTTATTTATAGTACTTTATAAATAGCAAAACTATAGTCTTAACCAAATGGGGATTTTTCACAGTTCTAAATGTGGGAAGTTGCCTTTTAATATACAAGGAAAAAAAAATCTTTTGTCTTCTCTCCTTTTGTTAACTTCCCTGTCTATTATATATTCACCAAAAACGAAAGAATTAATTTTCGAAACAAGTCCATGGTACGAAAACGAAGAGCCTTTTCGGTTTTCCAAGATATCACGGATGGAAAGATGTGGGTAAATTGCCACTTTTAACACTTGCTATCAGATATTAGCCACTATTAAGAGCTATTTTAACCACTCTTTTGACACGTGGTTTGGTTTGACTTGGTTTGGTGTTGGAAAAAAAATGTTGGTTTAGTTTTAGCTAAAAAAAGTCAAAAAACACTTACATTTATTCAATTTTAAAATTTTATACCCAAATATATTTATTTGTAATGATCAAATTTTTTCCGAGCTTTTTGTCTATTATCATATTATTTCAAGCTTGAAATTTGAATTTTGGATTGATGTTAGTAACAAAATCAACTCACCACTAATGCTAACAAAAGAATAATTTTACGACTAGGGTTTAATGTTGGATATTTATTCTTTAGTTTTGCATAATTGGTCTAGAGAGTGAAAATACATAACTTATTTTTTTTTTTGTCATGTAATTAATACTTATTAGTCGTACTTATTTTAGCATGACTTAGTATTGTTAGATTATGGTCATTTTCTTTATGGCTTATTAATTAGCAATATTTATTTTAATCGATTTTATTATCTTTTTTGTTGAATATTTTAATACAATGTCATCACTCATCTCACATTTTGTGTTATTTTCTTAAGAAACAACTTAATTATATAGTTGTCTCTTATTAGGACTAAAGAACTATTTGAAGTAAAAGTTATATGTTTTGTATGAAGACTTTTCTGGGGAAAAACCCGAAAAACCCGAGAAAAATCTAAAAACTCTTTTGTTGGTTTGGTGTATAAATTTAAAAACCCGATGCAATTGGTTTGGTATTTAAAAAATCCGAACCAACCCGGTCCATTTACATCCCTAGCTATTAGTATTTAACCACTCCTTTGACACAAAAAAAAAAGTTTTGGACAAAAACACTCCCAACTGAAACACGGAACAATTTCAGTTTTGAAATTTGAAGAATTCACAAGTAGAACTCACAATTCATAAAAAAATTTTTCAAACAGTTCATGGGGTTCAAAAATTTCTTAGAGTTTCAAACCCGAATGGGTTTCAAACCTTTATAAGTTCAAAATCAAGGAACGATTCATGAGGTTAAAACCTTTATTAGTTCTTTCGTATTTGAAGAAGGGGTATTTTTTATAAAAGTGTGGGTATTTACTCATTGCTTTTCAAAAGTGGCTAAAAAATTCTTAGCGGAAAGGCCTAATTTTTTCGGATTCGCGCCACATAAGACCCATTAAAGAAGGAACTTTTCACACAACATTTAAAATCGAAACCTCTAATTGAAAGGTGGATAGATCTAATATTCCACCACATCTTTGGTGGTAACACGAGTCTTTTCATTTATTGTTTTTTTTGCTAGCTAGTATTTTAACTTATTGCAAAGAAGTCTTTTAGGTTTCAACAGCTGTTAGCTAAATTTGGAAATAGAGTTATATGGCTAAGGTTACATTTGGTGCCAAAATTTGCCTCTTCTCAAGTCTTTAACTCTGTTTTGACAGTTTATGCGGCCCCACAAAATGTTGATGGACATGATCCTTTAATCTTTAATTATAAGTCTCAGGTTTGAGCTGGTGAATGGAAAAAATTCTAGTAGGGAGCACTTCTCCTTTTAATGGTTTTGAACGGTGCGAATCCGAATTAATAAAAGTCTAAAAATAAATACAAAACACCATAAGTAAAAAAGATCTTTATAATGTTCATATATAACTTAAATCCTATTCCATAAGTAATTATACTGTTCTTTATTTTCTTGAAAGATGAATTGAAAACTTAAATCAGTTCAAGAGGTGTATTCACAAATATTTTGGGATTTTGAATCACTTATTCACAAATATTTTGGATTTTGAATCGGCTCAATAGTAATTATTCTGCCCTCTATAAGTAATACCCCTTTTTAATAGAAATCAAGGGACAAAAGTAACGTTCATAATGGATGGAAAACGGGATATGCTCTAATCTTCTTCAACTATTGATTTTTTAAGCTATTGTTAGTAGATCATTGCTTTTAAAATAATTGCTAGAAAAAAACAATAAATGGAAAGACTCAGTGTCACCACCAAGTATTATGGTGTAATGAAATGGAAATAAATGAAAAAACTCGTGTTGATTACCGCCAAAAATTATGGCGTGAAAAGACTCGTATTACCATCAAGGATTATGGCGTGATTAGTGATAAATATGATCCTTTCATCCTTAACCATAATTTTGGGTCAAACATTGTAAATGGATAAAATTATGCTAGGGAGTGCTTCATCCTTTAATGGATCTAATGCAGAGAGGGAATGCAGGTAAAAATTCGCGGTATATCCTATTTTGACATCGTCATGATCGTTGCCTATTTTTTTTTTTAACCACTTTGGAACAACTTCAGACATGTGTGTCTGTGGTGTCTGAAGTTAGGATTGGCAAAACCTAACTTTAGTAAAGTTCATGAACCTAACTTTAGTAAAGTTCGTGCATTTATGCATATAGTTCAGGCAAAAATGGTGGAACTTCAGTCACACATATAGTTGAAGTTCAAACAAAAATAAGTTAAAGTTGTTGAACTTCAGCCATATGAATATCTAGACACTACTTTTTTGAAATTATTCTAAAGTGGTATACTTTTAAAATTTATACGCATCGCAAGAGACTTAACTAATGTCCCAAAATAGTGAGAAATAATTAAATAACTACTTTTGACACCTGCTATCAAATATATATTAGCCACTATTTTAAAAGTTATTAACAAAGTTTTGGATAAAAATACCCCAACTAAAACACGGAACAACATCGACAAATGCTTCTGGAATTCAAAGAATTAACAAGTGGCCGAATGCAGGAAAAGCATCACGGGATTCAAAACATAAGTTCAAAATTAAGGAACGATTCATTGGGTTCAATAATTTGCTGACGTTTCAAACCAAAGAAGTTTCAAAAAGCAAAATGAAAGAGAAAGAAATAAGAGACAAAACCAGTTTGGGATTAGAGAAAAAATGGGTTGTGGAATCGAGACAAATCTTAGTCCAAGACACCGATAATATGACCTATTGTAAGCCCTTTTTAGTCTACATAGAAAAGCTTAATTTTTTTAGCCTTTATGAGTAAATGCCTTTTCAAATGAATAGATACTAGTTCAACTACACAACTTAATCAGTCAAGTTCAAAGCAAAAACTCACTCTTCTCTATAATGATGTGTTTCACACAAATGAAAGCAATCAACCACATTCATATAATTCATTTACACCATCTTCAACATAGCCAGACATTCTTAGCTCACCTGACAAATGCTCAAGCATTCATAAATATGTTCTAATTTGTAGATACAAAACATTAGCCTTTCAGCTAGTCTTACATCGCTAAGATCTCGATATGTAATCTTGTGTGTTGTACTTAAGTTGTGCCATCAACATTTGGGCTTAAATAAAACTGGACTTTGTGGAACTTGAGAGTCAGATCATTCAGCTGAGCCCAAGTGTTTCTGTGCCCCAAAGTAAGAGGAAAGTAGCCGACCCTTAAAACATTTCAACATCACTCTTCCTCTCACTTCCTCGTATACTCAGAACCCTAAGATGCTACTTGTTCTCTCTCTTCATCTTGTCAGTCCGAGTACCTTCATCTTTTCCGATCAAATGTTATCACCGGTACCAGGCTTGTTTTTCAACAAGAACAGAATGCCCAAAATTACTTTGGAGGTTCACGCAACTATATTTGTTTGTGTAATCGAAAATCGATATAAAATTTTATACACATGCCAATATATTCGTTTGTTCAGAGATCAATGCTAGCTCTTTCAAATGAAACGTATAGACCTTCGCGAGATATTAATGCTTGCTATCTTTCAACTGCTTGTTTGTCGTGCATATTTTCCTTTCATCTTCTCTCAGAAAGACCAGAATACCCTAACTTACCTTGGAGGTTCACGCAACTATATTTGTTTGTATATTTCGAATATCGACAATTTTATACACGTGCCAATATATTAGTTTATTCAGAGATCAATGCTAAATCTTTCAAATGAAATGTGGTAGACCTTCGCGAGATAGTAATGCTTGCTATCTTTCAACTACTTGTTTGTCGCGCATATTTTCCTTTATATTTATCTCTCGGAAAGAAAAGAAAAGGAGAGGAAAAAAATTTGTAAGATGTTTCAGATGATGATACTTGCAAGAAGAGAGCTATAAGGTATTTTTCTAATTGAAATCGCCTCTTAAATTCCATTTCATATGTTCTTTATTACCTTTTATAGTAGTTTTAAATCCTTCTTTAGTTTCATCATAGTTTTATAGAGTTGCTTATGATATTTGAAGTTTCACCCATTGAATCAAAAGATCTCTATCATAGACTTATTATGAAGTGATCCAGGGAAGACAGATACTGATCCTGTAATTTCTTTACTCAGTTGAAGAAAAAATCCGTGCAAAGTAGAAACTTCAACAGGACAATTGTCGGGGGTGGCTCATGGAAGGGATGGGACACGAGTAAACCAGTTTTGGATAAGGAAGGTCAGTGATTGGGTTAAAGAGAACTTTTCGTTTTGATGAAGAAAGTACTAAGGGTGTGTACTGGATTATGAAAGAATACTGTCTTAACGAAACCATAATGGAGGTGTCACGACGACGTGGAGAAATCCGACATGAAGACTCTAGCATTACGAGGAAGGTTAGTTTGAGTAAAAATTCTCAGGATGTCCCCTCGGGAATCAAGAATGTAGCTGCCAATCCATGGCCGCTATATCCCGCTTTAACTGCACTTCCACCATTTAATGGTCCTTTTGAGTCCTTAACTGAAGAAGAATTGGCCTTCTTTGATAAGCCCGATCTTGGATATCCACAAGCATATGAGAAAAAGAAAGAATGATAGGAGAAGAAAGGAAGAACCATCTTATATATAGCACATTCAACTATATATTCAAGTGGTTATAGTTAGAATTTTACAGTTTTTTAGTTACATTTCAACTTTAAGAAGCATATCTAGATACCTCAACTTGTCCCCATTGTGTCTCGTTGAGGCCAAGTTTAAGTTTCTACCTATGTATCATACCTTTTAGTTACTTTGTACAAACTTCCAGTATATGAGTAATAGTATGGACTTTAATTTGTTTCGCAAGAAATTCGGAGAAAAGAGGCACACCATTGCTTTTGTTTTTATACCAGGGATGCTCAACTGTATTCTTTCAAACATTAATCACAAAAGAACTATGTAAGCTTTTACTTTTGATTTGAGGAATTAGAAAACTTAAAAGGAGGAGAATTCCCAAATATTTTTGGCCCAACAGAGAAAAAAAGTAGGGCAATTTGCACGATTGCTCTTCGTTGGGGGTGGTCTTTATTTTTTGTCCCTCAAAATGCTGGTCTTTAATTTTTGGCCTTTGCCTAAAATAGCCCGAGGTTCTGGGTTCGAATCCCGGCTTAGTCATAAAAAAAATAAAAAATCGCAAGGCAAGGCTTTGCAAAAAGTCCGCCTTATGCTGCATACTTTGTCTTAAGGCATAACTAAAAGTTTGACAGGCAACGGCAGACTCTGCCTTGTAAGGTAAACTTTTGGTTATGCCTTAAAGAAAAGTCTGCGGCATAAGACAGACTTTTTGCAAAGCCTTGCCTTGCTATTTTTTTTTTTTTTTTTTTTGACTGAGCGGGGGTTCGAACCCAAAACCTCGGGGTATTTTCGGTCACCTTTTTAAGTTAAGGGCAAAAATTAAAGACCAACAATTTGAGGGGCACAAATTAAAGACCACCCCAGAAGAAGGGCAATCCGCGCAAAAAAATGAAAAAAGTAAAGAAAAGAAACAAAAATGTAAGTGTGGGCTTAGGCTAACCAAGTTGGAATAGGTTTTCATGTCTTAATTGACATGTATATACTTTGATGCTAAGTTCTCCTTTTTATTAGTACTAAAAGAACTCAGGAATGAAACATAGTTTTTGTTGTGCTCCCAATGTCATCAATGCAAAGAATGTTTATGGAGCTAAAGGGTGTTTGCTAGAAATTTGTTCTTCAAGTTGATAAAAGAAATAACAACAACAACTATGCCTCAGTCCCAAACAAGTTAGGGCTTAATTTTTTTTAGCCTTTATGAGTAAATGCCTTTTCAAATGAATAGATACTAGCTCAACTACACAACTTATCAGTCATGTTCAAAGCAAAAACTCACTCTTCTTTATAATGATGTGTTTCACACAAATGAAAGCAATCAACCACATTCATACAATTCATTTACACCATCTTCAACGTAGCCAGACACTTTAAGCTCACCTGACAAATGCTCAAGCATTGCATAAATATGTTGTGCATGTTTATGTGATCTATATCTCAGTGGAGCTAATTCCCGGTCTCTTTAGAAAGCAACACGTGATTGAATCTCCGTCCAGATCCAATTCGTATATATATCACATTAGCCTTTCAGCTAAGGTTACATAGCTAAGATTTCGACAAGCTGCTAAAACAGACCCTAATATAACATCATTTGGCTTCATTGGCATATTCTTAATAACACCTAATGCATCTTCCATTCTTCCCGCACGACTATAAAGGTCAACTATACACCCGTAGTGTTCAATCCTAGGAGTAATCCTATGAACTCCTTTCATTGCTTTGAAATATTTCAACCCCTTTTCGACTAAACCAGCATGGCTACATGCTGTTAGTGTGTAAAATTTTTGTCCTCTTAGCTAAGTGGTTTTTTCCCTAACTTTAATGAACGAGGTATAGCAAGTACTAGTGGAATAGTCGACAGCTAGCTATTCTTGTTTTTTATATTCAAAATTTAGAACTACACACATGCAGACAAAAACCGTAAGTGTGTAAAATAAGTTGTCCCTTTGGTAGAAAATTGTAAGATCTAAAAATAAAATAAAAATGTTAGCTAGATAAATTTTTCCTGCCAATCTAAACTTTGATAGACAAGGTAGATGATACTGGTGAAATAGTGGAGGCGCACAAAGTTAGTCTCAGACACAGACACGATAGTTATAAAAACAAGAAAAAAGGAGAGATCTAAAAACCATGTACTACTTCTATATAACTACGATAGTTTGTCATCCACAAGGCTGTGTAAGTAATACTAACACATCATTCAAGTTAAAAAAAAAATTATTCTATATATTACTATGGTCTTACTAGAAAATATTTTTCTCAAAACGCATGAAAGATTTTTTTTTTTTTTTTCTCTAAATGAAATCTTGATATATCTTCTGACTTGATGCATTGAAACCACCAAAAGATGTGGTGCAACGGATGGGCTGCTCCTCCCTTAACTAGAGGTCTCGGGTTCGAGCTCTGGGTATGGAAAAAAATATGGTAGGAAGCGTTCCCCTCGAATGTTCCCTAAGGGCACACGCGGATACGGATTAGTCGAGGCTCACGATGTGGGTACTGCTGCTTGGGTGGAAAACCAAAAAATAAAACAAAAAGACTTGCTGCATTGAAGAGAATTATTCTTGAAACACAGATAACAAAAAAAAAAAAAAAAAAAAAAATTAAAAGGGGAAAAATGCAACATTTCAGAACAAAAAGAATTGTATTCATGTAGAATCTAAGAACAACCATTGTAATAGATAAAAACTGATGAATAGATAAATAAGCATGAGATTGAATTGAAAACAATAAAGAAAATTAACAAATTAACATAGAAATTAATTAGAGTTACCCTTTTCAAGTATATAACACTTGGAAGGAGAATGCTCTTGCAACCTTTGTGAATTCCTCTTCAAGTAGCAAAAGAGTACTCACTATTTGCTATATAATAGAGTACTCACTATTTGCTATATAAAAAATGCAAAAGAACTCTTCTTAAATAAAGGTTTCATTACTTAGGTGGGTAACTAAACTACAAAAGAAGGTGATATAAGAACAAGAGACAACTACGTATATATACATCTTAAGGAGAAATATTTACGAAACGTGACGATAGTTTTATATTTACAAAATATAACATTACAAACCCTATACAAAACAAGCTTTTAAAAAGAAAAAAAAAAGTTAAAAAAAAGTATTTTTAAATTTTTTAAAATATTTTTTTCGCTCAAAAATTTATGTATGAAATGTGTATATCTCGCTCAAGGCTTAAAAAGTTGGCTCAAACTTTAGTATGAAATGTGTATATCTTGTTCAAGGCTTAAAAAATCCGCTCAAAATTGTGTGTATGAAATTTGTATCTCGCTCAAGTCTTAAAATTTCGCTCACATTTTCTTGTATAAAGTTCATGTTAGATTTCTGTAAAATTAATACAACTACAACAACATTGTATACAACTTTGATACAACATTCAAGACTTAAAATAATCGCTCAAATTTTTGTGTATGAAATGTGTATATCTTGCTCAAGGCTTAAAAAGTTCGCTCAAATTTTATGTATGAAGAACGTATGAAATGTGTATATCTCGATCAAGGCTTAAACATTACGCTCAAAAGTTTATGCACGAGAATGGTATGAAATATATATATCTTGCTCAAGACTTATAATTCCATTCACATTTTTTGTATATAAAGTTCATATTAGGTTTCTGGAAAATTAATACAACTACAACAACATTGTAACAACTTTCATACAATATTCAAGGCTTAAATTTTTCGCTCACAATTTTGTATATGAAAATTATATTAAAAATTTCGCTCACACATACACATTTCATTCATTTTTCATACAGCTTTCATACACAAAAATTTGAGGTAATTTTTTAAGCCTTTGAGCAAAAAAATTATTTTTTTTTAATAATTTTTTTTTTTTGAAAAAAAATTATTTTTTGTAAAAAAATATATTTTATTTTCTGGAAAAAAAATAAAAAAACGAAAAATTTATGAAAATCCGTCATGTTTCGTAATATATCGCTATATTTTGTAAATAAGGAAAACTATCGTCACGTTTTGTAAATATTTATCCTTAACATGTATATATACATAGTTTTCCCAAAGAAGAACTTAGCAAATAAATGAGGTTCTTGCTCTTTAAACACCTACCCAAATTGGATCTTTGCTGGGGCCAGCCCATAATTTGTTTTGGGCTAGTAACATTTTTAGTCGGTCAATTAAAAAAAAATTACCCCCCTAGTCGTAGTAGATTATAGTCGATGTCAATGTATACACAACACGAGTACGCAGTGATTAGACAGGTAAAAAAAAAATGTAAGAAAAGATAAGGGAGAATAACATTTTTGGTCTTTTAGTTATTGGAAAATTTTAATTTTGGTCCTTGTGATTACGATTCAACACATTTAACCTTCAATTAATTAACATATGTATTTTTGGTCTCTTCACGTAGGTTATATTGATTAACATATATTTCGACTATTTTTAGAAGTATATTGCACTTAAAAATATAGTAACAATAAAAGTTTAATTAAACAGTGAAACAGTTAATAATTCTGAAAGTCGTGGATATTCATAAGCAATGGAATTCAAGTAATCAAAGGTTAAATATGATTAGTCAAATACATGAAAATGACTAAAATTAGAATTTATTGACAACGTAACTGAGGTTGTAAAAGTGCTATTGACCCAAAAAAAATAAAGATACAGGTAATTTTTGTTGTGAGTTTTTTTTTTTTTTTTAATTAAATTACATAAGGGGAGGGGATTACAATGTGGAGATTTGAACCCTCACGAATAAGGTGAAAGTTCAGGTAGCCAACCAACTGAGCTACTAGATACCTACTTTTGTTGTGAGTTTTGTTTGGTTATTGTGTAGTATAAAAACCCCATTTGTTTTCACACATACGAGTTCAAATTCAGTAAAAGCTCCAAATGTAGCAATAACTTCTTACTCGGAGATCTTTATAGTTTTTTTTTTATTGTTGGTGTTTAGTCATTTAATATTCGGAATCCACCGGATTAATCCAAATTCCGAGGGCTTGAACTCAAGACCTTTAGACTCTATTTACGATCTCATTCATCTCACTACATCCATTAATAGCGCGACTAAGATCAAAGTTTTTTATTGAACTAATACTCCAATTATAAACTAGAAATTTCTTCTCCAACACGATGACAACAACAACATACGCAATATAATTCCACGCTCCCATGAAATTTCTATTTTCATAAAAGGATAAAAGTTATGTCTATTTGAGCTGTTAGTCTTTTCATTTATTTTTTGTACTTTTTTTTTTTTTTGCTAGCTACTATTTTAAATTTTGGGAAGGGACTTTTTAGGTTTCAACTGATTCGAGTTGTTAGCTAAATTTGGAAATAGAGTTGTATGGCTGGTACATTTCGTGCCAATTTTGCCTCTTCTTGTCTTTAACTCTATTTTGATAGTTTACGTGGCACTACGAAATATTATGTCGGGATGGATAGAATTTTTTAATTTTTAATTAGAGGTCTCGGATTCGAATTTGTGAATAAAAAAAATTCTAGTTGGGAGCACTTTTCTTTTTAACAGTCTTACATGGTGTGAATCCAAATTAATCAAAACCTGAAAATAAATACGGAACACAGAACAAAAAATAACTAATAAAAAAAGGAAAATTATGTCGTTGTGCATATATATATAAAGTTAAGAGTGTGATTTATGTGAAAACTTCTGATACAGTTCGTAGCCAATTGTTTCCAAAAAAAAATTTCTACATGATTCACACAGTTATTGGTAATTTTAGAGATTATATTTCTATACAGATAGTTAATTATTATATTATCAAAAAGAAGATAGTTGTTATAGGGGTTAATTTTTTACAAAGAGCGCACATGTTATAAATATGATTGTTGTTATAAGTAAAAAGTTATTATAGAGAGGTAAAATACAACATAAAATTTCTGTTCCAAGAAAAATTTAGTTATTATAGTGAGGCGTTGTTATATAAAGATGTTATAGAGAAGACTGACTAAAGATCTAAAATCACGTGAAAGAGAGTAGTCACGGAAGATAGATTGTATCTTATGATTCAGGCATACTTATTAAAAAAAGTGAACACAATAAAGCAACAGCTAAGGGTATACAAAGTAAACCGAAAAATTAAGTCACATATTCACTTACTTCATTAAATACACGAATTTCTTTCCTCTCCACATTAACGGTTACTTCCTACTAAATACTAACAATTAAAAAGAGTTAGACTTGAATGAGGCAGATTTAAACTTGCATCAAAAAGAGTTGTTTTGAAAATCAATCATACTTATCATTCATGCACACTTGCGAACAAAATGGAACACAATCAAGTAAAATTTCATCGTATAAAGAAAACTGATAAATCAAGTCAACCATGAGTCCTTTTCTTTCTTTTCAAATTGACCTGATTTGCTGATTCAGTGTGATTTGTGTTCAACTTTTTCAATAAGTGTGCATGAATTGTATTTCCAAAAGATGTGGTACAATGGATGAGGCTGCTCTGAGGTTCGCGTTCGAGTCCTGAGTATGAAAAAATTCTTGGTATGAAGTGCTTCCTCTGAATGGGCGAAAAAATTCTTGGTATGAAGCGCTTCCCCTGAATGGGCCCTATGCGGTGTGAATCCGGATTAATTGGGCTCTAATGTAGATACCGGACACCGAATGAGAAATTTAAAAAAAGAAAAAGAAAAAAAAGAGAGGAAATTTTACATGATATAGCTAACATCTAAGAGGTATTTACCCACTATAGTTATAATTTAATTTAATTATCTACAGTAGCTATAATATGTATTTAATTGTCTACCATAACTATAGTGTGTATTTAATCCATATTCTGTGATAAACAATAGAAGCCCAGAGCTCCACGGAAACCTAATGCTAGCTGCCCCTCTTCCATCATGTTGGGACACAACCCTCTATATTTCTAACTCTCCTATTATTTGCTGAGTTTCTTTTCTTTTCTTTACACAAAGATGTTCAACCACTATTGACGTGACTGGAAGTAGCATGAGTTTATTACCTTTCCATCATCTCTAGCCGCCACTGGATAATTTTTGGTCGAAATTTTTTATGGCCTCTTCTTCTTCTTGTATTTCATATCTGAGTTTATTTACTCAATTTCTAGAGGAACTTTTATATTACTGGCCCGAATTCATGGCTTCTTCTCCTCCTTCTTGTATCTCAGATATGAGTGTATTTTATTTTTTGTATCTCCAGATCTAAGTGTATTCAAGTTCATTTTTTGAGTGTAAATATAAGGTTTATGTATTTGGCTAATTGTAGTTTTGGGCAAATTAGATTTATTTGACTGTATGTGTTGTTTGACTGATTATATACATGCGTATTTGGCTAACTATATTTTGAACTGTGTATTTGAATACACCCGAATACACGTGAAACAGGAAAAACGTAGTTATATTTTGGCTGACTGTATTTTGGAGCTGTGTATTTGAATACAGTCAAATACATGCGAAATAGCTATAACATAGCTACAAAATGTAATTAAAAAAAGTAGATATTATTGGTTAGAAGCCTAAAAACTATAGCTATTTATGTAAGTTATCCGGAAAAAAAAAAGTGTGCATGAATTATAAGATATACTCGATTTTTCCTAAAAATCCCCATTCACGTCACTTTAGATCTACCTTATTTAATTTGAACTCTTTTCAAATTGTCAGTATTAGTAGGAATGGACCCTTACCCCCCTGTTTGGATGGTGGTTTCCCGTGGTTCATTAATGTATGGTTTTCTATGAAATCATGTTTGTTTCCATTGTTCTTAAAATTATGTGGTATGGTGTTGTAAATCCGTGGTTCATTCCATGGTTATATAACCATGAAAAGTCTCATTTTTTATAACCACGGATTTGGTGGTTTTTCCGTCGTTACGTATTTCATTTCTCCATTATACCCCACCCTCCACCATCCACCCCACCCCTCCCCCACGCTCCACCATCCACCCCACCCCTCCCCCACCCTCCACCATCCATCCCACCCCATCCTCACCCTACCACTCACCCCCACCCCGCCTTACCACCCACCTTAACTCCCAACTACCCCACTCTTCCCCACCGCCCCCAACCACCACGCACTACCCCTCACCACCGCCCAACCCCACCCCACAACAACTCACCCCCAACCTACCACCCACTACCTCCACCCTCATCCTACAACCACCCACCCCCACAACCACAACCACTCACCCTCGGCCCTACCACCCATCCCCCACCCCTCATCCCACAACCACCCACCTCACACCACCCACCCCTCCACCACCCCCACCCACTACCTACTTATTTTTTAAAGTTCCTATTTTATTCTTTACCTGAGTTATATTAATATATATAAACTAGTTTCTAATTAAGAGTTAAAGGTATTTTAGTAAACTTACAAGTTCTTATACAGTACCATACAGTTAAACCAAACAATACAAATGTTATCAAAACCACAACAAACGATATAGTGTATCCAAACATTGTGTTCATTAATACAGTACAATACAATACAACACCGTACTATACCATACCATACTGTACATTAATGAACCACGGGAAACAACCATCCAAACAGAGGGTTAGAGTCGTTCGGTCGTAGGATAAGGTGGGATATCTCAGAATAAAGTCTGGAATTAAATTTATATTGTGTTTGGTTCACAGTATTAATTTATCCCTGTCAACAAACACATTATAAATTTAGTCAATACTTAATCCTCGATATCCCACCTTATCCCATCAAACTTGGAATTATTTTAAGTAAATTAGTCCAAAAATCATAATCCAGAACTATAATCCCATATAATTTAGTCTGCGAACCATCCCTTAATATTTACAGCCACATAGTAGCCAAGTGGTATATACTGAGAAAGTAATTTAGTGAAACAGTTGTAGACAAAAAAAAAAAGATTATTGTATTTAATGAAGCGAATGAATATTGTGGTAAAAAGCAGGAAACACCTGGCTCCGAACTGTTTCGGAAGTTTTCACATAAATCACACTCTTAAATTGTGTGTTTTTTTCATTTCCCATTTGGTATTCAATAATTTGTTTTGAGGTGTCAATTAATTCGAATTTGCGCCATATAAAATCCGTTAAAAGCAAATTGTTCTCTATCAAGATTTCTTTTCATTCTCAAATCGAATTCAAGACCTCAAATTAAGAATAAAAGCACCAAGTTCACTTCCAGAATAATTGAAAATAAATATGTCAATTATGTACATACAATGTACGTATGGTGTGTGTGGGGGGGCCGGGGGGAGGGATATTTAATGACACAATTAGATCATTTATGTGGTAATGACATATTTTGATAAATATTAGTAATCACAATATAGTAAATATGGTAAGTAAAAACTATCACATGTTAAAAGTTACTTCTTCCTAAAGGTTAAAATCTAAAAGACTTCTTCTCAAAGGTTAAAATAATTGCTTGCAACAAAACAATAAATGAAAAGACCCGTGTCACCATCAAGGATTATGGTGTAATGAATATGACAATAAATAAATAAAAAATTGTGTTACAACCAAGATTATGGTGTGAAAAGACTCGTGTTACCATCAATGATTATAGCGTGATGGATATGATCCTTTTATCCTCAATCATATATTTGGGTTGAACTTTATAAATGGATAAAATTCTGATAGGTAACGCTTCATCCTTTAATGAATCTTACGCAGAGCAAATAAAGGTAAAAATTCGCGGGGTATTCTATTTTGGCATCATCATTTGACTCGTGCCTATTTTTTATTTTTTTGCACTTTACCCACTTTGGAACAATTTCAGGCACCACAACAACTTCAGACATGTGGTGTCTGAAGTTAGGCTTTGTCAATCCTAACTTCAGACAAAATAACTAAAGTTTCTTAGTTAAAGTTCGTGCAATTAAGGCTAAAGCTCAGGTAAAATTGGTTGAACTCCAGCAATTTGTCCATTAATTTCAGAAAAAAAAAATACTTGAACTTGAGGTAAAAATGGTTGAACTTCAACCACACATATAGCTGAAGTTCAAGCAAAAATACGTAAAAGTTACTGAACTTCAGCCATTTGAAATTTTGGACACTGCATTTTTCATTGGGTATGTTGTTGTGGTAGTATTCTAAAGTGGACTTGAAAATTTTTACGCATCGCAAGTAGGACTTAAATAATGTCCCAACATAGTGAGAAATAGTTAAATATTGCAACTACTTTTAGCTCCTGCTATCAAATATTAGCCACTGTTTTAAAATGCTACTGGAATTCGAAGAATTAACAAGTGGAATGGAAGAAAAGCATCACAGGGTTCAAAACCAAGGAGGTATTTATGGGGTTCAAACCTTCATAATTTCAAAATTAAGAAACGATTCATTGGGTTCAATAATTTACTGAAGTTTCAAACCAAAGAAGGATTCATGGGGTTCAAAATCAAGTAACAATTCATGAGTTCAAACCTTTATAAGTTCTTTTGTGTTTTAAGTAGGGTTATTTTTGTCTGAATTTTATTTTCACATTAAAGTGTGGCTATTTCCTTAAAACTTTTCAAACGGTGGCTAAACACCCATAGCGGACCTAGAAACGGGTCATTTCATCTAAATTTTACCCAAAATAGGGTGTCTATGCACTTAGGCTCGAATCCTAATTGGTCAGGGTTCAAAACGAGTATCGCACGCCATAAGTAATTAAATCCATAAGTAATTATACTACTTTATTTTCTTGAAAGATGAATTGAAAATTTAGATTAGTTCAAGAGCACAACTATTTTGGGATTTTGAATCGTCTCAATAATTATTATTACGCCTCTATAAGTAAAATAATAGTCTTTTCTAATAGAAATCAAGGGACAAAAGTAACATAATTTTGGGAAGAAACAAGCAACAACCAAATTGCACAACGAGGTAACAACAGAAGAAATACTTAAGTCAAAACTTCCCACACTATTTGAACCAAGAGAAGGCAATAAACACTAGCACAAATGGAAATCCAGGCAGCAGTTATACCAACAATAAAATAGCAAAGCAAGCAAAAATAAATCGAATGCAAGAGACACCAAATTTAAGTAGTAAAACCCTTTCAAGGTGAAGAGGAAACATCCACGGGACCTCCGGCCCCACAAAAGCTCCACTATAATCAACAAGAGTTACAACAATGTTCTCCAAATGGCTACAACAACAAAGCCAAGCACGGAGCAACAATACATAAAAGATAACACCAAAACTAGTGAAGAAAAAAGAGAAATCACCCCAAAAAATGAGTTACTGTTTGTACTCAAAAACTGGAGCTACAAACTACAAAATCTGATCTCCACCGTTGAAATCGAAGAACCAGATGTTGAGAACCTCCAGTACAAACTTCAGCATGATCCAACGGTTAACGAATCAGAAAATACAATTTAAAGCGAACTGCTGTAGCAGAAAATTTCTGGACGAAAATCTGCTTTATCTCTCACGTTTTTCTCTCTATATGGCTGCTATGAATTCCCTCTCGTGTTCTAAAAATAAGACCTAAATTGATCCTATATATAGAGGAATTTTTGGGCAAAAGTGACCTGGTCCAAATTGGATTGGGTTTTATTAATCCAATTCCACATAGGAAGGGAAAACCCAAAAACCTAACAATTCTCCCCCTCCCGACTATGTGGAGGAAACCGTCATCCCGGCGATCAAGCAACACTCTAAATCTAGACTTGCAGCCAAGCCCAGAACAAGCTGAATGGATGACATCTTCACAACTGGAGAAAAGATTTCATCAAAATCAACTCTCTTTTTCTGATTAAAGCCCTTGACAACCAATCTAGCCTTGTCTTAGTGAAACTGGATTACTAGCTTCATGTTTCACCTTAAAAACCCACCTGTTTTTCAAAGCTTTTCTATCTCTAGGAAGCTTAACAAGGTCAAATGTATGATTATCATGCAAGGATTTAATCTCATCTTGCATAACATCAAACCACCTTTCTTTTTCTTCACTATCCATGGCCTCATCAAAACTTTCAGGTTCTCCCCCATCAGTCAAGAGTACAAACTCATTGGGAGAATAACGAGATGAAGGTACTTTCTCTCTAATAGATCTTCTGAGAGAACTCTCTAGAGCATCAATAGCAGCTGGTTGCTGGCCAACCACATCATCTTCCACTGGAGCATCAACAACATCATGCTGGTCATTCTGAACATGATCACTATCTTCATTATCAACTTGATCTTCATTATTTTGAAGATTTTCTTCAGGTGCAATAGTCACAGGAACTGGATCAACATCAACTAAGCTCTCATTGCTCTGAGAATCAACCTTCTCAGCTTTGTCAAAATCTTCAATTGTCTGGTCTTCAAAGAAAACAACATCATGGCTTCTAACAATTTTCTTCTCAATTGGATCATAAAAACGATAGCCAAATTCATCATGACCATAACTGATGAAGATACAATGCCTAGTTTTAACTTCCAGCTTTGACCTCTCATTCTTAGGAACATGCACAAAAGCCTTACACCCGAAGACTCTCAAATGAGCATAATAGACATCCTTACCAAACCAAACTCCGTCAGGGACATCACCATCCAAAGCAACAGTAGGAGATGAATTGATAACATAAGCAACAGTATTAAGTGCTTATGCCCAAAAAGAATCTGGCAGCTTAGCATCTGAAAGCAAACATCTAACCCTCTCAACTAGAGTTCTGTTCATCCTCTCTGTTAAACCATTAAACTGAGAAGTCTTTGGAGGAGTTTTCTAATGCCGAATACCCTGCTGTCTACAATAATTATCAAAGGGACCAATGTATTCACCACTATTGTCTGAGCGGATGCATTTTAGTTTCTTCCCTATCATCGTACGTCAATCAAGGCACGAAAAGTCTTGAACATATCAAGTACTTGATCCTTGGACTTCAAAGGAAATACCCAGAGTTTGCGAGAATGATCATCAATAAAAGTCACAAAGTAAAGTCAAAGGAAATACCAACTCCAGCAAATCCAGCTTTCTTGAAGGCGAATGACTGTGAAAAGAAAACCTTTTCTGTTTCCCGGCTAAGCAATGAACACATCTCTTTAACTTTGCTTGTTTCACTCTAGAAAGTAAATTCTTCTTAGCCAAATTATCAATCCCCTTCTCGCTCATATGACTCAGCCTTCTATGCCATAACTCTGATGAACTATCATTCTTCACCAAATTCTTGAGTCACTACAAATGGAGCCTTGAAATAAGTAAAAGTCAGATATCTTGTTACCTCGAGCCACAATCATTGAGCCTCTAAGAAGCTTCCACTAGCCACCACCAACGGTTTGATCATAATCCTCATCATCAAGCTTTCCTACAGAAAGCAAATTCAGACGAACATCTGGAGCATGCTTGATATTGTTAAGAACCAACCTCGAACCATTCTTACTTTTCAAGCAAACTGTGCCAATAGCAAATACCTCAACCTCACTATCATTGCCGATTCGTAACATTCCAAAATTACCCGCGGTATAAGAAGAAAATAATTCCTTCTTTGGCGTGACATGAGAAGTGTCACCTGAATCCACAAACCAGGTAGACTCACCACAAACAAGATTGATATCATTTTTACCACAAGCAATAAGAAGATCATTTTCAGCAACAATAGAAACACATTTTTCATTATGTCCATCTTTCTTTTGCTTTTTCTGGTCTCTCTTAAACTTGTAGCAATGTTTCTTGACGTGCCCTTTCAAGTGACAATAGTCACATGTAAGATTATTGTACCTGGAGGATCTTGACTTGCTTCTACTTTTACCTCTATCATTTTGACCTCTGAAACTGCTTCTCCCTCTGTCTTCAGTAACCAAAACATCGGAGTGTGAAGCTGAAGAAGACGAAGCTTGAGATCTTCTTCTCATCTCTTCATTCAAAACACCACTCTTAGCATATTCTATAGTAACACCATCCATTTGGGAGATAAATTAGTCAAAGAAACTCTAAGGGTTTCCGAGAGTACGGCAAAGTATTAAAAAGCCAAAGTCCCTGTATTTCTTCATCAAACTTGACATCCATTCCAGACAGCTGATCAAGGACACCCTGAAAATCATTTATATGATCAGAAATAGGGCTGCCCTCTTTGTATCTAATATTCATTGATTGTTCCAATAGGAACAACTTATTATTGCTAGTCTTCGAAGCATAAAGTGTCTCGAGCTTTTCCCACAAGCTTTTAGCATTTGTCTCATTCACAATACGATTTTGAACATTATCTTCAACCCATTGCCTAATATAACCACAAACCTGTAAGTGTTCAAATTTCCAATCCTCATCTTCAATAGACTCAGGTTTCTTAGAAGCAAACACAGGTAAATGCAATTTCTTGACAAATAGAAGATCTTTCATCTTGTTTTTTCAAATATGGTAATTACTGCCATTTAAGCAAACCATCTTGCTCATATTTGCCTTTATCATTCAAATGGACGATCAACACAACCAAATACAACCACAAGCTCTGATACCACTTTGTTGGGAAGAAACAAGCAACAACCAAATTGCACGACGAGGTAACAACGGAAGAAATACTCAAGTCAAAACTTCCTACACTATTTGAACTAAGAGAAGACAATAAACACTAGCACAAATGAAAATCCAGGCTGCAGCTATACCAACAATAAAATAGCAAAGCAAGCAAAAATAAATCGAATGCAAGAGACACCAAATTTACATGGTAAAATCCCTTCAGTGAAGAGGAAACATCCGGGACCTGCGGCCCCACAAAGCTCCACTATAATCAACAAGAGGTATAACAATGTTCTCCAAATGACTACAACAACAAAGCCAAGCACAGAGCAACAATACATAAAAGATAGCACCAAAACTAGTGAAGAAAAGAGAGAAATCACCCCCAAAAACAAGCTACTGTTCGTACTCAAAAACTGAAGCTGCAGACCACAAAATCCGATTTGCACCATTGAAATCGAAGAACTAGATGTTGAGAACCCCCAGTACAAATTTCAGCATAATCCAACGGTTAAAGAATCGGAAATACTAATTTAAAGCGGACTGCTGTAGCAAAAAATTTCTGGACGAAAATCTGCTTTCTCTCTCACGTTTTTCTCTCTAGATGGCTGCTATGAATTCACTCTCGTGTTCTAAAAATAAGACCTAAATTGATCCTATATATAGAGGAAGTTTTGAGCAAAAGTGGCCTGGTCCAAACTGGATTGGATTTTATTAATCCAATTCCACATAGGAAGGGAAAACCCAAAAACCTAACACATAATGGATGTAGAACGGGGTGTAGCTTACCAAAGATATTATTCCGACACAAGTAATCTCTTTATATACTACTCCCTCCGTCCCAAAAAGATTGTCTTCCTTTCTTTTTTAGTTTGTCCCAAAAAGATTGGCACCTTTCTATATTTAGAAACAATTTAACTTTATGGGATAATTTATAGCCACACAAATATCTAAGGTTTGTTTTGGACCACACATTTCAAAAGTCGTCCTTTATTTCTTAAACTTTGTGCTAAGTCAAACTAAGACAATCTTTTTCAGACGAAGGGAGTACTTGACTACTATGTGACAGTACCTCGTTAGCATTTAATTCTTACTAATATTGACAATTTGGATTGAGCTAAAGTTGAATGAGCCCAATATTTTACTCACAGAGTTCGAACCCAAAATCTATGGTTAAGGACACGCCATAATCCTTGGTGGTAAAATAAGTCTTTTCACACCATAATCCTTAGTGGTAACAAGGATTTCTATATCGAACTCTTGCAGCAGCAATATCCAACGAATGAGCCTGGATTTTGCATCCTTCTTCGCAAACAAGTAGCGAATAGCCGCCTGATCAATGTACACTATCACTTTCGTTCCCACCAAGTAAGATCTGAACTTGTCAAAGTCTTAAACCACAATCAATAACTCCTTCTATGTGACAGTGTAGTTCATCTGAGCCACCTCAAGTGCTTTGCTGGCATAACTCTTTTGCCCAAGAACAGCCACAACAAAATCACTCGCATCACATATCAATATAAATGTCAAAGTCCAGTGGGGTGCTATAATAATCAGTGCAGTCACTAACTTCTTTTTTTTAGCTTTTCAAAAGCCCCTTGCTTCGTTGAATACACACTTCACTTCTTTCTCAAGAATCTTGCACATCAGATTTGCGATCTTCTAGAAATCTTTAATGAACCACCGATAGAAACCTGCATGGCTCAAGAATCTACGCACCCCTCAAACAGAAGATGGGGGTGGTAGCTTCTCAATTGCCTCCACTTTAGCTTTATCCACTTCAATGCCCTTACTCAAGATTTTATGCCCGATAACAATGGCTTCTCGAACCATGAAGTGACACTTTTTCAAGTTAAGTACCAAGTTCGTCTCCTCACATTAAGTTAGAACTGCATCCAGATGTCGCAAGCATTCATCAAACGAATCTCCGAACATAGAAAAGTCATTCATAAATACCTCCATATATTTTTCCACCATCATACATCTCTGAAAAGTACCTGCTGTGTTACACAACCCGAACGACATCTTCCGAAATGCAAAGGTGCCATAGGGACATGTTAAAGTGGTCTTCTTCTGATCTTTCGGCGTTATCATGATCTGGCTGTAACCCGAATAACCATCTAGTCAATGATAATAGTCGTGCCCTGCCAGTCGATCTAACATCTGATCCATGAAAGGTAAAGAAAGTGATCTTGTCTGGTTGCAGTGTTCAACTTGCAATAATCGATGCAGATGCGCCAACCATCCTTTCTCTATGGCACCAACTCATCCTTCTCATTTTTCACAACATTCATACCCCATTCTTTGGAACACATTGAAAGGGACTCACGCACCTACTGTCAGCGATGGGGTAAATAACGCTTGCATCGAGCCACTTGATTACCATTTTCTTTGCCACCACTTTCATAATCGGGCTCAGACTTCCCTGTTGCTTAACACTGGGCCTGATGTCCTCAAATTGTTGGTCTTTAAATTTTTGCCCCTTAATTTGATGGTCTTTAAATTTTTGCCTTCACTTAAAGACCAGGAAAGAGAATTTTTTCTTAAACTTCTACGAATGTTATCAGTAACTAACATCTAAAGAATTTGTCTTATAGAATTTTACTAGTCTTTAAGCGAAGAGAAAAAATTAAAGACCAGCAATTTGAGGGGCAAAAATTAAAAATCGACGCCTTTGAAGGGCAATCCGAGCAAAAAAAAAAAAATGCTTAGCAAATAAATGAGATTTTTGGGCTGTTAACACCTAACCAAATTGGAGCTTTGCTGGGCCCAGCCCACAATTTGCTTTGGGATCATAACATTTTTAGTCAGTCAGTTAAAATAATATTACCAATCTAGTCATAGTAGATTATAGTTGCTGATGAAGTATATTTATTGTAAAACTAGTGTATAATGAATACACATTGATTATACAGGCAAAAATTTGTAACAAAAGATAATAGAGAATAGCACTTTTGGTCCTTTAGTTATTGGTAAATTCTGATTTTGGTCCTTGTAATATAAGATTCAAGGCATTTAACCTTCAATTAATTAAAATATGTACTTTTGGTATCTTTACATAGGTTATATATTATGTTTCTACTATCTTTAAATATATTATCCTCAAATATAGAGTAATAACACACGTTTAATTAAACAGTGAAGCAATTAATAATTTTGAAAATCTCTGTGTGACGAAGAAAACCAGAGAGAGAGAGGGCCTTCACGTGCACCACTTGTGCGACACACGTCCATCGCACATGGACATGCAGTGATCCTCTTGCCACCTTGTTCTCGTGCACAATGCTTCCAAACTTCACCAAAATGCCCTGAATTCATTCATTCGTCCTTAGTGCACCAAAGCATTACAAACACAACAACATAAGCTAGATTACAACAATTTCGAATCAAACATAAGCTTTAAGTACTAAGAATTCGAGGAAAAATGATGCAAAACATAAATATTTGTGCCAAATATTAGTAACACGGGTTTATTGTCATATCCATTACACTGTAATCCTTGGTAATAACATGAGTCTTTTTATTTATTGTTTTATTGCTAGCAAATAGTTTAATTTTTAGGAAGAAGTCTTTTAAGTTTCAACAGATTTGGGTTGTTAGCTAAAATTGGAAGTGGAGGTGTATGGCTAAGGTTCCATTTGGTGCCAAATTTTGCCTCTGAGTACAGTTAAGAGTGTGATTTATGTGAAAACTTCGGAAACAGTTTGGAGCCAATTATTTCCAGTTCTTTTTCACATTATTCACTCACTTCATTAGATACGAGGATTTTTTTTTGTCTGCACAATAACCGATCAATTCCTATTACATACACTAATTGAAAGAAATTAAAACTAAATAAATGGTGGATCTATAATCACGTGAAAGGCAGTTGTTTAAAAAAATAGACTAATTCCCACACTTATTGAAGAAATAGAACCTTAATAGTTAAGGGTATACAAAGAAAACCAACAAATCAAATCAACCCTAAGAATATACTTTATAGAACTTTTTCATATTTAATTTTTGTCTTTTGACATATCATTTTAAGTAATTGTACGGTTTCCCTTCAAATGGACTGGTATTTAATTTTTTACCTTCAAATGGGCTTGTCTTTAATTTTGGGCATACGTTCTTTGAGGGCACTGACATAACTTGTGGATATTATGATGCGTAACTTATGCCCTATAGACATAAGTTCGATTTTGAATGACAAAAATTTAAGACCAGCCCATTTGAAGGGATAAATTAAAGACCATCACAAAATAGGGACGAAAGTGCAAATGATCGCCTAGCATTTCAAGTTTGGGCTTATAGTTTGACATAGTTCAGTACCCGTTGATGTGTAATAGAAATGGCAATTGGCACGTTTGTCCTTATTCGGTGGTGGTCTTTAATTTTTGTCCCTCAAATTGCTTGTCTTGAAATTTTGGCCTTCACTTAAAAACCAGTAAAGAGACTTTTTTCTTAAACTTCTACGAATGTTTTCGATAACTAACATCTAAAGAATATGTCTTATAGAATTTTACTGGTCTTTAAGCGAAGGACAAAAATTAAAGACCGGCAATTTGAGGGGAAAAAATTAAAGACTAGTGCCTTTGAAGGCCAATCCGTGCAAAAAAATGCTTAGCAAATAAATGAGGGTTTTGGGCTGTTAACACCTTACCAAATTGGAGCTTTGCTGGCGTCAGCCCATAATTTGCTTTGGGATCGTAACATTTTTAGTCAGTCGGTTAAAAAAATATTACCAACCTTGTCGTAGTAGATTATAGCTGCTGATGATGTATATTTATTATATAACTAGTGTATAATGAATACACATTGATTATACAGGCAAAAATTTGTAACAAAAGATAACAGAGAATAGCACTTTTGGTCCTTTAGTTATTGGTAAATTCTGATTTTGGTCCTTGTGATATACGATTCATGACATTTAACCGTCAATTAATTAAAATATGTACTTTTGGCCTCTTTACATAGGTTATATATTATGTTTCTACTAGCTTTAAATATATTACCCTCTCAGATATAGAGTAATAATACATGTTTAATTAAACACTGAAACAATTAATAATTTTGAAAATCTCTGAATATTCATAAACAAGGGAATCAAAAGCGCATATCCACACCCCACCTCGTGGAATTACACTGGGTATACATTTTGTTGTTGTTGTATTCATAAGCAATGGGATCGAAAACGCATATCTCAAGTAATAGAAGATTAAAGAAGCTTATTACAAAAGTGCTATTGACCTAAAAAATAAAGATTAAGATTACTTTTGTTGTGAGCTTTGTTTGGTTGTTGGAGAGTATAAAAATCTCATTTGTTTTCACACATACGAGTTCAAAATCAGTAAAAGCTCCAAATGTAACTGTAACATTTTACTCAGGGATCTTTCTAGACTTTTCGTTGTTTAGTCATTTGATATTTGGAATTCACCCGTTCGATTAATTTGTAACAACAAGTTCGATTGTTATATGTGTTTTGACCATTTTACTCCCGTCGACCCAGTTCCCGAGGTTATCAGACGATTCTAGTGAAAATTGAAAGAATTAGAACCCTTAAGTGAAAATGTTTGACCAATAGTTGACTTTTGGGTAAACGGACCTTTTTTGGAATGTCATCGATTCCGTGAGGTCCGAAGGGTCGTTTATGACTTGGAGAAGTGTTTGGTTCGATTCCCGAGGCTTTCGAGGGAGTTTTGGATGCTTGGTTGGAAACTTGACTTTAGCCGCTGGGGGGTTGACCGAGTCAAGGTGACCTCCGTTGGGAATTCCGAATTTGCGGATGAGTTTATAGCATGCTTTTACTTGAGTCTGCATGTTTGGGTTATATTCGGGAGGTCTCGGATGGATGTCGGGATTTGGGGTTGGACTTAATCAGATTTTTCTGGTTTTCTAGTGTCCCGTTTCTGCCTGAGTAGTACCGCCCCTGCGAGTCCGCCCAAGCAGGACTTGGCCCCTAGGCGTGGGAGATGACTCATTTAATGATATCCTCCCTAGCGGACGAGAAATCACCGAGGTGGGAGCGCGGGAACAAGTCCTCTTCCGCTCCAGCAGAGATCGCTATATCAGAAACATTATTTCAATCCCAATTTCGAATCATTTGTCCAATTCACTAAAAACCCTAATCCTAAAGAGTGTGTGGATTGTTTCCGAAGGAATTGTTGGTGGAATCACTTTGGGGGTAAGTCTTCTACTTTATCTTAGTAATTAATCTTGTTTATTTAGTATTTATGGTAATAATGAACTAATGGGGGAGATGGGTTATGAAAGCCTAGGCTATTGATAAACCCTTTTGATCTAATCGGGCATTATTGATTTAATTTCTGATTCCTACTATCTAATCATTGGGTTAATAGATCATAGGCTTGAATCTTGCTCTACTTCAAGAAATCAAATCATGAAATTAGGGCTTCTTTCCAATTTAGGGATTTTGATGTAATTAGTGAAATTGAAGGACTAATTGTGGTTAGAATTCCATGAAATTAAGGATAATGACTAATTAGACTATGGGTAATGTAATTTCACTCTTAATTTTCGGTTTGCCCTTAAGGCTCGTTAGGGGTATTTTTGGGTAACTTTTGCACCCGATTTTTTTTTTCTTCGAATAATTGAATATTTTGTGGTCGTTTACTTACTTAGAACTTGGTCATTGTTAGACTTCGATTGTTCTGAAGCACTTCGCAACGAGAAGGCCAGGTTGGATAGTTCGTGCCACCAGTTCGGTAATTGAGGTAGGTTATGGCTTACTCTACTTAGACTTTGATTAGCGACTCATCTATGATTGCATAGTATTGACGGTAAAAGCATGATAGGTCTTCGTACACGATGTTGGGATGGATATTCAATTAGGTTGGTACGACTTCTGATTATGTGAGCTTGTCGTCGTTATTTATGCATTGAGTGACATGTGGTGTATTAGATTTCGTGATTTGGAGTTGTAGGATGTGATAGACTCATGTGTAGTAGTTGAGACTTGATTTTGATACGTTTCCATGACGACTGATGATTTATGCAAGAATTGATTGGTTTATGGTGCTTTATGATCTCCATAGTATATTCATTGGCATTGATTGCATTGATTTCTCATGCTTGCATACATACATTCATACATAATGGAAATATTGTAGAAAACAGTTGATGAAGGAATTGTGGATTAATTTGATGGAAAAAGGTTATGGAAACGTTTGGAAAGAAAGAAAGAGAAAGATGAAAGAATATTGATATTGCTATCGATCCGAGGTTTATGCAGATGTATAGCGGTTATGTCACAGTCTGGCGGTAAAGTCAGGCTGTACAGTGATGGGTCACAATCTGGCGGTACAGTAACGGTACATGGACTTCGCGGCCCCCCATAGGTCATGACTATTGAGACATTGATATTTCTGTCCTTAGCATGTGTGTACAGGTTCAGAGTTATTGGTCATTGCATTGCACAACATCCATGTTGTGGTTACTTGAGGAAATATTGAGAACTTGACAAACTTGTGGTGTAGGAGCTTCACCTTAGGTTTGACTCGACTTGTGATACTCTGTAACATTTGATGTTGTTGTTTGGCTATCTGTTGACTTGTTGCTTCTATGTTTTCGTATGCGTGAACTAATCTTAGTAGGCATACATATGATCTTACCTGTACGTGTGTGTACTGATACTACTCTTGCTGCACTTTTTTTTTTTTTTTTTTTTTTAAGTGCAGAGTTTGGGCCAGGATACTCTTCGAGACCTCATTTTTCTAGCCTTAAGGCTGTTCCTGCTGAGATTCCGAGGGTGAGCTACCTGCCTGCATGCAGCCGTGGAGTCTATCTTTATACTGTCTACTTCTCATTTAAGACAGTGCTCCAATGTTTCAAACTATGTATTATTCCTAGACATATTTGGATAGTTGTTCTTATACTGTGACTTTAGTTCTTGGGAATGTATCATGACGTAATATCTTCCGCATTTTCAGTATTTATGTTATGACTTAAACTTATTTATGATTATTCTTGTTATTTACTTGATTCGTATTTGATTAAGTAATTGGAATAAGGGGATGGTACGCCCACCAGGGAGATTAGTGTTAGTGTGGGTGCCATCACGACTGTGATATTTGGATCGTGACATAATCCAAATTTCGAGTGCTTGAACTCAAAGACCTCTAGAATTTATTTTAGATCCCGTTAATCTCACCACATCCTTTAATAGCAGACTAAGATCAAAGTTCTAAATTGAACTACTACTCCAATTATAAACTCGTAATTTCTTCTCCAACACACTCAATTAAATTTCTATTTCATAAAAGGATAAAATTATGTCTATTTGGGCTACTAGCCTACTACAATTACAAAACATTGGCATGCATGGGAAACCTGACCAAAATTATCGTAGAACGTAAACTAAATCAAAAGAATAAACTGTACCAGTAAACCAAAAAAAAAAAAAAAAAAAAAAAAAAAAAAAGGGTAATTCCTATTCACATATTAACATTTAATTTGACAAAAGATTTTATATTTCACAATACCTCACAAAACCAGAGCCAGATTAATTATTGAGCTAACAGTCATTGCAGCGTAACACATTTTGTATATTAGAAGTCAAGAAATTAATGTAGCTTTAAGAGCGACAAAATTTGGACAGTATAATAGGAGGAATAAAAGTTTTTCAGTTCGAATACTTGGTCTTCTGAGTCGTGTAGTTGATGTAAAGAAGACCAAACAGCTACCAAACATCGAGTGAAAAAAAAATTTAAATAAAGACCAAGAAAATTTAATGTCAAACGCTTGAAATGATGCCGTAAATTTATGTGGCTTTCTATATAATTGTCTCCTCTTCGGCTTTTAATTTATCTTTTTTCAACTTACTATATAGTTATTTGGAATTAATTGAGCCTAGCCCGTCTGGTGTAGAAAAAATATTTCCAAAACTTCCTTTCCTGTAATCCAACATAAAAATGAAATAGTCCTAACCAATATAGTTGTCTGATACCGAACCTTTTTACTTCATTTATGGTACTTTATAAATCTCAAAACTATAGTCCAAAGCAAATGTCCCTTCGGGGACATCCGATTAAAAAAAAAAAAAAAAAAAAAGTCCAAAGCAAATTGTGATTACTCTGTTCTAAATTTGGGATTCATGGTGTTCAAAAATGTGCTGGAGTTTCAAACCCCATAAGGATTCATGGGGTTCCAACCTTTATAAGTTCAAAATCAAAGAACGATTAATGGATTCCAAACCTTTATTAGTTCTTCCGTATTTTAAGAAGGGGTGTTTTTTCTTCAAGTTTTATTTATGTATTAAAGGGTGGTTAATTACTTATTACTTTTCAAACGGTGGCTAAATATTCATTGCAGAATCAAAATCCCCGCATAAGTTTTTCGATTTCACGCCAAATAAGACTCACTAAAGGAGTAAACAATCCTTATCAGATTTTGTTCATTCACAAAATTTATACCTGAAACCTCTAATTAAAGGTGGAAGGATCAAATATTCCACCAACATCTTTGGTGGTAACACAAGTCTTCCCATTTGTTGCTTTTTTCAGCTAGCTAATATTTTAACTTTTGGGAAGAACTCCTTTAGGTTTCAACAGATTTGAGGTGTTAGCCAAATTTGGAAATATAGGTGTATGGCTAAGGTTACATTTGGCGCCAAATTTTGCCGAGAAGGATTGTCCCGAAAATTTCAATAATCAGTATTCATTTCTTACTACCAGCTTCTCTCTCTTTAAGTCACATCATCTAAAAAAGTAAAAAGTGGTCGGGACAAACTTTCTCGACATTAATTAGCCCTATCCTAAAAGAAAATGAAAGAAAAAGAAAGAAGACCTTATATAGGACCTAGTCCAAGACACACATATATAGGACCAATTTAAGTCCTTAATAGTTCACATAGAAAAGCTTAATTTTATCCTTGGGACATTTCGGATGATTAGATACTAGTTAAAGTACACAACTTGATCACTCAAGTTCAAAGCAAAAATTTACTCTTCTTTATAATGATTGTGTTGCACAGAATGAAATAATCAACCACATTCGAATTCACTTACATCATCTTCGACATAGCAAGACACTCTTAGCTCACCTGACAAACGCTCAAGCATTGTGTAAATATGTTGTGCATGTTTATGTGATCCATCTCCAGACACAAATTGGTGAACGGCACCACCAACCTCAATGGAACTAATTCCAGGTTTCTTTTGAATCCCAAGCGCCTTCATTTTCTTCCTCACAGTACTAGATCCACGCCAACTTCCCACTGCAGCATATATATTAGAAAGCAACACGTGATTTGAATCTCCATTCGGATCCAATTCGTAGATTCATTAGCCTTTCAGCTAGTCTTACATCGCTAAGATTTCGACAAGCTGCTAATATAGACCCCAATATAACTTCATTTGGCTTCATGGGCATATTCTTAATAATGCCTAATGCATCTTCCAATCTTCCAGCACGACTGTAAAGGAGTAATTGTATGAACTCCTTTCATTGCTCTGAAATATTTCAAACCTTTTTCGACTAAACCAGCATGGCTACATGCAGAAAGAACTCCAATAAAGGTCACCGCAACCAGTTGAAAACCTTCATTTTTCTTCAAATTGAAATAATGAAGAGTATCTAATACATGCCCATTGATTGCTAACCCCATAATTATAGAATTCCATGAAATCAAGCTTCTATCTAACAATTTATCGAACACCTCACGCGCTAACTCTACGCATCCACACCTACAATACATGTCGATTAACGAGTTATTAACACGAACATTGTCCTTAAATACACTTCGTCGCGAGATAAACCAGTGTAACCATAGGCTTATACCAAGAGTCCCCAAAGTAGCACAAGCTGAAAGAACAGCGATCATCGTTACATAATAGGGCTCTACCCTAGATAACTGCATTTCTTCAAAAAGCCCATTAATCAAAGTCGTCCAAGCAATAACATTTCTTTCAGGAATTTCATCGAACATCATAACTGCATTCTTGAAATCGCCATTTCTCATGCATCCATCAACCATGATGTTCCAAGTCACCTTATTCTTAACTCAGTTAGCGAACCCCAAAAGTCCAAACTTCAAATACATATCGATAACAGCAGTACACACTTTCACATTTTGTGTATCCAACCCGAGTTTTCGAGCATATGCGTGAAGAGCAAATCCAAAGACCGAGCTTTCGCAGGAAAATGAGCACAAGCGGAGAAAAGAGTAACGAACGTAACGTTGTTTGGCTCAATGCTGGAAATCCTCATGTTGGTGAATTCGGAAACTGTTGCAGCTAAACGGCCATTTTTGCAATGACTGGCAATTAACGAGGTCCATGAGGATGTAGAGACAAGATTATTCCGATATTTTCTTTTCTTTTATTTCTGAGCTGAGAGACTTTCGAAAAACCCTCTCTACTCCATAAAGGTAGGGGCAAGATGTGTGTTCATCCTACATTTTTCATACTCCACTTGTGGGATTACAATTAGGCAGGATCGATGTAGGCATTTTTATAAAGGAAATGAGGAAGTGGCAGCGGCTAGACAGCGAAAATTTATCGAATTTGGAATAGGACTTTACAAGATGAGTTCAATTCATCTTCAAACTCTAAAATCAGTTAGGATTTCTTGGAGGCTATTCTACCCTAAATCCTATATCATTCTTATAAAAAGGGGCATATATTCCCTTGAAAAGCCATCTCAAATATCCCATAAATTTATGGGTATTCAAAAAGAGGTCAATATGTGCCCAGATATTTTTTGACGACTAAATACTTCAAGAATATCCACAATATCCTTTCATGGAGGTCAAATACATCCAAGAAAGTCCACACATATCCAAATCCAAATCATCCTACGTTCGAGAAATACGCTACTAACGGCCCTCGAATTACGGAAAAAAAAAAAAGGAGAGAAGAATCAAGGGATAAACAGATTTGTACTCACAATCTTGATAAATGAAATTACTCTTTTATTTATTTTGTGATTGCAGTTTATTTTCTTTATCTTGATAAAATTGTTGCAAACATCGGCGACCGTGGAGAGTTGGCGGTAGTTACTGTGAAGGCGGGAAGGGCCATTGCATATATTTTCAAATTACAGTTGGAGATAGCCTTTATATATAAGGAATTTTATTTATGTTTGTTATTGGTTCTTTTGATCCTTCAATTATCGTAACATTTTGGTTTAGTCCTTATGATATTGAAATGTACATGTAGGATTCCTTTGTTCCTAAATATTCACAAATTTTCGGGATTATTAATTGTTCCACCATATAATTATGCATGTGTTAAGTTAATCTTGTATTACAACATCATATTGAGCTTATTATACTTCTATGAATACCCATTTTTATTAGTTGAAGGTTAAATGGCGTGTCATATATCATAAGGAACAAAAACAAATTTAACAATAACTGAGGAACCAAATTAGTGTTTGGTTCTATTTATTTGTTTGCATGTTTTCAATTGAGAAAAGAAGTTAGAACATCCTAGACATACTGTGGAGTTCATGGAACAATATTTGTTTGTATAATTCGAATATTAACAATTTTATGTACGTACTAATTTATTTGCTTATGTAGAATCGATGTCTTTTTCAATGAAACGTCGCAGACTTCCACGTTTTCTAGACATTACACTTATGCTTGCACTCTTTCAACCACTTGTTTGTCGCACATATTTATATCCTTTTATCTTCTATCAGAAAGAACTGTTAGAATTTAAGAAGAATATGGGGAAATTTTTTTGTATTGGATGAATAATCTGTACAAAATTGCTGCTAATTTATACAAGTAGCTAAGGACTAAAATGTTCAATTCTAAAACTATGTAACAAACTAACTTGCTCATTTACTTCTAGAAGAATCAAAAGTGCCACTTTCTATACTTGTGTATTGTACTTATATTGTGCCATCAATATTTGTGTTGAAATAAAACTGGGCTTTGTAGAACTTGGGAGTCAGATCGTTCAGCTGAGCCCAAGTATTTCTGTGGCCCAAAGTGAGAGAAAAGTAGCAGACACTTAAAACATTTCAACGTCACTCTTTCTCTCACTTCCTCGTATACTCAGAACCCTAAGATGGTTCTTGTTCTCTCTGTTCATCTTGACAATCCGAGTACCTTCACATTTTCCGGTCAAAATTTTATCACCGGCACTGGAACTTGTTTCTCCAACCAGAACAGAATGCCCTAACTTACTTTGGAGGTTCATGCAACTATCTTTGTTTTTATAATCCGAAAATCGACAATTTTATACACTTGGCAATATATTTGTTTATTCAGAGATCAATGCTAGCTCTTTCAAATGAAATGTGGTAGACCTTCGCGAGATATTAATGCTTGCTATCTTTCAACTACTTGTTTATCGCGCATATTTTTCTTTTATCTTCTCTCCGAAAGAACAGAATACCCTAACTTACTTTGGAGGTTCACGCAACTCTATTTGTTTGTATAGTCTGAATATCGACAATTTTATACACATGCTAACATATTCATTTATTCGGAGATCAATGCTAACTCTTTTAAATGAAACGTGGTAGACCTTCGCGAGATATTAATGCTTGCTATCTTTCAACTACTTGTTTGTCGCCCATATTTTCCTTTCATATTCTCTTGGAAAGAAAAGAAGAGGAGAGGAAAGGAAAAAAAAGGAAAAAAGATTTTTTCTGTAAGAAATTTCAGATGATGATGCTTTTGCAAGAAGAGAGCTACAAGGTATTTTTCTAATTGAAATCACCTCTTAAATTCTATTTTTTATGTTCTTTATCACCTTTTATAGTAATAGTTTTAAATCCTTCATTATTTTGATCTTATATAGTTTCAGAGAGTTGCTTATGATATTGGAAGTTTCACCAATTGAATAAAAAATCTCTCACTATTAGAAACAGAGGATTTTCTCATCGACATTCAGTGGCAAATTTGTATTATAAAACATGATTTTCTCATATCATTCCCACCGAACCAGCTCATTGGGAAAATACATGGTGGGAAATAAGCTCCCATTGAAACGTAGGAAAACTTCTTGATTTTTCCGGGTGAAAACACTACTATTTAAATTTTTTCCCACCGACGTTCAGTGGAATAGCCACTAAATATTTTTCAGTGGGAAAAAAGTGATCTTTTAGTAGTGTCTATTATAGATTTCACTATGAGATAGCAGTAGTTTTGAAAATTAAGTGTTATTAATTTAGTATGATTTCAAAAAATAAAACATAAAAAATTGAAACACGACAAAGGAAAGTGAGATCCTACCTGTTTTTCCAGGTCTGTTCAGACACGTTTTAGCGACAAATCAGTTGGTCACACATGAAGAGCGTGAACATTAATAGTACTTGAGGTAATGTACTTCTTTTTATTTGAATAAGGGTTGTTCTTTTTTGGATCGTTATATTCTACAACTCCGAGGTTTAGTTTACATGCTAGTTATGCGAGATTAATTATAACATAAAAATGTTTTTATTCCGCGAATAATAATGATAAATTGTTATACGATATCTCTAACTTTGTGTAATAGCTCTGTGGATCAGTTAAGCTCTAGTTGAGTATAACAGGCTAGGAGGCTGTGAGATAACTGAGGAAGAAATTTTGTCTTTTTTATCAAATACTTCACTCAGAGAAACATAAAAATAAAAACTGGAAAATCTGGAAATAATGAGGAACCATACTGGTGATGACATCCAACTCCAAACAGTTTCCTATTCGAATTAGCAAATACTTTTAATTTTTCCAAATTTGTTTTTACAACTCCGAATAGTTACCTATTCGAATTAGGAAATACTTTTAACTTTTCTTGATCTCTTTGTTTCCTGGAAACTTTCTCTATATATTGCGAGGTATTTTCTTGCTCTAGAATATTTCTACATCCTCTCACATTCTTCTTTCTGTATCTAATAAATTAAGTTGGAACTCGCATTATTCCTAAGTTCTTTTCATTTTAACAAACAAAAGAAGAATAATGATTGATGATGAAAAGCTTAAGATGAAAGTGTTCCTCATATGATGATGAAGATCTCATAAGCTATTTACTTAAATTCATTTGTTGAATGCCTATTGAATGTCATCATATTTGATATATAGACTTGTGTGGTAACAATAAGCCATGAAAATTATTCGACGACTTATTATGTAGTGATCAAGGGAAAACAAGTACTGATTATTTAATTTCTTTACTCAGTTGAAGAAAAAATCCGTCCATAGTAAAAACTTCAACAGGACAATTGTTGGGGGTAGCCCAAGGAAAGGACGACACGAGTAAACCAGCTTTGGATAAGGAAGGATCAGCGATTGGGTTCAAGAAAACTTTTCGTTTTCATGAAGAAAGTACTACTGGTGTGTACTGGATTATGAAAGAATACAGCCTTAACGAAACCATAATGGAGGGGTTAAGACAACATGGAGAAATCCGACATGAAGACTCTAGCATTACGAGGAAGGTTAGTTTGTGTAAAAATTCTCAGGATGTCCCCTTGGGAATCAAGAATGTAGTTACCAATCCATGGCCGCTATATCCCGCTTTAACTGCACTTCCACCATTTAATGGACCGTTTGAGTCCTTAACTGAAGAAGAATTGGCCTTCTTTGATAAGCTTGATCTTGGATATCCACAAGCATATGAGAACAAGAAAGAATGATAAGAGTAGAAAGTATGAACCATGTTGTATATAGCACATTCAACTATATATTCTGCTCGTTATAGTTAGAATATTACAGTTGTTTTAGTTAGACTTAATACATAGATATACATCTTAACTTGGCCTCCAACTTTAAGAATGCATATCTAGACACCTCTCGTGGACACCCAACGCTGACGTGGCACATAAACTTTGGAGGTTTCTAGATGATCATTTTGTAAGTTTGAAGTGTTCAGTTGACACAATGGAGAGGTGTCTAGATGATCATTTTATAAGTTGAGGTGTATAGATATGCATTCTCAAAGTTGAAGTGGTTAGTTGCCAGTAGAGGCCAAATTTACGTATCTATCTATGTGTCATGCCTTTAGATACTTTGTACAAACTTCCAGTGCATGAGTAAAAGTATGGACTTTAATTTGTTTTGCAAAAAGTTTGGAGAAAAGAGGCACACCATTGCTTTTGTTTTTTATACCAGGGATGCTCAATTGCATTATTTCAAACATTAATCATAAAATAACTATGTAAGCTTTTACTTTTGATTTGAGCAATTAGAACTATAGAATCATAAAGTAAAAGGAGGAGAATTCCAAAATATTTGTACATGGGAGAAAATCTACCAGCTTTTTCTTTGCTTTTCCCAAATTGTCGCAACCCCACCCTGATGTCCATAAATAATATAGGGAAAGTTACGAACAGTTCGGCCATCTAATTTACACACTTTCTATACATTTTGGCTGTATAAAGGAATTGAGGTAGTGGTGGCGGCAGCGAAGGCGGAGAGTTGGCCGCAGTTACTGTGAAGGCGGGAAGGGCCATTGCATATATTTCAAATTACAGTTGGAGATGTCTTATATAAGAGTTGCTATTTATGAATAGTTACCACTCTGATAAAATAATAGCCATAATTATAGAGTTTTAAATGTCACAGGTGAAACTCCATGGTGAAACATTGAAACTTTAGGATATTGTCATAAAATTTTATGACAATGTTTACAAAGGCAAAATTGATTAGTGGATGCTATTTCAGAATTTACAAATGGGGACTTTTCAATCCATATCATTAAAAAGTAAGCACCATACAGAGTTTTAAAATGAATAGGTGAAATTTCATGTGAAATTTTAGGATATTGTTATAGAGTTTCACCTATGAAATTTAAAACCTATGACAGTGATTTCAAAGACGTCACTGGAAAATGGTTAGTGGATGCATTTTTAGAATTTACAATTATTATAAATTAAAAATTAAAAATTAGTCATTATTATAGATAATTGCAGTAGCCTTTCAGCTAATATTACATCACTAAGATTTCGACAAGCTGCTAATATAGACCCCAATATAACTTCATTTGGCTCCATGGGCATACTTTTATAATGGAACTAAGGGAGTGGTGACAACAGAGAGTCGGCGGCAGTAATTGTAAAGGCGGGGAGGGCCATTGCATATATTTCAAATTACAATTGGAGATATCCGTTATATATAGGGATTTTTTGTTATTTACGTTATTAGCACTTTTGATCCTTCAATTATCGATACATTCCGATTTTAGTCCTTATAATATTTGATAGGTGCACTTTTGATCCCTTTATTCCTAAATATTCATAAATTTTCTGAATTATTAACTTTTTCCACCACTTAATTACACATGTGATACGTGAAATTTGTATAATTACTCCATATTGAGCTTATTATACTTATAAAAATTATACAAATACCCATTTTAATTAGTTGAAGGTTAAATGACGTGTCATATGTCATAAAAGCAAAATTTAACAATAACCAAGGGACCAAATTAGTGTTTGGCTCTATTTATTTGTTTGCATGTTTTCAATTGAGAAAAGAAGTTAGAACATCCTAGACATACTTTGAGGTCTATGGAACAATATTTTTTTGTCTAACCTAAATATTAACAATTTTATACACGTACTAATTTATATGCTTATGTAGAGATCAATGTTTTTAATGAAATGTGGCAGACTTTTGCGTTTTCTAGACATTATACTAATTCATTCTATCTTTCAACTACTTGTTTGTCGCACATTTTTCAGAAAAAATAGAATACCCGAACTTACTTTGGAGGTCCCCACAACTATATTTGTTTGTATAATCCGAATATCGACAATTTTATACACATGCCAATATATTCGGTTATTCAGAGATCAATGCTAGCTCTTTCAAATAAAACGTGGCAGACGTCCTTCCCGAGACATTAATGCTTTCTAACTTTGAACTACTTGTTTGTTGCACATATTTTACTTTTATATTCTCTCAGAAAGAAAAGAAAAGGAGAGGAAAGGAAAAAAAAAGATATTTTTTTTTTTTTTTGTAAGAAGTTTCAGATGATGATATTTGCAAGAAGAGAGCTACAAGGTGTTTTTCTAATTGAAATCCCCTCTTAAATTCTATTTCATATGTTCTTTCTTACCTTTTAAAATAGTTTTAAACCCTTCTTTAGTTTGATATTATATAGTTTCATGGAGTTGCTTATGATGTTTGAAGTTTCACCAGTTGAATTAAAAGATCACTATCATAGATTTTACGGAAAAGGGCCAAAAATGCTCCTGGACTGTCTCAAAAGATTTAAATGTACCCTTTGTCCACCTATTTTGCTAAAAACACCCCTCCGGTCACCATTTTGGCTCACTTTTATCCGTGAAACTAACATACCTCTTATTTATTTATTTTAATTATTTTTTAATCTATACTGTTTTTTTAATTTAAATTACCACCGCATGCGGCAGATATATTTATTAATAATAAAATAATGCAGCTCCGATCAGCAGATCCATCATATTCTTCGGCATCAACCCCAGTGCTTCTTAGCTCAGGTAACACCCTTGTTGCTTTTCGAATGAAAGATCTTCCTTTTCCTCTCTTGCTTTCCAAAGTAGTACTACGTGAATGTGATTCTTGAGCCTCTTTTCCATGAAATCAATTTCTTACCAATCTCTAATCTCATATTCATTATTTGTTGGTGTTGATTTAACCTATATTCGATCTGATTTCATCATTACTATGAGACAGCGATAGTTTTGAATATTAAGTGTTAATTTAGTATGATTTCAAAAAGATAAAAAAATTGAAACACGACAAAGGAAAGTGAGATCCTGCCTTTTTTTCCAGGTCTGTTCAGACATGTTTTAGAGATAAATCAAGTTGGCGACACATAAGGTAATTTACTTCTTTTGGTTTGAATTGGAGTTGTTCTTTTTTGGATAGTCCAAGGTTTAGTTCACATGCCAATTATGCAAAGATTAATAATAACATAAAATATTTTATTCCGTGAATAATAACGAATAAATTGTTATACGATATCTCTAACTTTGTGTAATAGCGTCCTGTGGATTCATTAATCCAATCAGTTAAAGCTCTAGTCACTACTAAAAAATTACTATTTTCCCACTGAAAAAATGTTCAGTGGCTATATTCCACTAAATGTCGGTGGGAAAAACCTAAATAGTAGTGTTTCACACAGAAAAATTAGGAAGTTTACCAGAATTTTAATGGGATTCTGTTTTCCCACCACGCATTTCATGTTTTGTAGCACAAATTTTCCACTGAATGTCGGTGCAAAAAACATCTATTTCTAGTAGTGAGTTGAGTAAAAAAGTAGGAGGGGAAAACATGTAGTGGTTCATTTGTATTTTTCTTTATGTTTGTTTAGATTTAATGTTTTCTATGCTTTAGTTTTTGACAAGTAATATGTCAAAAATAATTTACTTGTTATCAGTACAAATATAGAATTTCTATTTGCGATTAGTTTTGTCAATTAGATAACCAAAATAGCATTATAAAGAGTAGCCGTTTTCAAACAATTACATGTCTGCTTATTTTTATAGTCGTTTTGTCTGAGGATAGCTCTATCAGAGAAAGTTGCTCATGAATATGTGGAGCATGGTCGGCTATATTAAACAGTCAGTATTTAATATTAAGTTGTGAGAGCCAACCCATTTAGTTAGCTGTGAGAACCTATATATTATTTTCTACAAGATAGAATGCGGAATTATACTCGTAGCTTGCACCTTTAAAATATAGGGTAGAATCAGTTATATTGTCAAAGTCAATTATCATTTTAGTGATGGATTATCAAAAAAAATTGTTAGCTATGAGCAATTTAAGAGATATTAACAACGAAGTCCATAGCTAATTTCAATTTTGTGATTTAACTTGTATATGTATTTAAGAAATCTTCTAAATATGTACAAAATATTAAATTGCTAATACAGTAACTCAAATGGTCAATGGATTCAACTGCATTAATCCTAAATCTCAGCCCATAATATATAGATCCCGAATTCGTGCAGACAGAGATAACTAATTGATTATAAAATAAAATGCAAAAGAGAAAAGAAACTGCCAAATGTTTTCATATACAAAAATGACACACACACACATATATATATAATGCATGACAAAAAGGACCTCACTCTGCTACTTGCCGACATGTTACTCATAATTAACAAACTAAAACATAGACAAAAGACATATAAACAAACATAAAGGAAAATACAAATGACCCAACATGTTTCTTTTTTCCTTCAACTCTTTTATGCGACTACTAACAAGCTAGAATTTGATGTCATTCCTTCTTCATTTGCAAAATTCCCAATATTGCTAATGTTCTCTTCTCTTTTTGTTCCAATATCTCCATTGATCGTCATGAAGTCCCTTTGTATCTCTTCTTGAATCATTGTTTTCACCTCCCCTCGATCGATAGTGTCATCGTGTGTGATTTCACCCTCAATAGTGTCATCAAAACGACATTTCATGTTATTTTCTAAAACTAGTAGATTTAAAACGAGACGCCCATTCTTTCGTTTGGATTCTAGGTACTCATAGTACTCCATGCCTTTTTCTTTAAGGATTAATCTTCCATCAATATAATGTCTAGAGAGAGACCATGGTAAATCACCAGGCAATTTGCCTCTCCATGAAGGAATTGTTGGTGGATATTCTTTTTTCATGTATTTCTTAGGTTGTTTTTTTCTAATGTTGTTACAGTTGGATTTTCTAGTGTGATATTGTTGAAGAATTTCTTCTTCTTCTTCACGAGTCGAAGCCATGAAAACACCACTTTCTATACCTATTAGATCGCCGCTTGTTGAATTCATCCATGGTGAAGAAGTAGAATCAAATAAGGATGAAAATATGGATGGTGTGTTGGTCGTCGTAGTTATTGTTGTTGTCGTCGTTGCTGCTGTTACCGGTATGGATGGTGTGTTGGTCATCGTAGTTATTGTTGTTATTGTTGCTGATGTTACTGATGACTCGAATTTTGATGAAAATTCCCATACGTTTGTAGAAATATTTGCATTGAAATATTGAACGATTAAGCAAATGAAGGCAATAAAAAATCCAGAAATTGTAGATAGGATCAATTTTGCTTTGTTGAGAATCTTTTTGGTAATGAACTCCATGTTTCAAAACCCACCAAATCTGTAAAATACAAAACAAATTAACCACGTGTTAACCCTTGTTCTATAAATAGATAGTCGTAACTTGACTAATTAATTAACACTTGCAGACAAAAATATTAGTGTGTAAAATTTTTGTCCTCGTAGCTAAGTGGTTTTTTCCAAAATTTTAATGAACGAGGTATAGCAAGTTATAATGGAATAGTAGACAGTTAGCTAGTGTTTTTTTTTTTATATTCATAATTTGGAACTACACACATGCAGACAAAAACCGTTAAGTGTGTAAAAAAATGTTGTCCTTTTGGTAGAACATTGTAAGATCTAAAAATAAAAAAAATCGTTAGCTAATTAAATTTTTCCTGCCAATCTAAACTTTGACAGACGAGGTAGATGATACTGGTGAAATAGTCGAGGCGCACAAAGTTAGTCTCAGAAACCATAGTTATAAAAAGAAGAAAAAAGGAGAGATCTAAAATCCATGTACTACTTCTATATAACTACCATAGTTTGTCATCCACAAGGCTGTGTAATTAATACTAACAAATCATTCAAGTTATGTTACAGTTCCTGATAATAAGAAAAAATTATTCTATATATTACCATGATCTTACTAGAAAATATTTTTCTCAAAACGCATGAAAGATTTTTAATTTTTTTTGTTTCTCTAAATAAAATCTTGATATATTTTCTGACTTGCTGCATTGAAACCACCAAATGATATGGTGCAGCGGGTTCGAGCCTTGTGTATGGAAAAATCTTTGGTAGGGAGCTCTTCCCCCGAATGGTCCCTACACGGCATGGATCCAAATTAGTCAGGCTCTAATGCGGGTACCAGACACCGGGTGGGAAACCAAAAAAGAAAACAAAAAAAAGACTTGCTGCATTGAAGAAAATTATTCTTGAAACACAGATAACAAATTTTTCGATAATAAAAAAAACATAATTTAGAAGAGGAAAAATGCAACATTTCAGAACTAAAGCAATTGTGTGCATGTAGAATTTAAGAAAAACTATTGTAATAGATAAAGCTGATGAATAGATAAACAAACATGAGATTGAATTGAAAACAATAAAGAAAAGTAACAAATTAACATAGAAATTAATTAGAGTTACCCTTTTCAAGTGTATAACACTTGAAGGAGAATGCTCTTGCAAATTGAAGGAATTTTTTATGCCTTTGTGGATTCCTCTTTGAGAAGCAAAAGAGTACTCACTATTTGCTACAAAAAAAAGTGTAAAAGAACTCTTCTTAAATAAAGGTTTTATTACTTAGGTGGGTAACTAAATTACAAAAGAAGGTGATATAAGAACAACTTAGCAAATAAATGAGGTTCTTGCTCTTTAAACACCTAACCAATGCTTTGCTGTGGCCAGCCCACAATTTGTTTTGTTATCGTAACATTTTTCAGTCAGTCAGTTAAAAAAAATATATTACCCACTAGTCGCAGTAGATTAAAGTCGTTGTCCACATATATTCGTCGCATAACAAGTGTACAATGAATATACAGTGATTATACAGGCAAAAAAATGTAACAAAAGATAAGGGAGAATAACATTTTTGGTCTATTAGTTATTGATAAATTTTAATTTTGGTCCTTGTGATATACGATTCAACACATTTAACCTTCAACTAATTAACATATGTATTTTTGGTCTCTTCACGTAGGTTATATTAATTAACATATTTTTTGACTATTTTTAAAAGTATATTACCCTTGAATATTGAGTAACAATACAAGTTTAATTAAACAGTGAAACAGTTAATAATTTTGAAAGTCGTGAATATCATAAGCAATGGGATCAAAAGCACATATTTCAAGTAATTGAAGATTAAATATGCTTATTGTCAAATACATCAAAATGACTAAATTAGAATTTATTGACAACTGATGTTCTAAAACTGCTATTGACCCAAAATAAAGATAAAGATTATTTTTGTTGCGAGTTTTGTTTGGTTATTGTGTAGTATAAAAATCTCATTCGGTTTCACATGTACGAGTTCAAATTCAGTAAAAGCTCCAAATGTAGCAATAACTTCTTACTCGGAGATCTTTATAAAAAAAATTAGTTTAGTCATCTGATATTCGAAATTCACCGGATTAATCCAAATTCCGAGGGCTTGAACTCAAGATCTTTAGACTCTATTTAAGATTTCATTCATCTCACCACATTCATTAATCGTGCGACTAAGATTAAAGTTTTAATGAACTACTACTCTAATTATAAAGGGAAAATTTCATAAATATACAATTCGGTCACATATATTACCAAAAAATAGCCCAAAACTTACATTGCAAAGCTTTAACCCATATACACCCATATACAATATTATAACCAATATACCCATATACCATATTATACAATATTATAACCCATATATACACCCATATATCCATGTACACCCATAGACAATATCATAACCCATATACCCATATACACCCATATACAATATTATAACTCATATACACCTGCGACCAGTCATCGCCGGAGATCACGCCGGAGCAACACCAACCACCATATTTATACACCTATATACATAAACACCATATACACCCATATACACCAAAAGGGCACTCGCCAACATTCATGGAGATTGCCGGAAAAACGCGAATATGGTCAGATTTGTAACACTACAATTAACATTTAAACAAAAACAAAAAGTCACCGGTGACGACGTTAAAAAGAGAATCCGGTCAGATCTGTAACAATATAGATCTGACCGGAGATGGCTTGCTTCGCCGGAGTTAGACCGGAACAATACAGATCTGACCGGAGATGGCTTGCTTCGCCGGAGTTAGACCGGTGACGGCGTTAAAAAGCGAATCCGGTCAGATCGTTGGGCGTTGTTTGGCCGGAGATGGCTTGCTTCGCCGGAGTTAGATCGGTGGAGCAGTGACAGCGATGGAGGTGGGAGTGAGTGCAGAGAGAGGAGGAGGGAGTGGGTCATTTTTTGTAAGATTTAAAAAAAAAAGGGTCAATTTTGGTAGCATTGCTACCCTAATTGACGTGAGGTGTAATTTTCTCAATTATAAACTAGAAATTTCTTCTCCAACACGGCAACAACAACAACAACATACCCCGTATATTTCCACGATTCCATTTAATTTCTTCTCCAACACGCTCCCATTAAATTTCTATTTCATTAAGGCATAAAAGTTATGTCTAGGGCTGTTAGTCTTTTCATTTTTTTTAAATTTTTTTTTTTTTTTTTGTTGCTAGCGACTATTTTAACTTTTGGTAAGTGACTTTTTGGTTTTCAACTGATTTGAGCTGTTAGCTAAATTTGGAAATAGAGTTGTATGGCTACTACATTTGGTGCCAAATTTTGCCTCTTCTCAAGTCTTTAACTCTATTTCGATAGTTTACGTGGCACCACGAAACGTTTTGTCGAGATGGATAAAAAAATTTAATTTTTAATTAGAGGTTTCGGATTTGAATTTGTGGATAAAAAAGTTTCTAATAGGAAGCACTTTCCTTTTTAACAGTCTTACACAGTGCGAATCCAAATTAATCAAAACCTGAAAATAAATACCGAACACAGACCAAAAATTAATTAATAATAAAAAAAAAAAGACAAATTATGTGGTTTGTGCATATATATAAAGTTAAGAGTGTGATAAATGTGAAAACTTTCGAAACAGTTTGGAGCCAGCTGTTTCCAGGTTTTGTTACATTATTCACACAGTTATTGGTAATTTTAGAGATTTTATTTCTATAAAGATAGTTAATTATTATATTACCAAAAAGAAAATAGTTGTTATAGGGGGTTAATTTTACGAAGAGCGAACTGTTATAACTATGGTTATTGTTTTTGTTATATGTAAAAAAAACTATTATAGAGAAGTAAATACAACATAAAATTTCGGTCCGAGAAAAACTTAATTATTATAGTGAGATATTGCTATATAAAGATATTGTTATAGAGAAGTCTAACAAAATACTAATAATTTAATAAGAGTTAATGAATGAGGTAGATTTAAAATTACATGAAAAAGAGCTGTTTTGAAAAATCAATCATACTTATCATTCATGCACACTTACAAACAAAAGGGAACATAATTAAGTATAAAATCAAGTCAAGCATGAGTCCTTTTTTCCTTTTCAAATTGACTTGATTCGTTGATTCTGTGTGATTTATGTTCATTTTTTCAATAAGCGTGCATAAATTATACAACCAAATTATGTGGTGCAGTGGATGAGGTTGCTCTCAGGTTCGGATTCGACCCTTGGGTATGAAAAATTTTCTTGGTAGGGAGCTCTTTCCCCAAATGGGCCCTACACAGCGTGAATCCGAATTAATTGGGCTCCAATATGGATACCGAATACCGAATGAGAAATAAAATTAAAAAAAAGTGTGCGTGAAATTATAAGATATACTCTATTTTCCGTAACAATTCCCATTCACATCAATTTAGATCTATCTATTTAATTTTAACTCTTTTCAAATTGCCAGTATTAGTGGGAATGGGGGGTCGTTTAGTACGCAAGATAAGGTGGGGTATCTCAGGATTAAGTCTGGGATTAAATTTATATTGTTTTGGTTCACAGTATAAATTTATCCCTGTCAACCAAACACAATATAAAGTTAATCATACTTAATTCTTGATATCCCACCTTATTCCATCAAACTTGAGATTATTTTACATAAATTAGTCCAAAAGCTTTAATTTCAGAATTATAATCCTCGATAATTTAGTTGGCGAACCATCTGTCATGATCCAATTCCACAAAGTCGTGCGGGCAACTACCTATCCCACCTCGGTAGGCAAACCCTTCACCCTAACATTCACAACCACAATATAAATAGGGGAAAAAGATTAAAGTAACGTAAGTCTGACATATGAATATATAATAAATGCGGAAGTACATAAAAAATCACCCCAGTATCTGGTCTGGTCATACAAGAGCATCTAACTAAATCTACAAGTCTAGAAGTAATAATAATACATCAATAGTCTCAATATGTCTCAGAATAGCAAAGTAAGACATAAATAAAAGAAGAGTCTCCGAGTAGTGAAGCGTCCACATGCTCACCCCAACAAGAATCGAATCAGCAACCTCGAACTCTCAGCCACGAGGGGTAGATGTCGATCCCACCTAATACTCTGCATTCATAAAAGAATGCAATAAGTGCACGTCAGTACAAATAACACGTACTAGTAGGTATCATAGGCTGACTAAGATTAGCTAACACATATCAAGGCAACAAAGGAAGATAAACAGGTAAATCAACAAGGTATAAGTCAGCACGAGCCAGTAATCAAGTACAAGTCATCACCTATGTTATATCATCTAAACCCAATTGTGTCAAGTCTCAGTACACCCAATCCGAATATCCCATCAATATCACAAGAATATCACAAGAAGCCAAGGTACAACGCAATGCAATAATATATGAGATATGGATGCAATGCATATGCACCGATACACATGTACTCCGATGATGGAACATCACATCTTAGCAAAGACAACCCATGGGGGACCCGCGAAGTCCATGCACCAATCCTCACGATTCCGGCAAAGACCTCGGCAATCGCTACCAGCACTTATACCTCGATTCCGAGATAAACATCGGCCATCGGTCCTCACGTCACTCTCATCCAACTGAGGCCACCTCATAACAGTGTTTCCTTCTATATCATCAATGTATCAATAGTATACCATAAAGGATGAGAATGCATGCAATATATGAGCTCAATGTCAATAATCAAATCAATCTCAACAGTACCACACATGGGCACATCAACAATATCAATAAAAGGCTACACAATAGAGCAAGTAAGGTGCTCCAATATCATCATCAAGAAATATCACTAGTCACCACTATCTACTATCTCACGTGGCAACGAGCCAACAATAAATAGAACAAGATAAGTCACAAAACAATAGGGTGGCTAGTCCCAAATCACACAACAAGGCCCAACCTAAGGCAATATCCAACCCAACTTCATACCCCGAAGGTTTACATACATTCTCCGACAATATCGTCTAAATATATGCTTCGCTAATCGAAGTCTCACCGTAGGGTAAATCGTAACCTAGCTAGAAGGCCGAACGACAAGGTCTCCAACAATCACACCTTAGTCTTTCCTTTCCTTTGAGCCTTGAGATAATGGAAGTCTAATCATATCCGAAATATGCAATTAGAATCAAGAAGAACATCAATCAAACCCTACTTATATTCAAGACCCAAATTCCCAATCTATGGAATGGGGTTTATGAACCAAAAAGGGGAAATTAGGAATCTATAGGCCTCAACATGAAATTAAGCTCTAAGTGATCAATTCCCATCAATTACAAGCTAGAAGAACCAACAATTTACTTAAATTCGGATTCTAGGCAAAACCACCAAATTTGGGTATAAACCCTAGCTTCCAATTCCATAAATTAGCCACTAATTAGGAAGAATTCATGAAATAATAGCTTCTAGTCATCAATTTCATGCCTAAAGAAGCCAACCTAATCAATAAATAAAGATTACAAGGCCTAGAAGAAGAACTCATTGAACCTTCTTTTGATCCTTAAACTCTTAGTGAACTAGCATGATAATGGAATCCTAAGGTGATTAAGGAAAAGGAATAGCAAGGAAAATAGAAGAACCTCCCAAGAATCACCTTGGAAAGCTCTCAATAACTCTAAAATCGAAATAATAAAGAATTAGAGACTTACGATTTTTAATACTCATTTAATGAAATAATCTTCCCGATACCGCTTCTACGACAACGGGACTGCTGCGGCGGTCCAGCTTCGATGACCACTCAGACCGCTACGGCGGTTAGCCAACATTTGCACTTGGCCGCTGCTGCGGCAAGCCCACCGCTATAGCGGTGCCGCTGCTACGGTAATGGTGCCGCTATAGCGGGAACCAAAACCAAAAATTCCTAAAATCACAATATCAATCCGAAATCCCGACTATCACCCGAAGCCATCTGCTCACATACCACATATGTGGACATACATAAAAACATGCTACGAACGCACTCGTGGCCTCGGAATTCCCATCAGGGGTCTCGTTGACCGAGTCAACCCCCAATACCTCAAAACTAACATCCCAACCCTAGTCCCAAAATGCACCCGAGTGCATTGGGAACCAAATTAAATATGCACACAAATTCTAAATGACCATCCGGACCTCTCGGAATCGACGGATTCCCTAAAAAGGTCCGTTTACCCAAAAATCAACTTTGAGTCAACTCTTTTTCGCTTAAATCCCAAATTTCTCAAAAGTCACCCAAATCATATCCAAACACCTCGAAAAGCATGTAACAGTCCCCTCGGGTCAAATGTGAGCTAAACAAGCTCGGGGAAGGGGTCAAAAGTACCGAAAAGACTATAACGACTAAACGGGTCGTTACACCATCCCTTAATGTTTACAGCCACATAGTAGCCAAGTGGTATATACCGAGAAAGTAATTTAGTGAACCAATTGTAGAAAGACAAAAAAAAAAAATTGTATTTAGTAAAGTGAATGAATAATGTGGAAAAAAACTGAAAACAACTGGCTTCAAACTATTTCGGCAGTTTTCACATAAGTCACACTCTTAATTGTATATATATGCACAACCACATAAATTGAGTGTTTTTTTTATTACTCATTTGGTATTCAATACTTTGTTTTGAGGTGTCAATTAATTGAATTTGTTCCTTATAAAATCCGTTAAATGCAAACTGTTCTCTACCAAGATTTTTTTCATTCTCAAATCGAATCCAAGACCTCAAATTAAGAATGAAAGACCAAGTTTAATCGATATATTCCAGCGACATATTTTGATAAATTTTAGTAATCGCAGTATAGTAAATATAGTAAGTAAAAAACTATCACATGTTAAAATCTAAAAGACTTCTTCCCAAGGTTAAAATAATCGCTAGCAAAGAAAACAATAAATGAAAAGACTCGTGTCAACATCAAGGACTATGGTGTAATAGGTATGACAATAAATGAAAATACTCGTGTTACCACCAAGGATTATGGTGTGAAATGACTCGTGTTACCATCAAGGATTATGACGTGATGCATATGATCCTTTCATCCTCAACCATAAATTTGGGTCGAACTCTGTAAATGGATAAAATTCTGGTAGGGAGCGCTTCATCCTTTAATGGATCTTACGCAGAGCAATAAGGGTAAAAATTCGTGGGGTATCCTATTTTGACATCGTCATTTGACTTGTGCCTTTTTTTTTTTTTTTTTTTGCACTTTTATCCACTTTGGAAGAACTTCAGACACCACAACAACTGTAGAAAAAATGTCTAAAGTTTCGTATGCCTAAAGTTCTTGCATTTATGCCTAAAGTTCAGGCAAAAATGGTTGAACTTCAGCCACACATATAGCTGAAATTCAAGCAAAAATAAGCAAAAGTTACTAAACTTAAGTCATATGAAATTTTTGGACACTGCATTTTTCATTTGGTATGCTGTTGTTGTTGTATTCTAAAGTGGTAGATTTGAAATATTTTATGCATCACAAGATGACTTAAATAATGTCCCAAAATAGTGAGAAATAGTCAAATAACTACTTTAACATTTGCTAACAAATATTTGCCACTATTTAAAAAGTTATTAACAAAGTTTTGGGTAAAATATCCCCGACTGAAACATGGAACAACTCCGACAAATGCTACTGAAATTCTAAGAATGAACAAATGGAATGCAAGAAAAGCATAATGGGGTTCAAAACCAAAGAAGTATTTATGGGGTTGAACCTTTATAATTTCCACCAAGGAAGAGGCAAAATTTGGCACCAAATGGAACCTTAGCTACACACCTCCACTTTCAATTTTAGCTAACAGCTCAAATCTGTTGAAACCTAAAAGACTTCTTCCTAAAAGTTAAAATATTTGCTAGCAACAAAACAATAAATAAAAAGACTCATGTTATTATCCAGGATTACGGTGTTATGGATATGGCAATAAATGAAAAGACTCGTCTTACCACCAAAGATTATGGTGTGAAAAGACTTGTGCTACCACCAAGGATTATGCCGTGTCCTTAACCATAGATTTTGGGTTCGAACTCTGTGAATGGATAAAAAAAATTGGGCTCATTCAACTTTAGCTCTTTTTAAATTGTCAGTGTTAGTGAATTAATTGTTAACGAGGTACAGTCACATAGTAGCTAAGTAGTATTCAAAACCATTTGGTGCCGAATTTTGCCTCTTCCTTAGTATTTATGGGGTTAAACCTTTATAGTTAAGAGTGTGATTTATGTGAAAACTTCTGAAACAGTTCGGAGCCAAAAAAATAAAAAAAATAAAAAAATCACATTATTATTCACTCACTTCATTAGATACGAGGACTTTTTGTCTACACATTAACTGGTTAATTCCTACTACATACTAGCCATTGAAAGAAATTAAAAGATAGATCTATAATCATGTGAAAGACATAGATCTATAATCATGTGAAAGACAGTTGTTTTAAAAATCTGACTAATTCCCCCACACATATTGAAGAAATAGAACCTTAATAGTTAAGGGTGTATAAAGAAAACCTAGAAATTAAATCCACCCTAAGAAAATACTTTATAGAACTTTTTCCTATCTAACTCTGTCTTTTAACATATCATTTCAAGTAATTGCACGGTTTACCCTTCAAATGGACTGTCCTTTAATTTTTTTCCCCTTCAAATGGGCTTGTCTTTAATTTTTTCCCTTCAAAATCAAACTTATGCCTATGGAGACATAAGTTCGAACTTATTCCTATGGCGGCATAAGTTCTTTAAGGCTGGTGGAATAACTTGTGAATTTTATGATGCGTAACTTATGTCCCTATATGCATAAGTTCGATTTTGAAAGGCAAAAACTAAAAACCGGCCCATTTGAAGGACAAAATTAAATACCAGCACAAAATAGGGACAAAAGTGCAAATTACCCATATCATTTCAGGTTTGGGTTTAAATTTTGAAATAGTCCAATACCTGTAGATGTCTAATATCAACATAACCCATATATTCAGCCCAAATAAAAATCAAATCAAACTTAATACTGATAAAAAGAACATTGTTGAGTTCACATCAATCTACGAAAGTGTAGCAATCTGACCCCTAATTTTGAAATTATCCCCGAACACACACAACCTTAGCCAAGTGAATAGTGCAATTATTCAACAATAGCAAAATGCTACCAAAGACCTAGCACATCATCATACTTAAATTTAAGGTTGATGAGACGCTCATGATCAGTACAACATCTTTTATTTAAGAATGTCTCTTTTCTATGAAAACGAATACCTTCCTTTCTTGATCGCGACCTTAACATCTCGAATTGTGTCATCGGGCTCCACCATTAGCTTAGTAATGCGTTCAGGAAGCATTAATCTCACATAGATTCGCGTTATTGGTGTGTAACAAAGGATTAAGGTAGATCCTTTCTTGATTCCCACAGAAACAAGTGTCTGCTCATCTCTCAGAACTCCGCCATCTTCATTCAACAACTTTTGTTTCTTAATGAAATCCCTTATCCTTTGGAATGTAGCTTTAAGTGCAAATATTGTGTCATATGGTTTGACCATTAGAAGAAACGGTTTTTATTCTAAATCACGACTATCTGAAGTACCAATAACATTTATAATGTTCTCAATCACAAACTTTTGCAAAAATGATGTTCGCAATGAGCCCCAGTTAATCACGTCTTTGTATCTATCATCTTGAATAATGATTGGCATCGTTCGTCTCAGTGACCATGGATCTAAGGCAATGTAAATATAATAGTAAACTTTAGAGAAAAAAGAATTAAGAAGTAGTAACACTAATTAATCTTCAACCAAGGACTACAAAATATGAGAGTGGAAGTTCACAACTAATCATTGTGATAGAGTGGTAGTACACTTCCATCTTTAATTATAAGTTTCGGGTTTGAGTCCTAATAATGGTATCATGTTTGATATGGAACACATTATCCCTCCAAGTAAATTTTACGGTGTGAATTCAGATTAGTCAAGTTCCAAAACACGTAAATACACACACAGATAAAACCAAAGTTCTCACTTATACGATCATACATTAAAATCTACTAATAATATCTTAAAAATCAAAAACTGAAGAAGATTAGAGCATACCCCGTTTTGCATCTATTAAGCGTTAGTTTTGTCCCTCGAATTCCATTAGAAAAGGCTATTTTACTTATAGAGGCCACAATAATAATAATAATTATTGAGACGATTCAAATTCCAAAAATATTTGTGAATCCGCCTTTTGAACTAATCTAAATTTTCAATTCATCATTAAGGAAATAAACTAATATAATTACTCATGGATTTAAATAATAATTACTTAATGTTTCCAGAATACAGACATTATAAAGATTTTTTTTTTTTAATATGTTATCAGTAAATTTTAACATGTGGTAGTGTGTTATTTCCCATATTAACTATATTGAGACTACTAACATTTATCAAATTATGTAGTTACCACATAAGTCATCTGATTGTGTCACACAATATGGCATATTTCGCGTCAATGTATTCTGGAATGTTGATTGAAACTTGGTGCTTTCATTCTTAATTTGAGGTGAGGTCTCGGATTCGAGAATGAATTTTTTTTGGTAGAGAGTAGTTTCACTTTTAATGGGTTTTACATGGGACAAATTCGAATTAGATCAAGGCCTCAAATTAATAGTGACTACCAAATGAGAAATTAAAAATTACAATTTACATTGTTATGCATAGAGTTAAGAGTGTTATTTATGTGAAACTTCTGAAACAGTTGGGAGCTAGTTGTTTCCTGGTTTTTTTTTTCCACGATATTCATTCACTTCCTTCAATCCAATAAGCTTTTTTTTTTTTTTTTGGTCTACAATTGGTTCATTAAATTATTTTCTTATATATATACCACTGGGCTTCTCTGTGGCTGTAACACATTAACGGCTCATTTCTACTAATACTGACAATTTGCAAAGAGCTAAAATTAAATAAGGTTGACCTAAAATGATGTGAAAGGGAACTGTTGCGTTAAATAGAGTGTATCTTATAATTCATGCGTACTTATTGAAAAAAATAGAACACAAATGACACCAAATCAACAAATCGAGTCAATTTAAAGAAAATCGACTTATGACTGAAAGTACAAGGGTGTATGTGAGAATTATCGCCTTACGGTTATAAGAATAAGAGCAGAAGTAAAGTGCAGCAAAATAAATGACACAATGATCTTTTTATACTGATTCAGAAGTAATGTGTCATGTGTGTGCTATCCTAGGCTATGGCAAAAAGATTCTCTTTATTCTTGGTTTTACACATCGTGTGGGTCTGCTATTTGTGCACCGCCAATGACTTCCTCTGGTTTTGCAGCTTACCAATGATATTATTCTAACACAACTAATCTCTTTACATATTACTTGGCTACTATGCAATTGTACCACGTTAGTGGTTAATTCTTGAAAGAGCTAAAGTTGAATGAGCTAGTAAAATCTCGTGAAAGGGTGTTGTTGCGAAAAATAAACTAATTCGGGCACATTTATTGAGAGGATAGGACATAATAAGCAACTGTCAAAATTAGAGATATGCAAAGAGAATAGACAAATCAAGTCAGCCGAAGAAAAATGCTACTCAAATATCTACATCTACACCTATCCACATCTACATTATTATAAAAGTATGAATATAAATATTGTATTAAACGACTTTTAACCCCTAAAAGCTAAATTATTCCATCAAAGAGATAATCATATTGAATAAAATTGTAATATTTAACTTGACCAAATATTTTGAATTTGAATTCTACTAAACTTCTGCAATTGTGGTCGATTGTGAATCAACCATAAGTATAAATCTTTTCCAATTCACATTTTCCCACTTCACTTTTTCGGATATTAAAGTCAATATAGAGGCTGTTAAATTTTGTTTTAGTTAATAGAATATCAAGAAACACGATTTTCTTTTCACTTTTTTTGAATGTTCTCCTTCATAATAAATTTATTTGTTATTGCTGGATATTTTATACTTTAAGTCAGTATGCTAATTCCTAAAGAACATAGCCTTCACACTATGCTTAAAGCATTCAGTAATTATTCCATTTTATTAAGGATTACATGGAGAAAAAGGTTTACTTTGTTACATAAACTTTTAAATACTCAATTTTTAATACAAAATATGTATTTTTGAGGTTTGAGAACTTGGTTATATAATTGTCAAATTGGTTATATAATTTGTAACCCAAAAAAAAAAAAAAAAAAATTGGAACCAAACTAACCCATTAAAAAAAAAAAAAAAAAAAACCAAACTAGGCTTCACGCACAGATTCTGTGCGTGAAAGGGCCAAAGTGTACATTTACATTTTGTCCCTTTCACGCACGTGAAACCCTTCCCTAAAACCCCCGACCCAACCTTATTCTTTCTCTTCTCTTTCATTTTCTCCATCTTCACCCTTTCAACACACTTTTGCACTTCCAAAAACATGTCTCAAAGTTTTGAAACTTCAATGTTTGCTATACAACCCGATATTTGCGAATGCAGTTATTACTGTAAACTAAAAACATCAAAGACCCAAGATAATCCGGGTCGCCGTTTTTGGCGTTGTAAAGTGCCCGAAGTAAGTGTTTTTACATTTTTTAGTGTTTTTTTTTTTTTCACGTTATCCATATATTTTACTTTAAAAAACTGATTTTCTTGTAATGTTTATAGGATATGGGCGGTTGCAAATACTTTCGGTGGGAAGATAGCATTCACGTGGATAAAACGGTGGCGGCGAAGTTTAAAAATCCAGTTTTGGATAGAGATACCGCGACTTCACGTATCTCTAGAGATACCGCTAAGTTGGACTCGCAATTTAAGCTTGTGGAAGCTGAAGAAAAAATTGAAGGTTTGGAGGTGTTGCTCACCGATTAAAAAAAAAAAAAAACGAAATTTGCTGAAGGCTAAACTTAGAGAGGCTCAACATGAGAAAATAGCTTTGAAAGAAAAACTTAAATTGTGGAAGATTATTTGTGCTATGTTGTTGTTGTTCATTATTTATATGTATTTTGTTTATTAAGTTTAATATTTCTATGGATTATGTTTTTTACTAGTTGTACCTTTTCCCCTATAATGTAATCCGCACCCTTTATGTACTAATTTAGTTGTGTTTCTTTGTTAAATTGTCAATTAATAATAGACTTTAACAATAAAAGCAAATTAAAAACATGCCAAACTAATTCAAATTGATGACTTCATCATAAAATAAAAATACAAATTAACAGCCTTAGTCCGAAACTTAAATGACCCATAATCTAAGACAGTGAGCCTAAATAGACCCTAATCGTCATCAGAATAGAAGTCCTCAATATCATCCTCAGAACGATATTGGCGGTCTCTTAACACACATCTTTTTTCAGGAGATGTTAGTTCTCTATCGGTTGATGATGCTTGTTCTTCAGCCAACTTTAGCATGTAAAATCTACAACGTCTTGCCAGCATTCTGTTGTTTTCTTTTCTAATCCTTTGTACGGCCATCTCGCAAGTTGTTGGACCTACTCGAGGCATGGTTAGTGAGTACCTTGTTGGGATTGGAGCGTTGAGATTTTCCAAGTCACGAACAAGACGTTCTGATTCGGCAATCCGATGTGACCATTCTCGGCGTAAACCGCAATAATATTCTCGCGGATCTGAATATTTCACACTGCAGAAATCATCATTACGCTCTACAAGAAGGTGCGGATTTAGCTCGTCTAGTTTGAAATCACTGGTATCACTCGAAAAACTGCTATGATTTGAACTCTCATCATCACTGCTATTTGGTTCTTTTGGAAGGAGTAAAGACCAAGCTGAGTTTCTACTACTCGACATTGAATATGGTGTAGTCTAATAACAAAAGAAAGGGCTACTTATATAGTTGCAAACCCCCAAGTACCCTCGGGGGGGGGAGGGTCTTTATGACCCTACCTACTTACCTTATTATAAGAAAAATATTAATCTTCATCGGACATTTCACAGTCCGAATCCCACTTGATCTAAATCTTGTGCTACCATGTATACCATATTCTACCCTATGGTAACGTATTTGCATCCGATTGTTCTCTTCGCGAAAACGATTAAGAGCAAAATTAAACTCTTGTGGAGTTCCGCGAGGCATTGACATAGCACGTTTTTTTGGGCGTTTAAGCCCTATTGAAGCTAACTTTTGCTCCAAAGGTTGCTTCAGCCTCCCTAACACACCAATTCTACTCCTCTCTCATTGTTTTATTGTATTCTTGATTGAATCTTTTGTTAGGGTTATTTGAGTAATGAAAATCATCATCATTTAGTTCCCATGTCCTACCCATTGCTTCAAATATTTTTGCTGGGGTAAAACATGTAATAGAATCAAGATTTCCAAATTGGTTGTAGAATGTCATGATAACTCGTTTTAAAGTGAATACTAGTTGTTTGTCAATCATGTTATATATAGTACTGCATTTTTTGACCGTTTATTTGAATTAAATTCATATTACGCAATGTTCTTGTGCGCAATAGGACATGATTTGACAACACATCATGCATGCCAATTTCATCTTTTTTATGACACCTAAAGGACCGATTGACAACACAATGCTGAATTTTTGACCGTTTATTTGAATTAAATTCATATTACGCAATGTTCTTGTGCGCAATAGGACATGATTTGACAACACATCATGCATGCCAATTTCAATGACACCTAAAGGACCGATTGGACAACACAATGATGAATTTTTGACCGTTTATTTGAATTAAATTCATATTACGCAATGTTCTTGTGCGAATAAGACATGATTTGACAACACATCATGCATGCCAATTTCACTTTTTTATGACACCTAAAGGACCGATTGGACAACACAATGCTGAATTTTTGACCGTTTATTTGAATTAAATTCATATTACGCAATGTTCTTGTGCGCAATAGGACATGATTTGACAACACATCATGCATGCCAATTTCAGCTTTTTTATGACACCTAAAGGACCGATTGGACAACACAATGCTGAATTTTTGACCGTTTATTTGAATTAAATTCATATTACGCAATGTTCTTGTGCGCAATAGGACATGATTTGACAACACATCATGCATGCCAATTTCAATCTTTTTATGACACCTAAAGGACCGATTGGACAACACAATGTTGAATTTTTGACCGTTTATTTGAATTAAATTCATATTACGCAATGTTCTTGTGCGCAATAGGACATGATTTGACAACACATCATGCATGCCAATTTTTTTTTTATGACACCTAAAGGACCGATTGGACAACACAATGCTGAATTTTTGACCGTTTATTTGAATTAAATTCATATTACGCAATGTTCTTGTGCGCAATAGGACATGATTTGATAACACATCATGCATGCCAATTTGAATTTTTTATGACACCTAAAGGACATATTGGACAACACAATGCTGAATTTTTGACCGTTTATTTGAATTAAATTCACATTACGCAATGTTCTTGTGCGCAATAGGACATGATTTGACAACATATCATGCAAGCCACACCTAAAGGACTGATTGGACAACACAATGCTGAATTTTTGACCGTTTATTTGAATTAAATTCACATTACGTAATGTTCTTGTGCGCAATGATTTGACAACACATCAAATATGAATCTATTTAAGAATAGAATATTCTATTTAAGAAGAATGTTGGACGAGGTAAAAACTCATCCATTTCATAAGTTTAAGTCTCTTAAGTCATTCAAAAAAACCTATCTTAAGTCATACAAAAAATGGCTCAAGATATTCCACCAGTTAAGGTTTCAATACATTGGGATGGTATTATCCTTGATGACAATAGTACAGTTCATTACAATAAAAGACCAAACATTCATGTTAAATGTCCACTTGAAATGTCTTATGAATCACTAGTCACTTACATATGTGAAAAAATGAAGGTTAGTCCAATGAAATCTCTATAACGAGCATATATCCACAATCGAATGGTATAGTGCTTTATGGTAGGCATTATATCAATGATGATGATTCTTTAAGGGATTATTTGAATGCGCCGAAAGAATTAAAACATTTAGTCGCCCTTAATGTTTTGGAGATGTATGTTGAAAAGATACCCGAGAGGTCCCGCAACAACGGCCCCGAAAGCTAACACGTATGGAGATTTTAGTTCTTACGGGGGTATTTTGAGTGGCAGTGCCGCTGAAAATCTTACCCAACAATTTAATCAAACTTGGTAAATATGCATTCTTATATTATTATTTTGTGCGGTAGCACGTGTTTATTGTATGTATTGATAAATAACCATTTTTAAATCTTTGTAGGGGTTATAGACCTGATACGAGTAATATTGGGCAGTCATCTCAATTTAGTGGAGCAAGTCATTATTATCAGAACTCTCAGTCCAGTGGAGCGGATTATTACAATAATTCTCAGTTCAGTGGAGCTGATTATTATAATAATTCCCAGTTCGGTGCACGATTATTATCAAAACTCGCCAGTGGTACCAACTGTGGATGAAAGGCAGTCCTCTCAGTTTGGTGGAGTTGATCATTCTCCACACCATGCTCATAATCAATATGTGTAGGTTCATCACCTAGATGCTAAATAATATATATATATATATATATATATATATATATATATATATATATATATATATATATATATATATATATATATAATTTGGAATTTAACATATGCTTTTTATCGTGTAGGAGGAGGCCTTTCTTAGATGGCGGCGATTGTCCAAGTTATATGGATACATCAGAGAGTGATGGCGATGAACCAGCTAATAATGCAGAGGTAACCGATGATGAAGATAGTGAAGGGGATGAAGATACGCATTGTAGTCCCCAAAACCAACCAGAACCAACTCAACACCACGTACCACCTCCGATGGCCGAAAACCCAATTCCTGACAGCTCAATGCAATGGCATTCTGACTATATTCCATATCTTGACAGTCTCCAAGGTCGTGAGGATGCATTTGTCTTCACAAGAGATGATTATCAAAGTCACCAAAAAACGTGGATTGAACCAAAAAATCCCATGACTGATGAATGCGTCATTGCAAAGGGAATGCAATTCACATAAAAAAAGATGTTGCAACGGGTTGTCAGAATGTATTGTGTAAAGGGTATGAGGGAGTTTAAGGTTGATGACTCAAACAGATCGGTATGGAGGGTGATTTGTAGGCGACATACTCAAGGTCTATCGTCGGTGGTTGCTTCGGGGAATTGCTAAGCCGGATGGTCTGTGGGAAATCACAAAATTCCACCCGAAGCACACTTGTGATATGGGACAAAGTCGAGCAGATCATTGTAATCTAGATATAAACATGATTGCTCATGTGTTACTTAAACACATTGAGGAAACTCCAAGGTAATTTATCTGACCGTTTACATTATATATCTTATAGCAATTAAAATATCATTGTTAAATGTTGTTTGTTTAAACTTATGCAGGATGCCTATCAAAACTTGTATTGGCATGGTCCACTCAAAATATGGTAAAATCATAAGCAAGAGAAAGGGATTTCTCGGGCGTCGACGTGCTTTTGAAACGATCTTTGGAACTTGGGAATCCTCTTTTCAGGCGTTGCCGGGGTATATGGCGGCTCTACAACATGCTAATCCTGGCACTGTTGTACAGTGGCGGCTTTTAGAGGGCAGAATTTTTGACTTCGTCTTTTGGGCATTCAAACCAAGTATTGATGGTTTTGCTCACTGCAAGAATGTGATATCGATAGATGGGACCCATGTGTATGGCCGATATGACATTAAGCTCTTAATTGCAGTAGGTATGGATGCCAATGGGTCAATATTCCCTCTTGCTTTCGCAATTGCCGCCAACGAGAGCAACGAGACATGGGGGATGTTCTTGACTCATCTACAAACTCATGTTATTAAGGGTCGTCAGGGCATATGTGTCCTATCGGATCGTCATAAAGGCATATTGCACAATATGCGTACTCTGGAAGGGTGGCTAATTAAGGGTCCACATGCTTACCATCGATATTGCTTAAGGCACTTAAAGGCTAATTTGCAAACAAAGTTTGGAAATGGCACCGTAAACAAATTGATGTGGGGGGGTGCGATGATGCAAACATCAACAAAGAAAATGGGCTGCAAAAATGGAGCTGCTAAGGGAAGTGAGTGAAGAGGCATATGTTTGGTTGATGAAATTAGAAGTTGAAAAATGGACTCTTTATGCTGATGGAGGAAGGAGATGGGGCATGCTCACAACGAACAGCTCGGAGTCTTTCAATGGACTCCTCAAATCTGCTCGAGGACTACCTGTCACCGCAATGGTAAGACTAACTTTCAGGCAGGTCGTGGAGCGATTTGCGGATAGGACAAGGCAGGCCATAGCTATATTAGCCGACGAGGGAACATGGATGCCAAAGCCCTACAAAAAAAATGGAGCACTATAGAAGAAAGGCAGAGGGTCACCAAATGACCGAGTATGACGTCGTTCAACGAGTGTATGAAGTTAGAACGGGTTATTGCGACGGCAAAGGAGGAAACAAACATATCGTTACTGAGCGTACACAATCATGCACTTGTGGTAAGTGGCAAACGTACCACATGCCATGTTCTCATGCAGTCAAGTGCTTTGAGAGAATGGCCAGAAATGTAAATGATTATGTGGCGGAGGAATATAAGGTCGTAAAATACCTTAAAGCATATTCCGGCCAATTCCGTCCCCTTGGTGATCAAGCTTATTGGCCAGCCGCGCCGTTTTCTATGATTGCGAACAAGAACCATATCCGTAAATTGGGAAAAAATAAGCTAACCCGTTATCACAATCAAATGGATGTTAGCGAAAAGACTTACTCTCGCAAGTGCTCGACATGTAAGCAATTTGGGCATGATAAGCGTTCATGTGGGCAAAACTCTCGTGGTGGCAGCACATCTGGAAGTAGAAGAGTGTCTAGAACTTGATTTTTTTTTTTTTTTAGTCTATTGTAATTTAATGATGTATTTCGTTGCTAATGGAATGAAATATTTTTCAATTATTATGAACCTCTCGTATTGGATGAATTATTTTTAAATATTATATTTATTTTTGCACATTCAAAAAGTGCGGATTACACAATACAATAACAAAATAAAAAAGACATAAAAGAATCCGCACCCTATAAAATATGGCACTTAAACCTAAATATAACAAGTTTTCAAACGTACTTCGGAGCACTTTACAACCCCTAAAACGACAATCCAAATGTATATGTATACTTGATGTAATGAGCCGATATTATTGTACACTAAAAAAAAATATTAAGTTCTATATAAAATATTTATATTCCGGTGTTTTGAAACGTGACTAATCTTCGGTCAAAGTACGCAAAAAACCTTAATTTTTGAGTTTGATAAGAGAAAGAATAAAGGTTGGGTCGGGTTTTAGGTAAGGGTTTCACGCACAGATTCTGTGCGTGAAAGGGACAAAATGTAAATGTACACTTTGGCCCTTTCACGCACAGAATCTGTGCGTGAAGCCTAGTTTGGTTTTTTTTTTTTTTTTTTTTTTTTTAATGGGTTAGTGAGATTTTGGTTATTGGTGCATAACGAAGTATTAAAGTAGAACCTTTGCTGATTCTCAAAGAAATAAGAGTCTGTTCCATCTCTCAAAACTGCGCCATCGTTATTGAGCAACTTCTGTTTTTTGAAAGAAATTCCAATTTCCTCTTGAATATACGCTTTAACTGCAGCAATTGTGTCTTCTGGTTCAACCATTAGAATAAAAGGTTTTGTTTCTAAATCACCACTATCTAAAGTGCTATCAGTTATATTGTCCTCAGGTACGAACTCTGGCAGAAATGATTTTGGTAATGAACGCCAGTTGGTCTCGTCTCTATATGTGTCATTTTGAATAATGATCGGCATTGTTCGTGTCCGTGACCATGGATCTATGACAACAAAGAAACAACATAAGCAACAACTTAAGTAGATAATATTCTTCTCCATTAAGATTTATGCATGACAGTGTGGATCGGCACCATTTTTTTAAAAAAAATTGAAGACTTTGAAAACCTGCAAAAAAAAAAAAAAAAAAAACTAATAAAAAGAATTAATAAAAAGTAACAGTATTACGTGCTACTTGTAAAATAAAATAAAAAACTAAACAGCAAAAAGAAAGAGAAATCTAATTAATCTGCAATCCAAAAAATCGTAACAGGTTAAAAATCCTATGTCATACAAACAAAAAACAAGTGTAAAGCTTTCAGAACCATAGTTTTCACTCATACAATCACAAGCTAAAATTGAACAATAATAGCTTAAAAAATAAAAATTGAAGAAAATTGGAGCATACCCCGTCTTGCAACCATTATGAAAGATATTTTTGTAAAATTGATCTCTTTATCTCTTCCTCTTCTATATGAAAAGCCTAAACTTCAATTCCTACTTATAGAGGCCAAAATAATTGTTGAGAGGATTCAAAATCCCAAAATAATTGTGAATCCGCCTCTTGACCTGATCTAAGCTTTTAATTACAATAAAATACTCCCTCCGTTCACTTTTACTTGTCCACTTTTGACTATGCACACCCCTTAAGAAATAATAAATGAAGTGCATAATTTACCAATGTACCCATATTAATCAGTGCATATTTTTATTGGATTTGAAAAATGATTTGAAGTGAGTATTTAATACTATGGGTAAAACAGGAAAAAAAAAATTGTCTTGTCTTGATATGCTAAAAGTGACAAGTAAAAATGAAAATCTATTTTTGAAATACTGGACAAGTAAAAGTGAACAGAGGGAGTACTTTCTGATTTGTATATATTATTAATCTTAAATATATACTTTTAAAAGTATAATTTTTTTCGCTCACCAATCAAACATCAGATAACATTTTTCAGAAAGAAAAAAAAGTGTTGGAAGAAAAAGAGAAGTAAATATTTATCGGCACCATGTGTTTACACCTAATTAATTATTTTTATCTTAGTTAACCAAAAATTAAAGTAAGAATATATATCACTTAGTTAAGGCTAGTGATAAATTCATGTAAGAAAGACACATATCTTTTACTCCCTCCGTCTCAAATTATCTGTCCTTTTTTTTGTTTTATACACCTCTTATGAAATATTAATTAGGAGGGGTACTTGACTAACTTTACCCTTATTTATGTCTAAGTTATAATCTCTCTCTATTAAATGTTTACTCTATTTATGTGTCATCTCTATTAATACTCCTTCCGTCTCAAAATATTTTTCGTCCTTACTAAAAATACTTGTCTCAAAATATTTGTCGTTTTATTTTTCCAAGATAAAATTAAGTTGCTTTTCCCATTTTACCCTTGTATTAATTACATCAATGGGCTGATTTTGTGAGTTCACATACCAACATTTAAGAGGTTTCATCATTAATGGAGTAAATATTTATTGAGGAGAGAAAACATGATGAAATATGTTAAGAGGGTAAAATAGTCAAAATGCTACCCTTATAAATGCAAATGCTTTCTTAATGGACGTGTAAATGAAAAATGCGACAAATATTTTGAGACGGAGGGAGTAACAAAATTTTATTAAGTATAAAATGGGAGAAAAATAATTAATTGTGTCTTGAACTTCTAAAACGATAAATAATTTGAGGCAACTATTTTTAGTAATCACGATAGATAATTTGAGACGGAAGGAGTATTTCTTGCTTGATACGCAATACAGATAAATTTTTACGGAAACCTACTACTCCCTCCGTCCCATATTAGTTGTCCACATTACTATAAATATCCGTCCCAAAATGCTTGTCCATTTATAAAATCAAGATAGAATTAATTAAGTTTTTCCTACTTTTCCCTTAACATTAATTGTCTTTTAAAATAATCAATATTGATTAGAGTGCAATTAATTGGAAAGAGATAAGAGTAATTTAGTAAAAGTAGACTTTTATTTATGAGTTCTTTAAGGGCGTGTAAAGTAAAAAGTGCACAAGTAATATATGGGAGGAAGGGAGGGAGTATTAACCAAAGAGTCAAGTTACAAGTCTTAAAAAAAGTTTCATTTATTAAGCATTGAGATGATGATAACGTTTGACTGGCGTTTCAATTTAGGGGCGGGCACAGTTTGGGCCAACCCGAAATTCAAATCGAAATCTGAACTTTTTAAATATTTGGTTTGGATATTTGGATTATGGATTGGACTTCGGATTTTATTTTTAAAATTTATGGATTTCGGATTGGGTATGGATTTAGTACTACGGATTTTTGGATATCCGAAATTTTTATACCTTATATCTAGTCCTACCTATATCATATGTGCCCAGTACTAATAAGTCTAGTTTCTAAAGGTCGAATAGATTAGTACATAAGGCCCTACCCATTAAAATATTAAGTCCAATATACAATTCTCTACTCAATCAAATATAGTATAGGGTTTTTTTACTTCTGAAGTCTTAAAAGTCTCACGTTAGGGTCACCCACGACAGAGTTCTTTGTTAATTTTTCCAGATGATTACTTAGATTTTATTTTGTTCATTTTCACTTTTTCAGAATGCTTTTATTTGGTATGGTTTTACTATGTTGGACATGACTTGGATTTTTTAATCCTAATTTGAACTGGAAGGCTTTTTTTTTTACTGAGCAATTAAGATTTAGATTTACCTCTGTGAAACTAATACTTAAATTATGTTCCTAATAAGTTTGCCTTAGCATCAAGAGTCAAATCCGAAAATCCGAAATATCAAACCGAATAATCCGAAACCGAACTTAAAATATCCAATCCAATCTGAACTTATTTGGATTGGATTCGGATTGTAATTTCTTCAATCCGAAAATCGAATATCCAAATTGAAAATTTCATATCCAATCCGATGACCAAAACGCCCACCCCTACGTTTCATTGTCCAAGTTGATATGATATTAATGACAATTCTTTGCTTTTACAAAACCAATGAATAAGGGGTTAATTGATTTTACTCTTTGTAATACAATTTAAATTATATTGATTTTTTAGACGGTGTTAATTAATTCCCAATCACACACACGTAAATGTACATGTAAAATGTCGTTCCCACGAGAATATGGATCAGATTTAAATATTAACTTAAACATGCACGAGATTTAAGCACTA
>NC_081348.1:49162157-49300950 GCF_029784015.1 Lycium ferocissimum | reverse complement strand
GAAGATGTCCTAAATTGAAATCGTACGAGCGACCTCCTCTCTCAGCTGCCGACAATCCTCAGTCCGATGGCCGTGAGTATGATGATACTTACAAATGAGACTTTTATCCCGCTTCTCTGGATCAGATTAGATTGGCCTTGGATGTCTTGTTTCTTTGTTTCGGATAACGGCTGCCGCTATGGTTACTACATCAACGCAAAAATTATACTCGAATAACCTTGGAGTTTCTCTATTTCTTGGGGCTCTATCGATAGCATTCCTATTTATCAATCCACGGCTGCCTTGGCCTCGATCAGTCCGTCGATCATTCCTTCTATCATTCTTGCCTGATTCGTTGTTGCGTTCGTTTCCCCTTCGATCGAGTGGGTAAGGCTGGTACCTGTCATATGATGATCTGGAATCCCGATCTACCACTTTCCTCAAGCGATCACTCCCTTTATCGGAATGCCATGATACCGAAGCAACCCTCAGAATCTTATCGTCTTCGACCCTGATCTTCGACTGATACCTGTTGTGTACATCCCGGGTATCGACGTCATTCTATCGTATTTTGCTTTAGCTCCATAGATGTGATCGGAGCTCCTTGAATTGAGCCGCAGTGAAAGCACGAACGGCCCAATCATTAGTGACTGAGGGTAAGTCCATGCTCTCCATTTGAAATTGAGCCACAAACTCGCGGAAGGTCTCGTCATCTCGTTGTTTGACGTTGAACAAGTCCGATTTTTGAGTTTTGACCTTGATGGCCCCGGCATGAGCCTTGATAAAAGCATCAGCGAGCATGGCAAGTGAATCAATTGAATGCTCGGGTAAGTTATGTTACCAAATCATCGCCCCCTTTGACAGAGTTTCCCCAAATTTCTTAAGTAGTACTGATTCTCTTTCGTCATCGGCGAGATCATTGCCATTAATAGCACATGTATATGCAGTCACATGTTTATTTGGGTCCGTCGTCCCATTATACTTCGGGATATCGGGCATGCGAAATCTCTTAGGGATTTTCATCGGTGCCGCACTCGGCGGAAATGGCATTTGAATAAATTTTTTTGAATCCGGTCCCTTCAACACTGGTAGAGCCCCCGAAATCTGATCGACTCTCGAGTTGTAGTTCTCCACCTTCTTGTCGTTCGCCTCTATCTTTTTTTCCCCGGACTCGACTCGTTTAGTCAATTCTTCGAGCATTCTTATCAATTCGCTGCTTTGGCCGGGGTGGTTCTCGCTACCCCATGGGCCGTATATTTCCTCTGTATCCTGGGTCTGTTCTGATGGGGCAATATCGGGTTCCTGACCCCGATTTTGCAATTGTGCTATGATCTCTTGCTGGGCCTGCAACTGAGCCATAGCCATGTCTAATTGATTTTGGAGCTGTTGCAGCATAACCCCGTTATTCTCACCGGCCGGTATATTGCCCACCGATGATCCGACTTGAACAGGATTAATGGGGGGCGCGTTATTGTTTGGTACATTCCCGTCGTCATGCTCGTGATGGCTTGGTTCCACTTGGAAGTTGACAGAATGGGAATCCGACATTTCCGGTATACCTTAAATCAAACCTTAAAGAACAAGTGTAAAATATCGTGCGTAACCAGAATGTTGTATTGAACCGCCACTACTATCTAAGGCCCCACGGTGGGCGCCAAACTGTTTAACCTTAAAACGGAGAACGATTAAATTTATGCGTGATGCCAAAGATATGTGGCTAAATTCAATTACGGATTAAATAGTGAGATAAGACAATAAATAAACAAAGAAGCAGTAATCTGACCGACTATTAATTATGTCTGGCCTCGGGTATAGAAACCGAGGTTGATACCCTCTGTTGAGCACTTACACAGTGAATAATAAAGATGAACTTAAGAACAAATGGGAATGGTTTCCAAGGATTCTTATTATTTTTGGTATGAACTCTTTTGTCTTTCTGTTGCCAACCCCCTTAATGGATGGGAACTTCCTCTTTATATAGTAGAGGAGTCTCAACCCTAGTACAATTCTAAATAAGGAAAAGAAATCTGGTGACAGCTGTTACCGAGATCGGCGCTGAAATATCAGGTTGAGGGGGGACATTTCGGCCTTCTCCTTATGGCAGTTAACCGCCCTTCCTTTATCGCCTCGTTCCAGATCGAGCTCGATGCCTCGTTCCCGATGAGCCGGTCGTATTGTGCCCGAGCATAACCATGACAACGGGAAACCGAGCGTGCCCGTATTCTCGGTTTTACCCGTATACAAACTATAAAGAAAGCACTTAAAGAAATTTCACGAGGGAATAATAACTTAGAGATATAATCTGCCTAGACACTTTTGTAATAATCATATTTTATTGGCCGAATACATAAGTACGCGCCAAATAATGGTGTCAAGTTTAAAGGGCATAATTAGGTAATCTATCATTTCATTTTAACAAGTTATTCTGTGAGTTACTAACCTGGGTGCTATATTTTAAATATATAATGGTAAACAATACATTTGAAATATCATTTTTTTGCGAGTGTCCTACCTGAACTATCAAGTGTTTGTGGTTTTTACCTAAACTATAACCAGCCATTCATCAAAACACATCTTGACTGGTATCTGATGGTGTGTGGTGTACACTTTTATTTTTTTGGTTTAAAAATAGTGCTAAATGGCACTTCATGTGGATAATTACAGGAATTAATTGGAAAATTAGAAAGAAAAAAAGAAGAAAATGGTCAAAAACACACCTGAAATATCACTTTTTACGAGTTTCTTACCTGAACTATCAGGTGTTTGCTTTTCCTACCTGAACTATCACCAACTATTTATCAAAACACACCTCAAAATTAATGAGTCAGTTGTCATGCACGTGGACGACATTTTATGGGCAATTTAAGATGTCACATGCCTTTTGGTGATAGCATTCAAACACTTGGTCTAGTCAGTTTCGATGAATAGTTGGTGATAGTTCAGGTAAGAAACGCAAACACATAATAGGTCAGGTAGAAAACTCGCAAAAAAAATGATATTTCAGGTGTATTTTTTACCATTACCTCTTTTTTATAAGAACATAAGAATCTTTCTGTTTCTTAATGCCTATTCAAACTAGTAACATATTCTCTATATTTTTATGAGAATATCATAATAATAATAATAATAAAAATACATTAATGTCAAGTATACTAGACATCATGTTAGAGTTTGAGGAGGACAAAAAGAAGAGCAATGAGCTGCATGCATTCACATAAGATTGGATCTGGCAGGTGATAGTGAGTTGGTAGATGTTAAGATACATGATGCAAAAACAAAATTAGAGGACTATTATTGTACTAGGTAATAATTAACCAATATAAAAATAGCGGCGGACTCAAGATTTAAAGTTTACGGGTTCATGAAATTGGTGTTAAACCCATAGTTCGTTTTAGATATTGGGTTCACAATAAATATTTATACATATTTAATGAATTTCTTAATACAAATACGGAGTCTAAGCAAAAACTACTGAATTTGTCTGAATCGACTAATATTGTAGTTCTGCCTCTGAATAAAAAAATTAGATCTATAATAGTTTCCAAATAATTGCACTCATCCTATCTTAAAATATTATGAAAATTAAAAAAATTAAAAAAAAAAGAAAAAAAGAAAAAAAAGAACCGATCTTGATTCTTGACAACTTTTTTATCTCTCAAGTAGCTTATATTTCATTTCATACCATCCTACTCTTTTTACAATGGCCCCAAGACTTTGATCTCATGACAAAAGCACATCGTTGAAATGCGGATAATTAGGCACACGTCACACGTTCATATTTTGCTGCATAAACAAGATCCTTATATTTAATAAGCGTAAATGGGTATAGGAACGGATCCATTATCCATCCATCGAGCTTGGAACATGAATCAACCAATCTCATGCCGTGCATCGCTGATCCTCGAAAACTAAAATAATTTCATTAATGTTGACCTTATTCATATAAAAATATTAATCACAAGATGTGTTTCTCCAATCTCTTTGGTTTGAATGCCAAACTCTTGAATTTCATAAGACCAGCAAGTTGATTCACAGAGTCCACAATTTCCACTGAGTTTGAGAATAATTCTAGCATGAGTGAACCTATCTTTGTCGATTGGAAGCAGCTGCCTCAATTCTGCTTCTCAATTAAAGTACCACTTCTAATCAAGGTTATAATTTTGTGTCATGAAGATTGAAATAAGCGGTGTGTAGAATTAAATGTTTCCAAATTTAGAATTGTGTCATTCTTTAGTCACAGAAGTTGGAACAAGAGAAGTAACCGTTTCCAAATAATTACGTTCATCCTGTCCTAAAATATTGTGAGGTGAAAAAAAGCGTTAATTAGCCTCGACAACCTTTTTACCTCACAAGTAGTTTAAATTTCTTTTCATACCATCTCACTCTTTTTGCAATGAGCCTCGGGGCTTTGGTCTAGTGATACAAATATATTGCTCATGTATGACTTAGGCGTACATCACCGGTTCGAACTATCATAGTGACAAAAGGCTGATATTTAATAAGTGTAAAAAGGTATAGGAACAAATCCATTATACATCCATCGAGCTTCGAATATGAATCAAGGAGTATTGAACTGTCTGTCACTAATCCTCGAAGATTACGATGTTGATCTTATTCACTCACAAGTAGTTTATATTTCATTTCATACCATCTCACTCTTTTTACAATGAGCCCCTGGGCTTTAGTCTAGTAATAAAAACGCATTGTTAATGTATGAGTTAGGCGTATACATCACTTGTTTGAACATTGCCATATAGACAAAAGCCCGATGTTTAATAAGCGTAAAAAGGCATGAATAGGAACAAATCCATTATCCATCCATTGATCGAGCTTCAAATATGGATCAGCAAGTCTTGAACCGTGTGTCACTGATCCTCGAAAATTACAATGATATCATCAATGTAGACCTTATATATTCACCCTTATTCACTCAACATTAACCACAAGATGGGCCTCACCAATATTGCCACTTGGGATTCTACTCTTGCTTCCCAATCTCTTTGGTTTGGATGATAAAATCTTGAATTTCATAAGAACAGCAAGTTGATTCACAGAGTCCACAATTTCCACAGAATTGGAGACTAAATCTAGCATGAGTGAAGCAATTCTTGTTGATGGAAGTAGCTTTTGCAACTCTGCTACTTCAATTAAACCACCACTTCTAATTATGGACCTTAGCTTTTCTGCTGCTGCTTTTGCCTTTAGAATATGAGAATCCGTTTTTGGATAAAGGGTCATTGTCTTCATTGACATTGCTATTTCTTTCAATGCACTACCACACTCCATGCTCATCTTTGTGCATGGTTCTTGAATTCTTTTCCTTCCCTCTGGTGTCTGAAAAAAAAGTATAACATAAGTTACCTTACAATCCGTTTAAATTCTATACACTGATAGTACATATATAAAAAGGGAAGACCGATGTAGGAAGCATATGATATTTATGTAGGCATTGAGGAAGGGCCGCATCGGGGGGGGGGGGGGGGTGATGTTAGCGTCTATCCCGACATAAGCATCAATGGTTGATTCCACGACTCGTATGGGTAACCTATAGGACCCATGGAGGCTTTACTGTTGCTCAAAGGCTCCTCTTTGTACATAAATTAACTTAAAGGCAGTTTAAGTTTTGTATACTAATAGTATACACGAAGGGGAGCCTTACACCAATAGTAAAGTTGTCTTTGTTTGACATATAGGTTAGTAGTTCGATCCATGGAATCAGTGAATGATGTTTGCTTAAGGGTAGAATGCTTACATTACATCCGGCTCCTTGGGGTGTGGCTTTTTCCCGGGATTTTACATAGACGGGAGATGCTTTGGGCATGTAGCTATTTTTTTATACAATGATAGTTTATAGATTCTTTATACCATTAGGTTAATTTGACCAACAATAACATGTATATTCTTCGGAACAAGCCTGATATATAGTTAGTTAAATTTTTTTAGAGGAATAACCAATTGCTATAATCCATCGAGTTGCACAGATCACTACTAGAAACAGAAGTTTTTCTCACCGATATTCAGTGGGATATTTATGCTATAAAACACGATTTTCCCACCGAACCAGCTCACTGGGAAAATGCATTGTTAGGAACAGGTTCTCATTAAAACGCTGGGAAACTTCTCAATTTTTCCAATGTGAAAAACTACTATTTAGGGTTTTCCCACCGACATTCAGTGGGAAATAACCACTGAACATGTTTCAGTCAGTGGGAAATTTAGTGGGAAAATGGAGATTTTTTAGTAGTGGATGGTGTAAAAATTCTCTATACAATCAGTTTACATAACTACTTAAGTCGAAATTAGCTCTTTAATATATGTAACATGTTAATTATTGAGGATATATTAATTTAGTATAATTACCATATTGCAGGAGCTAAGATCTGAGTTTAAAGCATTGATGTTGATGGCACATTCACGAACAAGATCTCCAATTTTCAAGTATTGTCCCCATGGATGTCTGTATCTGAATTTGCCATGATGTGGCTCCCATTTTGCAAAATTGACCTACAGCGACAAAATTGCAATATTATTATTACTCTATATTGAGTTAATTGTTTTTTTTTAATTTCAGGTTTTAATTTGTTTACCAACTAACCAGATTTTCTTCACTAGCTTTTGAGTTGATAACACATTTGTATTCCTCAAGAGATATTCTGTCCAGTTCTTCTTCAGACTTGACATCTAGTTTCTTGAAGTATTGAGTTCCATATCCTGTAAATTAATGCAACAAAATTGAATAAACAGAAAATTTTGACTAAACGAATCACGTCACTATATAAAATCATACTGTCATATACTATTAGTATAGAACTGCTTGATTATATTAGGAGGGAAAAAATGTATATAGTAGTATTAGTTAGTACGTTACATTGACTCATCCACCAATTTCACTTGCTGTTGGTACACATCTGGCATTTGTTTGTTCAACTCCTATCAAATTTTTAGTACACTCTAAATGATTTTATATAGGGATAATTGTACTTTTGGACCGCTTAAACAAATAATAGCTAGTAAATGTATAGGTTTTATTTATTAAGTCTAAATATACATATATTATACATATCATATACACAAAATATACATATTATATACATAATCGGTTTTGTATATCTTGACTAGAGCCCATAATTAATTCCAGCCGACCAGCCAAAATGAGAAAACCCCATTTTTTCTAAAATTTTGTCATTTCCGTATGATTTGACAGGACTACAACCTTCTGATAGTATCTAAATTCTAAAATATCGAATTGGTAGAAACCCTCCAATAATATCTAAAATATCACATTGGTTGACAAGATAGGCCGTTGTCTCCTTATATATACATGATGCAATTGACAATCTTCACTTCATGAATTTATTTGTTGAGTTAGATTCAAAGTCCATTTTTTAATCTGATATGAGAATCAAACTCATTTATTTCTTGTTTTACCCAATATTGAACATGTAGTTAGTCATATTGCGTATGCTCTAGGTGTTCAACTTTTAGCGTTCGAGATGTTAAAATGTGTCACATTTATGCTGTTATCTCAGGGAATATATAGACTGTTATTATTATCTTATATATGGTGTGGCAATCATCAATTCGTCAACTAGTTTTGGGGTTGAGTTTGGTTATGGTCATTTTTCTCTACAATTACTACATTAAATGTAAGAGAATCAAAATTAAGGACAAGATGTACCTTCAAGGGAAAGTCCAAGATTTTCGACATTTGTGGCAATTAAATTATGAAGATCTTCACCAGCCCAAACAGGATATATGACCACATTAAACAAGATCGCAGCCGCACCCCCAATGAGAATAGTCGTCACCCTAGTAATAGCTTTATCGAGCACCACATGGTCTCGATATCCCGATACGGAGATCATAGAGAACGTTAGGATGAAAATGAGAATTCCATAGTCATATCTCACCTTCAATTTTGGTATGAATCTCATAAACGTCGCTATTGTAGCTGTTTTAACCCAATCACATGAAACTTGTTAGTTATTCATACTATTACAAATAGAGTTACAGTTATTGTCAGTGTAAGAAAGAAATTTATAAAAATCTTCTTACATGTATATATAACTTAAAACTCTATATAAAAAAAAGACAAAAGTAAAGAAAAATGTAGATCACTGAGGAAATATTAAGAATATTAAACTATCAATTTACCTACTGAAAAAACAGATAATCCAAGTATTATTGGTTGCACTTTGTCTGACCCTGAAAAGGTAGCAAGTTTATGAGCTGCAACACCTGATGAACAAGCTAAAAATGTCGCAAGTCCTCTATTAACTCCTTTCCCAAGTGTTGCTCCTGCAAAAAATAAAAAATAAATATATATATATGGTTCAATTAATTCATAACATCTTTTTTTCTCACGATGTTCTTTTGATTATAAATAATTTTTTAGTGACTTTGTAAAATATTTAGGCAAAAGTTGGGTGATTATCTCTGTTGTAGAATATTAAAATAAATACTAATCTAAAAGAGAGAATCAAGCAAGACGATCCAATGGAGAATATGAAACAATGGAGAATATGAAACAAGCAGGCAGCTATTTCTAGAAAGCTATTTAAATGGTTTGATTAAAGCTACAATATATTTTTAGGCAACTATGGGATAATAATTTTTGCACACGATACAAATAGTTCGATAGAAATTCTACAATCTACTAATATTAAGGAACACAACCCTTCAAATCAATAAGAGAATCCAATGGATAATATGTCAGGTAATTTCAGAAAATCATCTTTTACAATACAATAGTAATTTTTCCACCACATGGTAAATAGTTCGATAGAAATTCTATAACCTACTAATATGAACACAGCCCTTCACATCAACAAAGAATAATACTCCTATGATAAGTAGATCAAAGTATTTTCAGAAAACTATCTATACAATAGTAATTTTCCCACATGGCACAACTAGTTCGATAGAAATTATTTTAACTTACTAATATGAAGAAACACAACCCGTCAAATCATATACTATATGATGATATACTTTTCGTTACAAAAAAAAAAATAGTTTTTTTCACAGCAGTAATTTCCCACATAGTACAAATAGTTCGATAGAAATTATGTAACTTACTAATATGAAGAAACACAGCCCTTCAAATCCTATATATGATGATACTTTTTCGTTACAAAAAAAATAGTTTTAATGACTTGATGCAATTATAATATAAAACATGATGATCATACGTGAAATTATCCCTACGATTTAATGGAAAACTTACCAACGGAAAATTCGAAGACGACGACAACAGTCAAAACTGCCCACATTGAAGAAACACCAAATCCTTCATAATTATACAATGGTTCAAAATAGTAGAACAATGAGACTATAGCAATTGCCAATCCAACTTTCACTGAATGAACAACTTTTCTTGGATCATCTTCAGCTATTTGTTTCACATTGCTCCCAAATGAACACACCTTATTAGAAGCTGGCAATTTCTTCAAAATCCCAACATTTTCTTTATTCTTCACTGCCATTCTTGAATTCTCTGTAATAGTTTTTTTTTTTTTCCTTCTTTTTTTTTTTTTTTTTTTTGAGGACTATTGAAGAAGGTTTACTATATAGGATTATGAGGTTAATTGTTTATATAGAGGAAAAGGAGGACAAGATTGGCATTATTTCTATCTCTATCACTATCAATCAACCTATTCATTAATGTCCACAACACAGAAATCACCTGTCAATACTTTGACACGTTTTCACATGGGATCCACTTAATGGTGACCACTAGTATACTTTTTGTAATTTTGTATTCATTCTTAGTCATTATTATTGTTATGACTATTATTATAATATTGTTATGACTAACCCGTCTTAAGTTATGTCGGATTTTTCCTGCGACAACTTTCGAATTCGGTACTATTATTTAGTATTGTAGCTTCTTTTTTTCTTTTTTCTTTTTGGTAATAATCACTTGGCATTCGGTATATATAAAGGAGAAAGTGCTATCTTTATCCGTTTTCTCTTTTTAGAACAACTGTTTAGATTAAGTCTAAAGATTTCTTTTGAACAAACAAAAAATCTTATGAGAAAATATTTAGATTACGATCTAAAATCTAAATTATCTACTATTTTATCTGTAAGATTGAGAAATATACGAACAAACATTATAGACTAGCGTCTAACTTGTCCTAAAGAGTGATTCCCAAAGATTATATTACACAACTTTTAACATATTGATGGTGGGGCTTGTAAAAAAGGTCATTTGCATAAAGCAACTGCTCGCTACAGGGCATTTGCGTAAATCAACTGCTCACTACGAATTTCTCTCATTTATAGGGGTCGAACTCGAGACATTTAGTTAATATCGGAGAATTTATGCACATCCCACCGCTTCCACTGGTGGTATTATTGTTATATTATCATGATTTGTTTGCAAGTAAGTTGCAACTATAAAAGTGACAAAAAATGTGGTTTGCTGGGATCCTTGGACTCTGTACAACTGTATCGAGGTTGTTTGACCAGGAAGTTGCTTGTGGTTACACGATTCTTTTTGTTTTTTCTGTGTTTTTTTTGTAATAAAAGATAGTTATATTTTAATAATTAAGTATCAAAAGAAGATTCCACTAGCAAAGTCTCGCTTTTCATTTTTTTACTACTCAATAATGGTTTATCTTTGATGGGGAAAAATAATTTTATATATTTGGTGGCTGCAAGTGGAACGAATAATTCACAATATCAAAGGTTTTAGGTACTTTTAGGTACCTTATCATATTGTCAAAAGGTTATCACTTACCCACTTATAATGGATTCGAGAATCCAAGGTATATCTCTAGAATTAACGCGGAACCTTTTTATGTCATTTCCGATTGAATAAAAGAAAAGTAAGTTCAGAAAAGGATCTTAGGGTGTTTAATAGGCGTTTAAACATGAAATTTCAAATCATCCAAAAAAGCATGATTTGAGATTTCAAATCATAATTTCAAATTTTTTAAATGTAAAAATTGACCCATAAGATTATATTTTGTAAAAATAGATCAATAAGTTGGTATATATATTTACCAATCATGTTTACCAACCATTTATATCAAATATTAAAAGATCTACAAGTTGGTAGTATATTTATAACAAATTTACTCGTACCAACCTTGTGGGAGTATTAGATTAAAGAGTAGTTACACTACAACTTATGTCAATTTTCTATTTTATTGAACTAAAGTTTGATTAATTGATGTTGTATTTTTTAGAAAAGCCTTCTAATAGCGTATTAATTTTGTTATGAACTATGACTGGCTCATTTGGTAAGATTGTATAAGAATTGAGAAATTTTTTATGGTTTTCACAACTTGTAGGGCTTTTATGTCTATAAGAAAAAATACAACTTGAGAAATTCAAATTACATGTCCAAACAATTTGATTACTCTATGCATGCTCCAATTAGCTCGGGGGTTATAGATCCATTCAATCTCACAAAGATTTTCTCTCTCTTTTTACAATTTTTCTATATTAACTTTTACGGATCTTGTTAATTTATAGTAGACTACAAAAGTGGATCTTGCCGAACTAATGATGAAGCCATCCCAATATTAGTCATATACATAAAAGCAATTTGGTACACAACATGAGGTGATTATAAAAAAATTCTTGGACCAAATAGAATTTACGGGAAATTGTTTGATAATATTTTACTAATATTATCGTATGTAAGATTCATACCTTTCAAAGTTTTCAAATCTATTTAACTATTTAAATTTAAAACAATAATGAGATATTTTATTTAACCAAACTAGTAGTTTTAATAAAAAAAAAAAAGAGATTTTCTTCGAGACAAACTATATAATGTTTAAATTAAATACATATATTAAAAAATATCCAATCAAGTACCATTGTATAAAAATAAAAGAAGAGACAATGTTGATTTAGGAAAATCTGATATTCTCTTGGAATTTCATGCTTGTAGTTATTAGTAACGACCTGTCTTTAAAAAGGGATTGATTAATGTATATTCTTACTTATGATATGCAAAAGAGAACAAAAGATTACATAATCATACATATTATTACCAAATAAATAATAAAAGATTACACAATCACATAGCTACCAACCAGTTACGATGACTTTGAAGGAACGTGAAATCTAATTTTATAATTTCTGACAGACATAGATATATGTTTGACCATGTAAAGTTTTGAAGGTCTGAAAAAAAATTCAATTATTTTATTTAAATTTTTTTGCGCAAAACAATTGTTTTAAATATTTTTCCGAAATTTGATTCATATCTAAATGCTTATTCTTCAAGGGAAAAATAAAGACCTTTTTTCCAAAAACTTCCTCCAACAAGACTGTCCAAATATACTACTACTTACTTTCTTGGTTTAAGGTTACATAAATAGATAGCCGGACTTATTATTTATTTCCCTGATTGATATATTTAAATTATACACTATTGGATTTATTGTTTTCATAGTCGGTATGCATAATTATGCACGATTATATTAACACACTACACATGAATTATACACTTATTATACATCTGTTTTTTACTTTTAACTTAAGTGGTTGGGTGAGCAGTTATTTAGGTCAATTCTTCTTTTTTAAATGGTTTAATGTACTTGAATATGTCTTGGTGAACAAAATATATTATTCTCTCTGTTGCAGTTTACGTGATACTTTCTTTTTTAGTCCGTTCACAAAGAACGATATACTTTCAAATTTGGAAACAAATAACTTTACACTTCCCATTTTACATTTAATGAAAAGCTTTTATAACAAATTACAAATGTTATAACAAATTTAATGTCATAAATTTAAATTTTTTTTTTAATAACCATACGAATATATGACATACTAGAAATCACAAATTTCAAGAAAATTATTTTTCTTAAATTTCGTGCCGATTCAAATTACAGCGTCACATAAATTAAATTGAGGGAGTTCTAACTAATAGCCTTTTTGTATCCGTTTGGCCATGAGAATCATTCATTATTTTTTTTCAGAATATTTTTCCACTTTATTTCAATATCAGTGGTTGGTTATAAAAATTTTAATCCAAACCTAAAATTAAATTTCAAATTTGAAAAAAGTGGTCCAAACATATTTTCCAACTCCATCTCCATAAACTTCAAATAAAATTCTCTCTTCTCTCCTTTATAAAAAGTATAACCAAACACAACATCATTTGCAACTCCAACTTCATAAATTTCAAATAATAAGAAAATATTTGAAATCTATGGCCAAACGTCTAATAAGTTATAATGAAACCCATTAAAATCACAGGAAGCCAAATTGGGAGTCTTTTCTAAACCTATTTTGAAGACATAAAGGGAAAAAAAGACATAAAAGGAAAAAGACACACATAGAAGCTAAGTTTCACCAAATTCTGACCTTAAACAACAACATGGTCCCCAATGTTTTGTCGTAATCTTGTTCAACGTAGTGAAGAGCAAATTGTCATCTCTTCTCCTTGGGAGAGTCTTCTATGAACTTTCACCTTTCACACAGAGATATTTTTAGTATTATTATTATTATTATTATTATTATTATTATTATTATTGTTATTGTTAATACTAATTGAGATTACAAGTTGATGAATTGATTGATTGGGACGCGTAATAAGTAATCTGATAAGTACTATAAATTAAGTATAGCTTATATAGAGTGATATCACGGATTGTTGCAACTTGAAAGTGAAGTATGTGAGTTGGACAGCTCAACATCAAGGGTAGGGTAGAATGATAAATAATTTTTCATCCTATCTCAACTCGAGTTCGAGTTTCGAAACTGGAATCTCCTTTAGTAGAAAACACAACCTTCTGTGATGGGCTCCTGAATTAGATTAATTTAAAGGTAGGGTCAAACTATAAAGTTTATAGATTCTAAATTTTACCACGGAAATTATAACTCATTTAAGTTATTGAGTTAGCGATGTCACTGTATAGCGATGGTTGCAATTGAAGTATGTGAGTTGGACAACCCATCACCCAAAGGTGTGGTAAATATTATTTTAATCCGATATCAACTTCAAGTTCTAAAATTAAAATCTTTTTCAGAAGAGAGCTCAAAATTTTCATGGTAGATGTTTTATAACGTGAATATAAATTAAATGTGATAGTAAATTTCAAATACGAATAAAAAAGAAAGAGTTGGAAAGGTCAAAACTGATGACAAATCGTTGACATTGTCACACTTTACATTTTGTCTTACTATTAGTAAAATCTTGCAGTCTTCAAAAATAATTGGACTCTCCAAGTGTAGATAGGTGGTTTAATAGTGGCGATTTTTGAACAATTTCGATTATGTTGTATGTATTTATCGTACCACTAGTATGTTACAGTTCTCAAATATTCTTTTGTTTGTAGCTTTGAAAAATTAGTATCCGACATAATTTGTGAGTAATTCAACAGGACGACTAGATTGAATATAACTTGAAGTCATAATCAGTTTGTCATGACTTGCATACTATAATTTTGAAATGTATATTTTTTCCTCTTCTTTGTTATTAGCCTCGAAATTATGACAAACCTACAGAGTTTATGAGTAATCCACATTATACTAGGTTGAATATAACTTGAAGCCATAATCAGTCTTTATGACTTGCATGCCACAATTCTGCAACGTATTTTTAATTTTTCTTCTTTATTTAATTTATAGCAATCATGAGGACCAACATGAATTATGAGTAATCTCATAGGATAACTAAGTTGAATATTTGTCTTTCATGACTTACATACTATAGTTGATCAATTTTTTTGTTCTACTTGCCGACAGCTCTTACCATCTCTACCACGTAGCTTAAATATTAGAATTAGAAATTTTCATTAATTTGAAGGGAAAGTCACACAAATACAACTTTTTCAAATGGTAATTAAAAAAATTACAATTACTTTCAAAAAATTACATAAATACAACTTATTCAAAATTTAAACTTCTTAATTACAAAATACAACTTTTTACATTCCTAAAATATCAATAATACTTAATTTTAGGAGTTACTACCATTAATGCATATCCACTTTTGACTTACTCTTTCTCTCAAAATCATTAGAATGTAATTTTCCAAATAAACATAACAAAATCAACTTCAAATACCATATTCTATCTACCGTTTTAAAAGGACTTTTTTTTCTTTCGTTTCCTCCTTTTTGTTCTTCTTTTTCTAATTTCACTTGATGATGATTCAATTATTTTTTTGTGACTAAAAGAAATTATTTGAATATATTAATATTAATAAAAGTACATGAAAAGATATGATATATGAAAAATATGGTATAAGAAATGTACATGAAAATATACCTTAGAAAGTATAGTATATTCAAATTGGTATATTAAATCGAAAAAAAGATGATAACAAAATGTTTGTGAATATAATGGTAGAAATTAGTATATTTAAGTTTGTATATTATATATAGTACACAATATAATAATATTATTTGTGCTATTTTTTTGTGACTAGAAGAAATTATTTGAATATATTAATATTAAGAAAATTACATGACAAGATATGATAAATGGAAATATGGTATAAGAAATGTACATGAAAATATACGAAAATATATGGTATATTCAAATTGGTATATTAAACTGAAAAGATGATAACAAATTGTTTGTGAATATAATAGTAGAAATTAGTATATTTAAGTTTGTATATTATATATAGTACACAATAATATTATTTGTGTATATAGTATATAATATTACGATATACCTAATATATGAATATATTACTCTATGTGTCAACCAATTGTACTCTACAATAACATATAAAGTATACGATATAAAATATATAGATAGAATAATATAATTACTTATGGATTACCACTAAAATAGGATCTTAATTAATAATTGACACCCCATCCCATTAAACTTGGCTTTCTTTTTGCCATCACATATTTACTATTCAATTTTTTTCTCTCTCTTCCATGAAATAGGAAAATTAACTCAATTAAATTTATATTTGTATATATTTAATATAATAAAAAATATATTCCTAATATATACAATAATGTATATATCAAAGATATATATATATATATATATATATATATTATAATAATAATAATACTTTTTGTTTAATATACATAAGAATTTATTTTATATATAGTATATACTAGTTAATACATATATATTATAATAATAATAATACTTTTGTTTACTATACATAAGAATTTATTTTATATATAGTATATACTAGTTAATACACATAAAAATAATATTATATATAGTATATAATAGTGAAATATACGTATATATAAGTACAAGAATATATATACTTGTTCAAGGAATTGTATAGTATATATCATATAAATGAACATAAAGATACTATTTTATGGATTAATGCTAGTTGAGTATATTGGGATGTTTAGAAAAGTCTCTTACAATCAAACCTCTCTCTCTATAGTAGCCATTAACGTTTGTCCGAAAATTTCATGCATTATTTATAGTGAGGTGTTGTTATGCATGTATACTGACATTCGATAGTTAGATCTCAATTAGCTTTTATAAATAAAAGTACGCAAGCAATTAACTTTTTGTACTTTTTATGTTATAAACGAAAACAATATACTTGTAAATTTTAAAATCTCAATTGATTTTCATATCTCATAAATTAAAAATTGAAAAGACTAATAAATTACTACTAAATCCATAAATAGTTGTACCAATACGTATGAAGAATTAAAATATATGGAACATATGCATTTTAAATTAATTGAGAATTTAAATATTTCAAGTTTGACGTAAGAACTTTACAATTGTAGAGCATGTTTTAGAAACTCTAGTCTCTTAGTGATAATATAACGCTTCAATCGACGAAAATTTTGTCCAAACTTTCAAATAAAAAGGAAATTCAATAAATTTGTCTTGTTTTTCCCAGCATATTTGGTTCAAATGATGTTGTTTGCTTGAAAATTAAGTGTTTAACATTTGACTCTTCTATCTCCAAGAAGCAAAGAGGTTGAGAGGCTCTTCATTGACATTTTTGTTGTCACTTAATATATTTCTTACAAAATATTATTACACGCTATTTGAGTATGATTGTTATAGAAAGGTAATTCTACAAAGAGTGTGCCACTATAACGGATGTCATTGTTGTTATAGAGAAGTAAAATATAACACGAAAAATCAATTTCGGAGAAAATCAGGCCGTTATAGTGAAATGTTGTTATAACGAATGACAATTATGAAGAGGTTTGACTGTAATGTGTTTTGATATGTATTTAATTTGGTTATCACTAATATAGGAAACTCCTTATTATTAGCCTTTTATAAAGAGCACCATTTTTTTTTTTTTTTTTTTGGTATAAAATTATACACATACCCTAAATATAGAGTATATATTGAAGATTATGTAATTTAGTTAATAGTTGTAGATTATGAAATATATTACTTATTTACTTGTATTTATGTAACTTCCCCTAATTTGAAACCATCAGTTCTACACAAACATTAAAGGCAAACTTACAGATATAATTACCTTCTATGAGGATCTTACCGTTAGTAGCTACCATTTTTCAAATTACAATTCGTAGCTTACTTTTAAGTAAAAGCTGTGTATTTCGCGTGTATTTTGTGTATTCACGTATATTTGGGCGAGACTTTCCCCTTGCCCGCCCAGGTTCGAACCCAATTAATAACATTACTTTTCTTACATATATTTTTAGCTTCTTCTCCTTGTATTTTGAGTGTATTTTCGACATATGTATTTTACTCATATTGTATCTCATATATTATTATCAATAATTACCTTTTAGAAGAAGTTACACTAAGTAAAAATTCCCAATATTAAAATCGGGTACAAAATTAAAGAGCCCAAAATTGAATATCGGCCTCGAAAATCCATAACTTCCTAGAGCCCATTTCTATTTGGATTATGGCTCCAAAAAGGGGTCATTTGCACTTCTGTTCCTACTTTTTTCTATTTTTTAATTTTTATTACTCAAGATAACACAAGTTATGTTCCGCCTTTAAAAAATTTTTGCCCTGCTAAACATAAGTTCAATTTTATAGGATAAAATTAAAGATCAGTCCACACAAAAATGAAAGACCAGCCCATTTGAAGGCCTAACCGTGCAATTTCTTCGCCAAATGGATAATCTGTACTTTTGTCAGTATTTTGTGCCGGTGTTTAATTTTTGTGACTCAAGAGAGACAACTTTTTTTTGCAGGACATAAATTTATATCTTCGCATCATAATATCTTACAAATAATATCCCCTTCCGCTAGGCATAAATTTGAATTTAAACGCTAAAAATTAAAGACCAGTCCATTTGAGGAATAAATCGTGCAATTTCTCTGCCGCAAAAGTATCCCTTTTTTGCAAATCTTCCATCTCTAACTGGCCTAAAGCCCATTTCTATTTGGGTTATGGTTCCAAACAGTGGTCATTTGCACTTTTGTTCCTATTTTGTGTTGGTCTTCAATTTTTGTCCCTCATAATAAATAATTTTTTCATGGACATAAATTTATATTTTCACATCATAATATTTCATAATTTATGCTTCGCGCCCTTAAAATTTTTATGCCCCACTAGGAACAAGATTGATTTTGAAGGGAAAAAAATTAAAGACCAACCCATTTGAAGGACGAATCGTGCAATTTCTCGAATGACGATTATAAAAGTATCCTGTGTGTGTTTTGTGCAAATCTTCCATCTATAACCAAGTTTTTTGCACGGATTTCCCTTCAAATGAACTAGTCATTAATGCCTCTCATATCTGTGGTTTTTAATTTTTGCTCCTGCTACTTATTTAATGAAAATATCCAAATCTGCTTCGCTCGACCTAATTTCTGTAATATTTTTATCTTCAAAAACTGAACTTTTGCATCGCTCAGCATAAATTTTATAGGAATTAAGTTATGCAGCATAAGTTTTGTAGTATTTTTCAGACTATGTTGAGTGTTAAAAGTTTTGCCTTACCGGACATAATTTATGTGGATGTTATGATATATATGTCAAAGTTAACAGTAAAATATGCCGAGCAAAATCTAAATTATGCCGCACCAAAAATGCCAAAGGGCAAAATCAAAGTTCCTACTTTTTTCTATTTTTTAATTTTTATTCCGAAATAGCAACGTTTGCGAATAACCTGCTCTATAAGTTCAATTTTATAGGATAAAATTGGCATAAATACAAAAATGAAAACCGAAAAATCGAACCGAACCGAACCGTACTGTCAGTATTTTGTGCGGGTTCGGTAATTTGGTGTCCACCGTAAAAAAATAAATAAATAATAACCGAAATCACCGATAAACCGAACGTGCACGACTTTTAATACATTACCCAAAAAAAAAATTAAAATAGTCCAAGCCCATTAAGTTTAAAGCAAAAAAAAACCCAATTTAATAAGTCCTCTTTGCATTTTTGTTCTAATTTTTGTGTTTCTTTAAAATCAAATATCCTTTTCATGGATATATAAAGGTAACTAGGATGTCTTTAGGATTAATATATATCCTTTATGTGTTTTCTTAATTATTCTTACTATACAAGAACAAGATTGATTTTGAAGGGAAAAATATAACACCTAGTAATCATATCATTTCGATTATAGTTTTCTCGTTCTTATGTATCCCTGTTTGTTTGATTTTGATTTCAATTTAATGCAGCTTTATGTTTTATTGCTTTTGAGAATATGAATTCTAAATGGAATCGCTTATAATATTATATCAAAAAAAACCGAATTGAAAACCGAATTAGGAACCGAACCGAACTTTAAAACCGAAACCGAAAGCAAACGAATTTATGTGTGTTATGCGTATATATCCAAAATATGATCCGAAATATCTTAACCAAGTTTCGATAAAATCCGAACCGAAAAACCGAACGCCCATTTGTACGAATAACCCACTTCTATTTGGGTTATTATGGGTCCAAACAGTACCTAAGTCCAAGCCCATTAACCCATTTTGAAAATCTACCCGTTTTAAAACCCGCCATAGAAACTAAAACCTACACAGCCGCCACGCTGGTTGCCGCCCTTACAAGTCACCTCTCTTTCTTTTTACAATCACCTATATATAAAATCTGTACATGAATTGAGATAAAAATTGAAACTTGAAACATCATCAACTTTACTCAACTCACTAAAAGGTAAATTATTTCTTCTTGCTATTAAATTTATTCAGTTAAGTTCGAATGTTCTAAGATCTACATTTCTTTTCTATTTTTCCTGTGGGACGAAAAAAAAAACTGGTATTTGTTTTTAATGTTTGAGCAATCATGACATTTTTTTTATTGGGGAGAATTGGGGTTCTTGTAAGTGTTCTCTTTTTTTGTTGCAAATTAAGTGTTTAGCTAATAGCACTTTCGGAGTGCACAAAATGTTGTAGTTTCTATTAAGGTCGTTTTCTCCTTTCAAGAATACATTACAAACACCTTAGGGGTCGTTTGCAGCTGGTTTGTAGGTGAGTTATGAAGGTATTGAATCCTTCATAAGTAATACTGCATTTGGTAGCTGGTTATTCACGTGTAAAATTAATAACGTGTTTGGTTTGCAATTTAGAAACCCGCATAATTAATGGTCCATGTATAATCTATGAGGGGATCTGTGTATTATTTTTAATGCTGCATAGAAGGTAGAATAGCTTATACATGAATAGTTAAACCTTTCATAACATAATACATATGTTTCCTCATAACTAATTCTTGCATTACTAATACCTGCATAACTCTAACTAGCTACCAAACGACCCCTTAATGTTTGAGCAATCAACAACAATAACATGCCCAAGTGAAATCCCACAAGTGGGGTCTGGAGAGGGTAGAACGTATGCAGACCTTACCCTGACATTTTTTCTTTTTAGGGGGAGAAAGGGGATGATAAGAGAAATGGTTTCTGGTAAGTGTTCCTTTTTTTTTTTTTTTTGGTTGCTAATCAAGTGTTTAGCTAATAGCTAGAGAAGATAGTGGGTAGTTGGGGGTCATAGGAGCCTAGAGTTTTACTTTCAATATGCACTCAAGGTTTTTGACAAAATGTTGTAGTTCTGTTATGGTCGTTCTCTCCTTTCAAGAATCCATTACAAAGCCCTTATTGTTCTCATTCACACAATTGATTTTGGAAGAAGAAACAGAAGGTGATTTGTTTGAAGTTTCCACGCATACCATCTGTTTGATGAAATTCTGAAAAGAGTTTCGCTGAACAATTACTTACATTTTAGTTAATCTCAGAACAGCGTGAATGAAGAGGCTTTGAATCTTTTTGAGGGTATTCATAATACTGAACTTCTGATTGATTGGTTTACCTATTTGATATTTCATAAATGAGGTACTCCGGGTGACCCACGTCTACCTCAAATTTCATATTGCGCGTATCCATTTCGGTTGTTATCTATTGCAATGAATACTGAAAATGGACTGTACTATTATCAGATATCGCTATTTGGACGTGATTGATGTTCCATAAATGGTTATGATGCAGACATAGTTTGAAATTTTAAAATTGTATTAGGATTAAAGGATCTTAAGCTTAGAGTAGTTTCTCTCTAAATTTTGATTACGTACATGGTTAGTAGTGCATATTTTTAGGGTTGTACTACTTGTCCGTTGCACTCTCTCGGTGCTATTCTTTAACAACTACAACAATGGTTTTTTGGTCAATCTCCATTCTGAGAAATTTGATCAACTTAGTACGAGACAATTTCATTTAGAATTTGAGCTTTGGTTCACAGGTGAACAAGGTATTGGCATTTACAATTAATTAAACAATGTAATCTTAGCTGTTTTGAAGATATTAGTTAATGATTAGTTGTAAGATATTTTATTCCCAAGTAAAGCATATGCTATATGTGAGTATTTTGATTCTTCAGCTTCGCCAGGAGGGAGGGCCATGCTTTACTTATTCTTTTGGCTGGTATTTGAATATTATTTTTCCTAAGATCATTTCAATCTCGTAAATACAAACATTTTCTTAATTGTACTGCACTTTCAATATTTGGTTTCGTTTCTTCTTGTTGTCAGATCTCTAGTGAGGGATTTCCACCCTTTGTATTGTTTATTCTCGTAGTTAGTCACACTTCGACTTTTCAATATGTTTAGTTGGGACTCTTGAACCTGGAACTTTTTAGCATCGTAAGAGTGAAAGATTCATAACTTTCTTATTTTCAGCTGATGCTGATATTTATCTAAATACAGTTAACAAAATTGCAACTTCAGTGCGTTTAATTCCAAGCTCCTGGGAGGAGAAATTCTCAATGAGGGGGCTCAATCTACTTCTCTTGAACTAATTACAGATTTATTCTATCAGAGCTGCTATGAGCGATCCGGCAACTGAATCAAATGACGCACAGTCAAGCTCCCAAGAACCTCAGAAGCCCCAGATCGAGCCTATTCGGATGCCTACTGTGGAGGAAATAAGGGGCCAAGACATTTGGAACAACTGTGCAGTCCGTAGTGTTGTAAGCGGAGTCATGGGTATGCTTTAATCACAAGGCATGGTGGATCTCTCTCCTAGTTGAATGAATATTTGTGTCGAATTGTTCAGATTTTATTTAGTGGATGAACTGTCCAAAATGTCATTTTTGCAATGCTTAATATAAAGAAAATAATACTTCTCTTTATGAAAAAAAGCATGACAATTTTTCTCTGTTTGATGTCATAATTATGTGACAAGTGTCAAGAGGTAATCCAAGAGTCTTTAGACTTAATCTCGTTGAGAATGAGAGAGCTTGATTCCTGTTATCTTACACGCTTTATCAAGTGTCATTATTTGTGAATGGGATCTCGTTTCATGGCCTCTGTTTGTATCTAATTGGATATTTTTTTCTGGTAATTGGTAACTTGCTTGAATTGATATCTTTGTCGACGTTTATGGACTTTGCTGAGAGGTTACTTTTGGGGTTCATCTGGTGACACATCGTTTCGTTTTGTAGGAGGAGGACTTGGGTTGTTCATGGGTATGTTTCTTGGTGCACTTGATAACCCAATAATGCAAGAGGAAATGACTACTAGGCAGCAAATTGTATACCAAGCAAAGCAGATGGGTCGAAGAAGTTGGAGTTCCTGCAAGACTTTTGCTGTTATGGGGTTGGTTTTCTCTGCTGCTGAATGTACTGTTGAGAAGGTACTTCTGATCCTTAGAAGATGATAACCATATGGGATTCTGCAGCTGCCGTTTTACAATATTCCTGTTAAATTTTGGAATGAAGGAAGAGAAGTTGGAAATCATTCTCACAATTAGAATCAGATACTACTCAAATATTCTAAAACTCAAATGTCATAACTGTTTTCTTGTCTTATGTTCAAAGGTACGAGCAAAGCATGACATGACAAATACAGCAGTTGCAGGGTGCGTAACAGGAGGCACATTATCAGCTAGAGGTAGCGTTTGTTACTTTGACCACAAGGAATTTTCAATAGATATGCTTTCATATCTTACATGATTAATATAATTTTTTGTCTAGATAGAGTTCCATCGATTTTGAAATTCATATAGAGACAAGCAGATAGTAGTTTCACATTGAAAAGAAACCAAAAGACAGAATATCTGGGAATTATCATCAAAATGTAACTCATGTCATAGGTGGTTTCAGCTACGTAAAAGCGAGAGTGCATCCAACAATTTGAGAGGAGAGTTTGGCCTCAGTTGAAACAATTGTAGCTAGTCCCAACTAGTTTGGGATAATGGGATTAAGGCGTCAATGTTCTTGTATCTTTTTTTCTAATAACTGTGGTGTCTACGCTAGTTTGTGCGCACCTCGACTACCCTATTTTATTTTCTTGAGCTATATAAAGTACTGCTCATCTCTGAACTGATAAAGTGTATTTGGACTGCTTGCTATTTGACTTAAATCTTTTGCCTAATTGAATTGCGGTCTCTCCTTCATTTCAGGCATTTTTTGTGTTGATAACATTGCTGACCACAGTATTGTATACGATATATATATTCTCCCCTCCGAAAATTAATGGCTGGAAGTGGCACGTGGCAGTGTAACCATTTAACGCAGATGCTCTTCTGATTTTAGCATTTGTCCTTTGAATTACTTTAGGACAAGGGGGCAAATAAGGGCGGTGGGGTGTTGGGGCTTCTTTCAAAAGATATAATGGAAACGATTCATGCTTGCTTTTGTTTTCTTTGAGGAAAGCCTGTAGTCAAAGTGATATTTTAGATTCCATTTTATCCCAGGGTGTCAGGGAACTTTCAATAGAACGTTCTCCTTCAACTATCAAGATGCTACTTGCCCCGGTTTCAAGTTACCGGTTCGGAGATTCCATTCACTGAGTTGGTTTTCCCGAGATCTAACTTGTAGTTAAGACGCACATTAGATCCTTATTCTCTCTTATTGCCTGCACCATCATCCGGATTACTGGAATAAGGAGTTCACTGCAGATCATTGCATTTTCCTGATCTCATTCCCGGATTAGTATGCAGTATACTAAACCAGATGAGGCTAAAGAATATCGGCTATTCTAAACTTGCTTGTAGAGTTGAGCCTTGTGGCTGATGAAGCAAGTAATCGGACTGTTTGCGATTTGATTTGTTATTTCTATCAAGCATATTTTTTTAATTTATACTGCAATCCCATTTCGTTTCAGGTGGACCAAAAGCTGCGTGCATGGGTTGTGCTGGCTTTGCGACATTTTCAGTCTTGATAGAAAAGTTCTTGGATCGATATCACTAAATCCAGAAGTACACAATATGGATCGTTCCTCAAACTGGACGATGGAAGTTAACACCAACCTACTTTATACTTTATAATCACATTTTTTTGCCCCCAACGACGAGATTAATTATTCCCATTCCATGTGGAATGAGCGATGTTGTAAACGTGCCGCTCAATTTTACAATCATATTTGCCCTCTGTGCACTCCTTGAGTTTGTGCATATTGGACCCAGAACTGGGAAAATGTAGCATTTATAGACAAATCCAAGACATTTTCGTTTAATAAGGTAGTATTTGTACTGTATACTTTCTTTAGTCTCCAATGAAAATGCTGGTTTCTTAGCAAGTTAATTTAGACACGAGACTGTGGGAAAATAATATAATGATTTGGTGTAAACACTAGGTGCTGATTAGTTTTTACCTGTTTGTAGTTTCTTAAAAATCTCAAAACTTTTGTGTAGACACTTAAGCGAATCATCTGAAGCAAATTCTCAAGTCGGGTACTCGCTGAAGCATTCCATACAATAGGAATGAAAGAGCCATCAAGAACTTGAACTCGAAATGCAGAAATGTGTAAACAGGGGACAATGTTTAAATAGCGACGAATTATACCTTTTGTCCAAATTCCCCTTTGTATGATACTTTACTCGAATGCGCACAAGCTCACTCAGACATCACGATTATAAAATACATACAATCTTTATTCAACCTAGTTTGGTATTGAATGAAACTTAGAATCGAATTTTCTTTTTGGTCAAAGGAAAGGAAATTCATTTAATCAAGTGGCGTTTGCTTCAACTCAAACATTCAGGGGCTACAAAAATAGTTATAAATTGTTGAGATTTTTTCCCGAGAAGTCAAATTTTCTAAGAGTATTTTCATAAATAAGAGTACTTTTTTATTCCAAAAATGACACACTTTTTTACCATTTTAGCATATTCGAAAATCACTTACGGTTAATGAAGGACCACTAATTAAGAAATTAAATTAAATCCTAATTAATACATATCATTTTCTCTTTCACCATCATCTTTCTCCCTAAATAAGAAATTGTGATTCTAATTAATACGTGCATATCACTTTCTCTTTCATCATTATTTTTTTCCACTAATTAAGGAATTCGTTTAACACTAATTATTCTTAGTTTCAGTTTTATGATATATTTATACCATGTATATACTTGCGGATATCTTTATTATACCATGTATGTCTTTTATTATACCATGTATATCTTATTATAATGTATATATAATTAGATATATACACATAAAATGGTGGATAATTTTTTTTTCTTCAAAATAGACGATTAATATATTTCAAATATATTATACTTATTATACCATGTATGTCTTTATTATACTGGGTATATCATTATTATACTATTTATTATAATTAGATATACTGTTTATATCATTATTTATACGTATGTTATACTAAATATATAAATTATATATATACATTATATAGGTAAATGAGAAAAAGCCATGAGAATAGGAAAGGGAAAAAAAAGAAAAAAAGAAAAAAAAAGAGAGATTGGAGTGATTGTATATCAGCAATAAAAGATTAAAAAAATAAAGAATGGAGTAATTGTATAAGCAATAAAAGATTAAAAAAAAAAATTGACCAAAAGAATAGGAATATTTAGTGGTTGATTCTTATCCAGCTGAAATTTACGGATAGTTATTTGGAAGTTGATATATGCGCTAATTAATATTTAATTGATATGGAATGATAACTAACTAATGTTGTTATTAATGTGCAATTATTTTTAAAATTCTGCCTAGTTATGTTTCCCCCTCTAAATTATTAGCACCGCATAAAAACATTCCATCTAGAGTAGCTATTATACAAATAAGAGCAATTCCAACTTTTCATTATAAGTTTCATTTCTTAAGCCTAATATCAGTGTGGAAGTTTGTAATTTTTAACAAGGGAATTCTAAAACATGTAAGAATGTCACATCTGGTGATTTTAAAATTACCGATACACAAAAAGTTTTTACTTATTTAAGGCGATTCAATTTTTTTTTTTTTTTTAAAAAAAATAATCTTTTACAAGTATAATTTTCAAATGGCTTGAATCCACTTTCTTAAATGTGGCTCCGCTACTGTCTACAAAAAAATGAATGACACACCAACCAAAAAGATATCCAAAAATTATCGTAATTTGTCGCCTTTGTTACCCATACCAATTGATAAATTGGCCGGAACAAAAAAAGATCATTTCATTCCATTTTAATAAAATAGTGAAGAATATGCCATTAATAATGAAAAAAGGGATGGAGGAAACCCGTATATGTTGTTCAGATCGATTAAAAGATGTAAAAATAGCTAGAATAGGGGCAGACGTACATAACTAGGCAATAGTTAGAAAATAATTGCATAATCGTAGCAAGGTTATTTAATTTTCATTTCATAGCCACTAATTAATATTAAACTTCAAAAGGAAAATCCTTATAATTCAGATGAACGTGAATTAATCCCAAATTAACTCTTCCTATTTTTTTGGGCAGAATATTTATCTTCCATATACAGTTGATACAATCATTCGAAAAAATAGTTTTGTTCCTTTTCTTTTTAAACGTTTTTTCCTATTTTATTAATACATGTAAAATTTCTGTCATAACTATACATGGTATTTTCAAAATTATCTGTTTATACCATAAATATACTTGGTATTTTGGCGAATATATATATATACATTCTATTATATATAAGAGGACTGACATAACACTGAATAGTTGTACCAGAAGCTTTACAATTGTACACTTTAACACAACAATGAATACTTGTACCAAAAGTTATATAAATTGTATACTTTAATCAACTACTTCTTTATCTCAAGTGGACATATGTCATAGTACTGAATATTTATTTCTTCTCATGTATACACGTATGCACTTCAATTTTAATTCTCCGACACATTTATTTCCTTTGTGCACTTTTACTTGTTCACTTTTGACTTTTCACGTTCTTGCTAAATATTTATTCTCTTCTCATATATAAACGTATGCAGTTCAATTTTAATTCTCCTACACAAATTTATTTTCTCCGTACACTTTTACTTGTTCACTTTTGACTTTTCACATTCTTTAAGAATTAATAAATCCACATGGATATATGTCATAGTACTGAATATTTTTTTTTCTCATGTATACACGTATCCGTCCCATATTACTTGGCCACATTACTTGACTTTTCACGTTCTTTAAGAGTTAATAAATGAAGTACTCCCTTCGTCCCATATTACTTGGTCACATTACTATATTTGACTTTTCACGTTCTTTACGAATGAATAAAAATGAAGTACTCCCTTTGTCTCATATTACTTGGCTTCCTTTGTGCACTTTTACTTGTTCACTTTCGACTTTTCACGTTTTGGCCACATTACTAAAAATATATGTCTATTTTTCTATTCTATATTTTTCTACTTCTTATATATAAATGCCCAAGGTGGACGAACACAACAACAATAAGTTGTACAAAAAGTAACTGAAATTGTACTCTAAGCAGGGACTAACATGTGTACATTTTAGAAATTGAACATTAATTCTACCTCTTGTGTGTTTACTTTTTAAGTCCACAGTGTCTTAATTGTCCTTTCATTTCCTTCATTTGGCATATACTCCCTTCGTCTCAATTTAAATGTCTACGTTTGACTAGACATGGAGTTTAAGAAATAAAGATAGACTTTCAAATCCTATGGTTCTAAATTAAAAATGTGTATAGTATAATAAAATATCCTTTAAATCTTGTGATTATAAATTGACATGTTGGATATATGAATGGTCACCTTATTAAATATAAAAAGAGGCGGACATAACCAAAAAAAGATAAATTTTAACAACAATTGAGAAATTAAGGGAAAAAAATAAGATGAAAAGAAAAAAATATGGAGACTAACTAAGGAGAATCGCGGTATCCTTTGCAAAATGTACAAACCATAAAGACTAACTAAATTGAGTAACCAAATTAATCATGTTGGACCCTGTGCATCGCACGGGCATACACACACACATACATACATGGTATTTTTTCAACTGGAAAATGAAGTAATGGAGGGATGAGTAATAGGAGATGGAGGATATATATGTTGGAGAAGATTGATACGTAGTAGATGTTTATCTTAAATTAGAGAATAAATGATGTGTTTATCTCTTAAATGATGGATAAATGAAAATAAGGACTAAAAGATATGACTGAATCCCTGATTTTGGGGATATTCTCATTCTTCATATACTTCTTTTAATGTGTTATATATGTAATAAACAATGTTGTTTTTGTAGAATATGAAAAGTTCTGCTATTTATGTTCTTATTTATGGTATCGTGACTTCTCACGTAATTTTTCCTAAATAATTTGGCGGAACTAAGTAGCTTTTACTCAAGTAATGTATATTACGGAATTAAGTAGCTTTTACTCAAGAATGTATATTAGTAGTTGAAATCATCGTTTTTCAAAATTCAAATTTCGTCTGCTTCCACCTCTGCTCGTACCCAAAGAAAGAGAAAAATATCTTAACTGTAGTGTAGCATTCAAAAGCTCGTAACAATTTTCACGACTCATTTCTAATATAGGGTAGAACGTTTTTAAGCTGTTGAACGCTTAATAAAAATTCACCAGAATATTCGTGAACATGTTCGAAATTTGTACAAATATACCATATCCATTTTAATTAATTTTTTAAACAATAAAAAAATCTTTAAACTATAACAAGATAGTAAGTGGAGGTGAAATCAAGGCGAAGATGCATAAAATGCCCTAATAAAGAGAAATTGATTCACCACCTCAAAAAAATACTTTTTTGAACAAATGTCACATCTTCGTTTTTTTATAATATAATGCAATTGCCAACGGACACGAAGTAAGAATAAAACAAAAATAGCATATTGAAACCAACGATCTCTATTCTTATAGCCCTTAAAGGTTAAGTAAATCGACGAAAAACTCAAATATTGTACGTAAACGTTTTTATATTAATTTTCAAGAAAATCTTGAATAAAATAAAAGTAGGATTATGAACTATGTGGTAAAATCACTTTACTATAAATTTTCAACTTTTTCTTAATTTATTTCTTATTTTTTAATGAAGGAAGTGGGGAAAACACAAGTTTAGCACACGCTAGCTATATTCAAATGTTGGGAATGCTCACTTAGGTCACTGGCTAAGTCATTTGACACCACTCAACTAAAGTAACTTGTGTAAAATAAATTGTCTATTTCAATCTATAATGATCACGAATTCAAAAATTAAATTTATAATTTTTTACAGCGGCTTCAAATTATTATATGATAATAACTGAGTCTATATTCAAATATTTAATAAGTTTCTTATTATATATATAAAAGATTTGGGCAGAAACTATTGAATTATATTCTAGTGAACTGATATGTTTGTGCTCTAGATCCGCCTCTGATAATGATCTGACTCGACTAAAGATATGAGTTTAAAGCTTTCTCGTATGTGATTATTAAAAGAGAAAAAAAGTTCATTGTCATGATCTTCTTCTTTGTTTTCCCATAGTTATTATATAGTCTTCTTTGTTTTCCTGTCATATTGTATTTGTATTTAACTGCTGTCAATGTTAATGATAAGCAAAGTATAACCTAAAGAGAGAATATTCGTGGTCAGTGGTCACTAATAACGGTGATAATTAAGTGCGCTTATGTACTTAATTATAGTGACATGACACAACTACCCCTTAGTTTATTAACCTAAATAACATGGGCAGCACTAAAGGAAAAAAGTTTATAAAAATGGATTTTAAGACTTAAAAGTTCAAAATATACAATATATATCCAAAGTGAATTGTTAGTGGGTAACAGATCAGACTTTCACTTTATATAGGTTCTCTTTTTTTTTTTTTTTTTTTTTTTTTTCCGTTTCGCACTTATTATTATATGTTTAACTTGAGTTACATATCTGTATTCAACATAGATATAAGTTGACTTGCTACGACTCTTTTATAAGTAGTATTCTACATTTCTTACTTATTTGTTCAATTATTTTTACTCATTTTGTTTTAATTTACGTGATGGTATTTGATTAGGCAGTAAAATTAGAGGAAGCAAAAAAAAATATTGGAACTTATGATCTTAATTAACCATATTCAGTGGCGTAGTGACGTCAAGCTAAAAATCCTTCAATGAGAAATTATATTGTGTAATAGAAAATTATTCAATGTATATATGTCAAAACTTACTTTTAACATTATGCTTAGTGAAATTTCTGGCTTCTCCATTGAACAGGCTATGAGATGTACTTTATGTGATCATAAATTTTGCATGTCACTAGAGGTAAAAAATAAAAAAAAAAAAAAAATGAAAAATTTAAATTTAAATTATTTTCAGATATAGAAAGATATCATTTTCTTTGCAGCAGATTAATATGAAAATATAGTGCAAAATAAAAAAAAAAAATGGAACAAAGGGAGTATTTTATTATTTTAATTTTCTTAGCACAATACCTTTTTTAGTGTATGATGTTATGCAAATGGAAGTGATATAAGAGGAGAAATGGCATCTTATAACCTTTATAGCATAAGGTATATTTCAAGTCTGGTCAGATGTTTTAACACACCTTCATGTGTTATACTGTGAACAAAAAATTATCATATTTTCACTTTCAATCAAGACGATTGGCAATTTACATGCAATTAAAATATACATTTTAAAATTATATAAAGGGAACTCTATTTTGATGCGATGTAAACAGTGGCGGATCCAGGATTTTCATTCAGGGTGTTCGGAAAAAAAAAAGAAGCCAAATATACACTGTAATTTTTTGCCGAGGGTGTTCAAAAGTTAATATATGCACATAAACACAGAAAATTTACCCTATATATACACTGTAATTTTTTGCCGAGGGTGTTCGGGTGAACACCCTCGACAACACGTAGATCCGCCCCGGGATGTAAATGGAACATTGACATACAAATCAAAATGGTAAAAATGATTTTTTTCTTCTAGATATTGGACATTATTATAGTGTAAACTTTCACAAAGTGCCTAGTTTTGTAAAATCGAGAGACAGGGGGTGGTGGTACGAAGGTGTGTTTGAGTGTGCAAACAAAGTACCACATAGTAGCTGAAAAGAAAATGGAGCTACTTATAAAGTGTTGGATACTCTTAATGATGTGAGGCCTTTTGGGAAAATCGTGCGGGCTTGGCCCAAAGCGAATAATATCACATCATGCTAAGAGTATCTTTGGGCCGTGTTAGCCCAACAACTGGTATCAAAGCCAATGGTTTGGCGGGACGAGTATGAAGATGGCGGAATGTGGCGTGGGGCCCGACTTAGTGCCTTTCCCGTCTATGCCTCTATGGGCTGATTTACGACATTTACCCATAACTTTGAAGACGCATACACAGTCTTTGGGCGTCGGTGACCATAAATACTTTGACGATGTGGGTGGCGCATTGACACGTTGAATCTTTAACCCGTAATAAGTCATGTGGAACTTAGTTCGAGGGGAAGATTGTTTAGGCGTGCGAACAAAGTACCACATTGGTAGCTGAAAAGAAAAAGGAGCTACTTATAAAGTGTTAGATACTCTTAATGATGTGAGGCTTTTTGAGACAACCGTGCGGGCTTGACCCAAAGCGAACAATCTCACATCATGTTAAGAGTATCTTTGGGTCGTTTTAGCCCAACAAGGTGAGAGGTAGGGGTCGGAGGTAGGTGGTGATAGGGTAGGTGTTTATGGGGGGAGGGGGGGATGAGGTAGGGGGGTGATGGGGGTTGGGGTAGGAAGGGGTGGTTAAGTGGTGGGCTGGGGTGGGGGTAGTGGGGGTGTAGTGGTGGTGGCCTGGGTGGGGTGGGGGTAGTTTGGGTGGTGTAGGGGTGGTGTAGTGGGGGTGGTGTATGGGGTGGGGAGTGGGGGTTCGGGGGTGGTGGGGTGTGGGAAGGTCGCAGGGTTAGGGGTTGGGGATGTTGGGTGGGTGGGGAGGAGATAATGAACTTGCAATGTTACTTATGGAACTTATTTTCCCTACTTTCATTAAGGAAGTCATTTTCCTCATTTTTAAGTAACTTGTTTTTCTAGAGAAAATGTTTTCCAAAACATTTTGATCAACCAAACATGGGAAAATTGGAAAACATTTTCCATGTTTTCCTCCATACCAAACACACTCTTTGTCAGATTCAAATGTCATGAGTTGTACTGATCGACACTTAGAGAGTTTCTAACCAAGTACTTTGAAATTAAAAGTTAATTGAGATACTTTAGAAATGTGAATATTGTATAATTTATACTAAGGTGAAGTAATATATTACAGCTGTTAGCTTAAGTAATTTTCTTTTCTTTTTTCGAAAGAAACTGTTATAAGGTTGAAGAAACAAAAGGACACCTGGATAAGTGCTTAAATAAAAAAATGTCTGAGGCAACAAGTTGTATTCAGCTTAAGTGGACTTGTAATTTGTAAGAAGAAAAAGTTATTTGCAAGTGGTTGATGATCAGTATCATATATGTAAAGACATTATGAGTTTCACTTCCTGTGTTTTTGGCACATCTGACCAATATTAGAATAATAATTAGATGTATATGGCACTTTTTTTATAATTGAAAAAAGACCAGTAGCGCATAGTTCAATATTTTATGTTAATTGACTCGCCTCTCTATTCTTGGTTACAATTCAGAAATAGCCAGTTCATGCTATGAAATTGAAAAATAGTTATCGCTATTGAGTTTTAAATTCTACGAATAAAACTCTGCTGGAATGGAAGCTCTGATGTCTTTTAAAGGACATGGAGAGACTTCAGAAAGGGAAAGCACATACCTGTACATTATCATTCATCAACCTATAAAAGGAAAGAAAACTTCCAACAATTGCCTCTTATGAAGATATTTGAGATCGTATAACCTATTTTTTTCTCGCAACAACTGCAAGGATTTTCAATTTCAAGATCGTATTTAACTAGCTCTCTTGAAGAGTAACACGTCATACACTTCCTATAATATCTTCACTAAAGTTAAAATATTAGACAACTAAAACAAGGGATTCTTAAATTAGCAATAAAACATTATAATATTTGTAGTAAATTCTGCCGACCACCGGCAAAAGCAACAAGAGGAGTTTCACGTGTGAAATTTGAAACTTTATAGTATTGACCATTCTTTAAACATAGGGCCATAAATTAATAAACATTTTTTTTGTTCTTCTCTACTTAAATATTAGACTTTTGGTAAAATTCAAACCTGTAATGTGCCCCTACTCACGGATCACATACTGCGCTCTTATCATTATATACGACAATTTTTGCGATTCACACTTTGATGAATGATTAGGTGAATTGAAAGAAGTGGATACGTTCCGTAATGAAGGAAAACTTCTGTTATTGAATGGAATTAAAAATGTCATTTCATATCATATTACCTAAAATATTTGTGTAACTCTTAATTGAGACCATTTATTTAACAACTTGTGTATTAATAAAGTAACCACTTGATGAGGTCACCCTCTCAAAGTAGCCACTCAAGTTATAAGAACACATTAAGATATATTTCACCTATGTAAACGTAGAAGTAAGGCCGTTATGTATAAGAATTGACCTTATTCTAACAGAACAATCAAGAAATTCCAATAATGCAAGTCTCTAATGTGTTGGCTGGCTAATAAAATATATTCATTACAATGCAAACAAGCAGAGTCTTAGTATTTAGTATTTATTACTAAATACTAGAACAGTAGTACTGAACACATATAAGCTCTCCGTACAAGTCTTATTACCGTTAGGTCCAACGGTCAATTTTTACCCCCAAATCACATCTGAACCTCACGCACCGTCCCTATGGGGACGCCAATTCCCCCGGAACCGGCACGTCTGGGGAGATAACAGCTGATAAGACTGGAAGAACGAATAATATGGAAGAGACGACCCAAATTCTTAACTATGCTAATGCTATTCAGGCTCCTATTGCACCGATACCTAGTAAAACCTGATTTGGGAATCCTAATTTGAAGGCTCGTCAAACTACTCACAATGGAGTACCAGCAATTCTTTTTAAAGCAAATGAATTCTATGGGGAGATGACAGATAATGTAAGTACGCACTAGTGGGCAAATTCATCCGAACATGACCCCAAATTGAGAAAATTCAATCTAAGTTTGCGGAGAAGATCACAGTCAAAGGTAAAGTACAAATTGGTGAATTTGATTTTCGCACTGTATTTCTGGACTTCTATAATGAAGGAGACTTTAAAAATGTTTGGTATCGTCGATTGATTGAAATTGAGGGGCAGGTCATGTGGCTTGAAAAATGGTCTCCTGATTTTAAGCCAGATGAGGACTCCCCTATAGTTCCTGTCTGGGTTCTTTTACCAGAATTACCATTTCACTGCCATACATGGCATTATTTGAAACAAATTGTCAGGCCGATTGGCATACCTCTTATAATGGGCCTTGCTACTGAACATCGAACTAGACCTAGCATGGCTAAAGTGAGGGTAGAAGTGGATCTTACTAAAACCAAAATCACTTCAATATTTATTGGATCAGAGGCTGAATCGAGTCCTATAAAAGGTTTTTATCAGAAAGTTGAATATGAGAGTGTCCCAAAGTGGTGTAGATTTTGCAAGATATTAGGACACTCCATAGTTCAATGTAGAAAAGTGGAGCAAAAAAAGACTGAAGAAAAAGCCGTTATGGAGAAACAGTCTACCAATGAAGTTGTTGAAACTAGTGCTACTCAAGAAGAGGACAAAGGAAATGAAGAGAGGAACAACGTCAATCATGAGGACAAGAATGCTACTACAAATAAAGGAAAGAAAGGGAAGAATAAACCAAAGGAAAATAGGCCTGAAATTAATGATGGTGATCAGGAAAGAACTGATCCAGAGAATAATAAAGTGACAAAGAAAAACACCAATGAGAAAGGGCAAAATAAGAGTAGGAAGGACAAAAGTGAAAAAGTTGGGATCCGTGATAGGGATGAGTCAGTGTTGAAAGGAAAGTTGAAAAAAATCAAAGAGAGAAGAAAGAAAAAAGTCCCAAAGAAGAGAACCAAGGTCAAAATCAGGATACGAAAGGAGAAAGAAAATGAACAAAGCATAGGGGATAATATGGAACAGATCAAGAACAAAGCTGTTGATATGGGGTTGGATAAAGAAGGCAAGGAAGCAAGATCCAATGAGGTAGAGAAGGGCAGAAATGAACAAGATAAAGAACAAGATAGAGCTCCTGATATTGAAAATGATCCTAAAGTGAACAGCCAAGAAGAAAGCACAGGGAAGCAAAACAATGTAAATGCTCATGTCCCTGATGAGTCATCTAGTTTACATACCAATGAAAAAATTCAGTCTGGAATCAACATCGTAGTGGATCTAAATAGCAATTTGCTTGACAATTACATGTCACAAGAAGGGGTAGATGCAGATGATGAGGAAAAAAATGAAGTAAACAACATTGCTATGAGAGATAATAATGGAATCTTTGACAGAATGGAAGGTGAGACCGAGGCACAGCAACATATGAAAGAAGTTTGTGGGAGAAATGGTATATCTCCTGTCAGGAGTGGTAGAAACAAATAGAGAAAAAATGACAGGGATAACAGTTTCAGCAGAACTTTATCTTCACCTCCTATTAGAAACAACGAGGGCTTGGACAACAGCTATGAGGAAAATATGGAGGACAAAGCAACTACTGAAGAAAGTGAGGAACAAATACAAGCTACAGAGAGGACTGACAAGGAAATTAATTCTGCTAGAAGAGGCATGAGCAGAAAAAGGAGGAACAATAAGAACAATAGAACAAGCTAGAAGGACTCTACATCTCCTTTAAGGAAAGGTAGGAACAAAATCAATAACTTGTAATTGTTTTTATGATTAGTGCAATCATATGGAAAATAAGAGGAGTTAGATCCAAAAAAGCTATTCAGAGACTCAAAAGATTGGTAAACAGAAATAAAGTTGACATGGTTGCAATTTCTGAACCCATGGTAAATATGAATAAAGTTGTAGGATACAAAAGGTATCTAGGCTTTAACCAGTGCATTCCCAACATCACTGGAAAGGTATGGTGTTTTTGGAGAAACAATTGTATTGTGAAAATTATTCAGAATCATGAATAACATATTACTATAAGCATAAAAAAACATCAGGGAAGTGAATAGCTCTTTGTTACTGCTGTGTATGCCAAGTGCACAGAAGCTGAAAGGAAAGACATGTGGGAAAGTCTAGAAGATCTTAATAAAACTATCAAGGGGCCATGGACTATTGGGGGAGACTTCAATGTCATACTTCATCCTGATGAAAAACTAGATGGAATTCCTCATAGGAATGCCAGAAGTTTTGATTTTAGTGAATGTATGGACTCTTGTGGTATGTTTGACATTGGTTACTATGGCTCTAAATTCACTTGGTGTAATAATTGGAGACCTAGTAAGAGAATTTGGTTGAGGCTGGACAGAGTGTTTGTAAATGATGAATGGGCTCAAAATACTCTAGCAATACTATAAAACATCTGGCAAGGACAAGGTCTAACCACAGACCTCTCTTGTTGAAATGTGACAATATCCATACTAATGGTCAAAATATTTTAAATTCTTGGATTTTGGGGTGTAACCAAGATAACTTCTTGGAGATTGTCAAGGAAGTTTGGGATCATCACATCATGGGAAACCCAATGTGGATTCTCTAGCAAAAGCTTAAAAGAGTGGCTAGGAGATTATCTAAATGGTTCAGAAAGGAAGTGGGAGATGTCAATGATCAGGTGGAAGCTTGGGAAAATAAGATGCAAATATTGGAGGATGAAGACCTACTAAACAGATCAGAGAACAGCAGACAAGATCTTAACAAGGGACATCTTTGAATATGTATATTGGCTTGGTAAGTAGGAATCCCTTTTGAAACAAAAAGCCAAGGTAAGGTGGTTTGAAGAGGGGGACATTAACATCAAATATTTCCATGCTGCTATAAGGGATAGAAGAAGAAGAATGGGTATCAACAAGATCAAAAACAAAAGAGGGAACTGGATCTCTGGTAATGAAAAAATAGCCAAAGGTGCTGTTAGACACTATAAGCACCTGTTCAATCTTAAGCCTAGAGCAATGGATCCTAGAGTGCTAGACTGCATACCTACATGTATCAATCAGGAGGATAATATCAACATTGCTAAGTGTCCTCAAGAAGAAGAGATTAAGAATGTTGTTTTTGACATGAGTGTTGACAGTGCCCTAGGACCAGATGGATTCTCAGGTAAGTTTTTTCACTCTTGCTGGGATATTATTAAGAAGGAGGTAATAGAATTTGTTCAGTTTTTCTTCTTGAAAGGAAAACTGACTAAGTTCTTTTCACATACCCTATTAGCTCTAATTCCAAAAGTTGATTCTCCTGATAATTTTGCTGATTTGAGGCCTATAAGTCTTAGTAGCTTTTCCAGTAAGATCATAACAAAATTTCTATCTAAAAGGCTTAACCCCCTTCTGCCAGGCATGATTTCTGAAAATCAAAGTGGTTTCTTGAAAGGTAGGCTTATAACCGAGAATATTTTACTTACACAAGAAATTGTTCAAGACATTAAAAACAAGAATTTAGGGGGCAATGTTGTTATCAAATTAGATATGGCCAAAGCTTATGATAGATTGTCTTGGCCTTTTATTATTGTTGTTCTTCACAAATTTGGTTTTTCCAAAGAAGTTATAAAGTTGTTTATGGGTAATGTGTCAAATGTGTGGTACTCCATCGACATCAATGGCACTAGAAATGGTTTCTTTACATCTTCTCAAGGTCTCAAACAAGGTGATCCCCTTTCTCCATCTCGCTTTATCATTGCTGCTGAGGTTTTGGCTAGACTTCTTAACAGACTGATCAATAGTAATCATTTCATTCCTTTTGTAATGTCCGATAGAGGTCCTGTTATTAACCATCTTTCTTATGAACATGATGTTGTCATTTTTACTAGTGGTAAATCTAAATCTATTAAGATTATCATGAATCAGATTCAGTGATATGGTAAAAGCTCTAGTGAAAAGTTAAACAAGAACAAATGTTTCTTCTTGACTGCTCCTAGTACTGGCCCTAGCAGAATAAACAAGATTAGAAGTGCTACCAGTTTCCTCAACAAAGATTTTCCTTTTGATTATTTGGGGTGCCCCATTTATATAGGGAGGAAAAGAAATGAATACTTTGAGAAGCTGTTGTCCAAGGTCATTAAAAGGTTAAATGGTTGGCAGCAACATGCTTTCCTATGGAGGAAAATATATTCTGATCAAGCATGTAATTCAGTCCCTACCTATATATACATTGACAGCTCTTACTCCTCCTAAAGGAATCATCAAGATGATGGAGAGGCATTTTGCTAGATTTTTTTGGGGTTCTAATGCTGATAAAGACAAGTACCATTGGAGTTCATGAAGAATATGTGCTATCCTAGAAGTGAGGGGGGAATTGACATGAGGGATATGAAGGATATATGTGATGCTCTTAATATCAAGAAGTGGTGGAGATTCAGAGGACAAGATTCTATGTGGGCAAAGTTTACTAAAGCCAAATATTGCATTAGAGCTCATCCTATGTCTAAAGTATGGGTATCTAGTAATTCCCATATTTGGAAAATCTGACTCAAGCTAGAGCAAAAGCTAACATAATATGATCTAGAAAATTCATAGTGGGAACAGCAGTTTCTGGTGGGACAATTGGATAGGCTATGAAGCCTTAGCCACCTACTGTCCAGACCAAAGACATCCTGTTAATATCACTGTGAACAACTTCTTCAACAACCAGATTTGGGATGCTCAGAGACTGCATAATGTTCTTCCAGGATGGCTAGTAGATAACATCGTCAATATGAAGATTGGCTCAAATAATAAGACTGACACACTGTTTTGGAATGCTTCATCAGATGGCATATTCACTAACAGGACAGCTTGGGACTCCATCAGAGATGCTAGAATGACTGATCCCATTTTCAAGAATATGTGGAATAATAGTGTTCCTTTTAAGTTTTCCTTTCTTATGTGGAGACTGATAAAATTTAAGCTTCCTTTTAATGATGTTATTTGCAGGTCTTGGAACAGAAGCCCAATGGACTGCTTATGTTGTGCAGACCCACAGCCTGAAACCATCAAGCAATTCAGAGCCTGCTCAAAGCTTATGGACATACTTTGGTCAGCCTATGGGGATCAGATATCAAAGCAGAACAGTGAAAATATTACTACAAGATTGGTGGCAAACTAAGGGGAAGAATGCTATTCAAAATATGATGATACAAATCACCCCCATAGTGATTTGTTGGATACTGTGGACCACAAGATGTTCATGTAGATATGGAACACAGACCAGATTTTATGTAAGAAGGATGGAGCAACGATGCCACTGGTTGATTAAATCGGCAATGGATAAAGCTTATCCAATGCACAAGATGGACCTACAATGGAATTAATTGTGTGAGGCTGTTGATAAAATGAGGCATAAGACAGTTACTAAGATTGTGAGATAGAATATGCCTAATGAAGACTGGATTAAAATCAACACTGATGGTAGTTTCATGAGAGAAGATGGGAAGGCAAGAATAGGGGGAATTGCTAAGGACTCTGATGGAAATATGCTCTTTGCTTTTGCTGCACCTGTGCAATGTAGAGATCATAATATTGCTGAAGCTTTAGCTACTCTTTTTGCTATGCAATGGTTCAAAAACAATGGACACAGACACTGCATTTTGGAAATGGATTCTCTGATCATTGTTGACATGATGAGAGGACATCTCAGAATATTAATTTAAAGGCCATTATAGAAGACGCTGCTGAACTAATTGTCAATTCTGAGATCATTTTTGCACATTGTTACAGAGAATGCAATCAGGTGGCCGATCATTTGGCTAAAGTAGCTACTATGTTGAGAGAGCAAAGAGTCTATGACACCATTGAGCAGTTGCCTGATGGTGCAAAAAAGCCTTTCCTCTCTTACTGGACAAGAGACAAGTTCCTAACATTAGGATTAGATATGACAAGGCCAACTTTTTTGTTAGCTAAGTGTATAGCCTGTACAATAGGGTAATGTTCTTTGCATTTATGGAGTAGCATTATTATAAGGCTGCAATGCAGCCTGTGATGTATACATGGGGTTTTGGTCTAGTCCCCTCCATATCTTTTGTGTACCATTTACATAAATAAATACATCACCACCAGGAGATAATGAGCAAGGAATATCCGTCTTTCTGCTAAACAGGATGGATTGAACTCATAATTCATTAGATGCTTTTTATGAATGTCAACTAAGTATCGTAAGTAAATTGCTCCCGGTTGTTCAATCATTTGATAACCAGAGTCATTCTTTGATAAATGATCACTATGAGTCGACTCAATAGAATTTGATCAATCTATTTTCTCGTCGTTAAGGTGGAGAACCGAACCAAGAATTCTCTTTCTTCATCGGCAATCGAATCATTCGCATGTGATTCTATTTTATCATCAATCCAATCCCCATTCACGTTTTTTCTTTTTCTTATCAATGAATAGATCTCTTTACTTTTATGACTTAGATGTCTCGTATTTCTCAAAAAGATGATTCGATTGATGGAATTTGATATGAGATCGATGATCTCGATGAAATTGATATTCCAATCTTTCTTCTTAGAATGTATTGATTTGACCCCATAAGCAGGACCAGGCATGTTGCCGCCGAAAGCGAACCCCGTATTTCTTTAGAGAATCTCCTAATTGTTCCGAGCAACTAGAAAGAGATTCTTTAACCGAGTAAAGAATTCGGTTCGGATGTAGGATACCTATAAGTTTTGCAACTCAATCATAGATGATGGAATCATCAAAGATTTGACCTTTTCGAACATCGTCCGTAACTCACTAGAGGCCCGGGAAACAAAGAAAAGATGTGTACGAACGAGATATCCAAAGAACAAGAAGAAGGAAAAGGATTGAATAGAGGAACTCCCGAGCATTTGGCGATCTCGGATGTGTCGATATCAATGGTGACTCATTATTTCGATGAATCATTTCTTCTATTTAAGAAGATTATGTAAACACTTACTCGAGATCTCACTTATCTCACTTATCGATTCCATTGTGGAAGACACAATTTTTTTTCAAGAATTCGCCATGATATACCCGATCCATGCATAATATCGGGAAAAATGGATACAAATTTTTGATCGCTACTTAGTATTGGCAACGAAAAAGTATCTAAAAATATCAAATTTAGATATTTGTACCCCGTCATAAGGAACCATGGCATATATGTTTGGAATAGATTCCATTTTGAGAGAGTTGAAAAAGCACTATCTCGTTGAAAGGTTCTATACATCCGCCCTTTCTCAACGCATTTCTTTAGACAGAGACTCCGTTTTTTCCTCTTTTCGGATGATAAATCTTTCTCAGAACATGGAGTATTCACTTAATCTTGTTAGGTATAGGTGCTTTTCTTCTAGTATTCAAGGCTCTTTATTTTGGGGGCGTATATGATACCGCTCAGGGAGGGAGGGGAGATGTAAGAAAAATTACCAACTTGACCCTTAGCCCGAGTATCATATTTGGTTATTTACTAAAATCCCTTTTGGAGGGGAAGGATGGATTGTTAGTGTGGACGATTTAGAAGATATAATCGGAGGACATGTATGGTTAGGTTCCATTTGTATACTTGGTGGAATCGCATATACGCGCACTTGTATATATATATATATATATATATATATATATATATTAAGTATTGTGCGTAAGTATTGATATTTATCTTTCTTAAGTCATAATTTATGTTTGAGATCACTAATAATGCTATATATATATATATATATATATATATATACACCTTAAGTATTGTGCGTAAGTATTGATATTTTATCTTTCTTATATGTCATAATTTATGTTTGAGATCACTAATAATGCAGTAGCTAGTAGAGATTGTTATTTTACTAAGTAAAAGTTCAATGTAAAGCACACTTTACCCTTCCATTATGCAACACAATCTAAATTCGCGTTGTGTAAAATTTATTAAAAGCAAAAATGCTGCCTATCGGGACTCCTTCCATTTTTAGGACACGAACTCCACCTAACTATCTCCGCAAAGTGACCACTACATAAAAAGTATCCAACACAAAAGTAATTAAGATGATGAAAAGTTAGAAAAAACATATAGTTCAAGTTTAACTATACTAGATTTTTTTTTTAAGCCTCTCTATTGTTGTAAATCTTACGGAAAATACTTGATCACAAATCTTGTCAGAAAATACTTGATCACGAATCTTGTCGGAAAATACTTGATCACGAATAGTCGAATACTTGTAGGGAATTCTTCAAAGCTTGAAGCATGTCAATTAAGACACTGTCGTTAAGGATATTTCACCCGGTACAGGTGTATCCCCCCAGGATTCAACAAGCTCTTCTAACACAAAACTGAGAGCCAAAATCTAACAAAGATTTCACAAGTGTAGATAAACCAGCAAAAGAAAATAAGAAGAAGAGGAAATTTGTTCTTGTTCGTTTTTTCTATCTCTCATATGACCACACAAGATCATGTATATAACCAAAGAAGAATGATATGGTTTTGTAATCTGCAACGTTCAACTATCTATCACACATATGGTGCCTGAGACTCCTGTCACGTACACATCCAAACTTTAAAATAAATAAATGGTAGTGATGCATTATGCAACAGTATTAACCAATTGTTAGTTTCACTTATATTAAATTTAACTCATCACAATTTCATTTTCTGGTCAGTAATAGTAATAACAACATGATCATCATCATGAGAAGAACAAGCATGGATTTTTCTGCTGCCTTAGCTTGTAAGTTGCTCCTCCTTCAATATTATTATTTGATTCCATTGCTCGACCACCTTTGTATTAATTTCTTTATTTTAGCTGCTTATAAAATGAGCTATTGAAGCAAGATGATTAACGCCTTTTTCCTCCCACATGAAGTCTTGTGGCCCTACTAATTTGGATTCGCGCCGTATAAAATTTATTAAAGGTCCTGTCAAAATAATTTATTTTCAGGGCTTGAGCCCCACCTAACTATCTGTTTTAGCTTTCTTATAATCGTATCCAGTGTCTAGCCCAGGTTAATTTGAATTCGTGCCGCAAAGACCCATTAAAATAGAAAACGACCCCTACCAGGATTTCTTCAATTCCTAGGGCTCGATTCCCACCTAATGGCCTTTTTTGTGTTTCATGTCCGATGTTTGGTGCCCGCTCTAGTGCCCCAACTAATTTGGATTCACGTACCATGCATAAGGCCCATTAAAAGCGAAAACACGCCCCATTCCCAAGGCTCGAACCCCACCTAACTATTCGTGGCATAAAAACGTATCCAACAAAAAAGTGGCAATTAAGATGATGAAAGGTTAGAAAAAACCATATATTTCATTTTTATAGTACTAGAATTTTAGAATTAACCATCTCTCTATATATCACACAAATGGTGAAACTTCTATCAGACAGTCAAACCTTTTGCATCATGTAGAAGTATTAACCAATAAATTTAACACATCACAATTTCATATTTTGCTCGTTAATAGTAATAACAACATGATGATCATCATGTTGAGAAGAACAAGCATGGACTTTTCTGCTTCCTTGTGTTGTTGCCCCTTCAATATTATTGTTTGACTCGATTTTCTCCACCACCACCTTTGTATTAATTATTTCTTTATTTTTGGTCCTCTTAAAATTTGCTAATGAAGCAAGCTCATTAACCCCTTGTCCAATTTCTTCAACACAAATCACAATATCTGTTAATATTGATGCAATTGCAGCCACTGGAATCACTTCTAGTAAATTAATTTCTTCCCAACTAATGCCGGATTTGAGAAGTGAATTTAAATTCTTGGCTGAATTTTTAGCATTTGTGACATGTTGTTCAGCTGAAATTGGCAAATTCATTTTCCTCACAGCTTGGGATAGTTCTTTTAGTGCTTTCCCACATTCTATGCTCATTTTCTTTGATGTTTCTTTGATCATTCCTTTGATCTCTTCTGGTGCCTGAAATAGAAAGAGTTTGAGTTCTAATCATTGACGGTATAAGAAATTAGCTATATATATATGATCAGGTCAAGTAACTTGTAAGTCAACTATATATATACAATAGATTAATTTTTTTGATAAGTATTATTAATTGGTAGCCGAGGGGCTATCGAAAACAGCCTCGCATGCCCTATAGAGGTAGGATAAGGTCTGCATACATCATACCTTAGCTTCCCTACTCCCAGATCCAACTTATGGAATTACACTGGATATGTTGTTGTTTGTTGTTGTATTATTAATTAGTACCATGGTAAACATGTTATGACCGACATGCTATTGTCGGTTAAAATTTACTGATAGTATAAAAAAATATTTATATTGTTAGTCAGTGTATATATAACTTAATTTAAAATAGGAATATTGAAGAGTTTAATTAAGTACTATGCATTTATGAAGTTGAGATATTTTGTATGATCAGGTGACTTAAAAGGTAATTATAGGAAATTCTGTAAACCACTCAAAGGAGTACCAATGGCCGTCAAACCCCGAAAGTGCTTTCCTTATCGGGTGGAAAAAAGATAAATATTAATTTGAAAGAAATGGTAATGAATCAACTATAATATGTTAAACTAGGCTGATAATTTTGATGTATACAACCTAATCCTTCAAAATAAGGATAAATAATCTTTTTAAGAGTTTAAGTTCTATGAATTGACGATACAAAATATATTTATAAAATGATATTACATATAAGGCAATTACAAGTGAATAAAGATAAAAAGTATTAGTTGGTAAATCGATAAAAAATTAATAATTTACCTGCTAAACTATCCGTGTATATAACTTAAATCGATTTTCTTAATTTATATTTAATTTTGGTTCTTCAAACTAGACGAATTTAGAGCAGATCACCTTTTTATATGTATCTAGAACTAGAATAGCTAAAAGAAATATTCATCTTTATATATATATATATATATATATATATATATATATATATATATATATATATATATATATATAAAAGATCATATTTAAGAAGTTAATAAATAATTACTTTGATTTCAGAGTTGATATAGCAATTGAGTGCATCAATCCTGCATGCACATTGCCTAATGAGACCTCCAATTTTCAAGTATTGTTTCCATGGATGTCTATATTTAAACTGCCCATGCCCTGGCTCCCATCTTGCAAAATTAGCCTGAAAAAAATAAATATTAAGAATAATGTAAGATAAAATTAAATAATTGAGTTAATTAGAAAATAAATACTGATACTTGTTTAAAAAAAAAAAAAAAAAAAAAAAGATACTTGTTCAAGAAAATGAAAAAAAAGAATCACATTTTTGGAAAGGAAAAAAAAAAGAACACGTGTCACTCACCAAAGCTTCTTCAGTATTCTTTGAATTGAGGACACTTTTGTACTCTACCAAGGATTTTTTAGCGTCTTTTGACTCTTCAACCACTGATGATCTAAAAATCTCATCTCCAAATCCTGAAATTTTCATTAAAATGTATATAAAGTTATAGAGTAACATATAAAAGAGGATTCTAATTTTCGTTTTTATGTTTGTGAGAAAAATCTGCTTGTCAAATATCAACCCAAATAAAATTGAAATTCTGAATTCTATAGAAGCAAAGGAAAAGTACCAAGTCAATATCATGCAAAATGTATATTTAAAAAGTGCACTTCTTAATTTTTCTTTTTTCTTTTTCAAAAAAACATAATTTGTTATCAGTGTGTCACGTATCCGGACGTTTCTTTCAAAAGTAATTCCTAACATGTCTGCCAGATATGTTTCATAGGCAAATACGAGAGATACAAATTCTACTTTTATGTAAGCAATAGCTTATTAAAATTCATTCGACAATCGTCATGGCTTATAGTTCAATAGTTCAGTAAGGAGTCGTTTGGTTGGGAAACAGTTGTCCCCGGATTACTTATCCCGGGATTAATTATTCCACCCTTTCACAGGGATAAAATAACACTACAATCCCGGAATAACTAATCCCGAGATTAGTTATACCGTGATTTTGTTCCACTAAACGCAGGATAACTCATCTCAAATTTAATTCCAGGATTATTTATTCTTATCCCTTGTACCAAACTAGCCCTAAGAGTCTTTCGGATAATAAGTATCGCTCTTTTGACTCACGATCAATTCAAAAGACCAGGTGTTTCGTCATGATGCATAATATATTTATTTATGTATAATATTATCAGTTCTATGATCTACCAACAATTTTTAAAAAAAAGTACGGATAATTTATTTTTTTACCTTCTAAGAACTTGCCAAGCTTCTCCATATTTTGAGCCACTAACTTGTGCAGATCTTCACCAGCCCACACAGGGCAAACAAATATTGAGACAATAACACAAACAGATGCACCAAGGAGTATTGTGGACAACCTTTTATGTGCCATGTCAATTATTTCGTCCACTCTAAATCCAGATATTGAAACCAAACAAAATGTCAAGATGAAAATCAACATCCCATAATCATATCTGGCCTTCACGTGAGGAAAGAATCTTATGAAAGTTGATGCAAATGCTGCATGAAAAAGAAGGATGAAATTGTCATGTTAGTAATAGTTTTTAGAATAAGGAATTAGCTAGCAACCGAACACAGCAGAACTTCGCCACTAATACCATTTAACGACGGATTATCAAAAAATCATGATAGCTACTATGGGATTCCTATTTTTTTTGGTAGTGCATGTTGAAAATGCTGCATATGCAAGAGATTGAACAGAGAATTCTGGGAACCATCAGTACCAAAAAAACAAAAATCTATTTAACGATGGATTATCAAATTATCATGTTAGCTATGAGCTATATAATGACAGATTAGCGATGTATAAACAGAGTTAATTCCTGTTCTTTGTTTTTGTCTTGTAGTATGCATGATGATAAATATTGATAGTTAGGTAAGCTAAAAAAGTAAGTACTAAATAAACAAATATCTATACCTTGTAGAAAGACAAACAGCCCAAGTAGTATTGGCTCCACAACTTTACCAGTTGCACTAGCCAAATAATGTGCACCAACCCCTAGTGCACCAGCAAGCAAGGTTGCCATTCCCCTATTTAATCCTTTTCCAAGTGTTGCACCTGAAAAATAATTTATAGAAAAATAGTTACTACTAAGTAATGATTATTGCCGTCATTAATTTGTTAAATTTTCATATGCCAAAAATATCACGGTACGTCAACCAGCACTAACGACATATAACTTTCATCGCTAATCGTATTTGACGTCTGATCGATCAGCGACAAATTTTACAGCTAACTCTTATGAGACCTAAAGTTCAAGGGATATACACGTGCTGTCAATTACGGTCATATAATATGAGACAGAAGGAGTATATAACGTACCAACGTAAAAACTCGAAGACCACAACAACAGTCATGATAGCCCACATTGCTGAAACACCAAAACTATTGTAAAGGGGTTGGAAATAGTAGAATAATGAAACCAAAGTGAGTGCTAATCCAACTTTAAGTGAGTGAATCACTCTTCTTGGATCATCTTTGCCAATTTTCTTGAATTGCTTAGCAATTCCAACAATCTTAGCAAATAATTTTTCAGGCAAGGACTTAAACCACAATAATCCATTGATTAAAAAATTACTAGGCTTCTCATTGTTCATAGAAGTTATCTCCATAGTTTAAAAAATTGGAGCAAAATTTGCATAAAAATGCAAATAAATCCAAAAATAGAAGGTGGGAGACAAGAAAAAGACAAAGAAGTTTAAGGAACAAAGAAGTTTATGGGATTGCTAAGATATGTTGTGTCTGATAGCCTCATATTTATAAGAAGAGAGGATTAAAGAATAATGGATGGTGACAAAACAAGAAAATATTTTAAATTTTGTAAGTTTTTTTTTTTTTTTTTTTTTTTTTAGTGAATATGTTTGGTGCTACTTTTTTGTACGATGGAAGTACAAGGAAAGTGCATTAAAAAGAGAGGTTGAAAAATGATGCAAGTGAATGTCACTGTGTCTGTTTTTTTTTTTTTTTTTTAATATTTTAATTATCCATCTGTTATCCACTTTGAGCCTAACGGGTAAAAGTAAAAGTTATAAGTTGTGTTTAGAACAGGGCAATCCATTTCTTGGGATCTTTCCAAGAACTTGACAAAATTGGAATTGGTTGGCCATATAGCATTTGTTTTTGTTTTCTCACCTAGTGTCCATTGTACAATCTGTTTTGAAGGTCGATTAATTTGGATTTGCATCGAAAGATTTCATTTTGGATGTAAAACGCTCTCAACCAAAAGAGGATTCAATAGTTAGAGCACGAAAACAAGACCTTTTAATTAAGGATGAAGAGGTACTTACCATAGTGGATTTGGCACTGGTTGGCCATGTAGTATTTTTTTTTTCCCGTTTCTCATACAATATCTAGTACTGTTTTTGGGGCCTCACTAATTTAGATTTGTGCCTGAAAATATTACTTTAGCGGTAAGGCGCTCCCTACCAAAAACGATTTCATTTTCTGAATCAAACTCAAGACCTCTAATTAAAAATAAAAGGGGTATTTACCACTTCACTACAAGATTTGACAGTGGTCATATAGCAATATTGGTTGTGATGATTGTACTGATATATGATCAAGTTGATAGCTTTATACAAGTGTTGTCATGAACTGTTATGCATTTGATAGATACAACCGTGAGAAATATGTTCAGACACGGTATCCTTGGCTTTAAAATTTAGTTGTAATAGTTGCATTTTCCCCTAGTTCTTGGTATTTGACTGTTCATATAGTGGTGGCTGACTAGTTATTGACTTGAAGTTGATCCGAAATGTAAGGGTAAAAAAATTTCAGACTAGTTTGGAAAGTTAGATACCTCTCAATAGCAAAAAAGTATCTTTTGAAGAATACAAAGAGCACTCATGTTGTGATCACAAATGCACTATTTAGGAGTTAGGACACAAAAAGCTAGAGAAAACAACAGTAAGATGGACACAATAGTTACGATGCCTACAATCTCTCACAAGAAGGCAAGTAAAACTTGATTACGATAACGAATAGTTACAATCTTTCATTGATTATCACGAATTATATCACTATAGAAAAATTGGAATTAGCTACGAACTTTGTGACTAATTTGTTGTTGCTCGTATCTAACAATTTTTTTTTTTTTAATAATTTATCGATAATAAGATCATCGACATATTTTATTGTTTAGCTATAGAATTTGTTCGTCGCCAATTTCTATTTTCTTAGTAATCTAGTTCCCAATATGTTTTCTTTTTTCAAATACACTTCTGGTTTTAGAGAGTGTGCAATATTTTTAGTAGCAGGGTCTACACAATTCAATATGCCTACACTAGATACGCCCAAATAACAATCAAAAGGCACAACTAGTGCCCACTAACAGCAAAAAATACAAATAACTTAAATTATTTGTAAATCTAACAATCGTAATATAGTTCAAAAACTCAAAAACTGTCAAATGTACATGTTCATCCATTATAGCCTAGGAGCAAAGGCTAACAGGTACGATTGATCACCATCACCTGATGTCATCTGTAAAATAAGAAGCACAATCAAATTAATATAATAAAATCGATTAACCATGTTATGTGAATTATGCGGATTTTCACCCTAAAGGAAATTGGATCGGGCCACCCATGTGGGTTAATCCGGATTCATGTCATAATAATAAGTTAATATCTAAATATATATGTGTTATATGTTTATTCTAAATTAAAGGATGAAAAGACATAATACTTAGGACTCTTGTATCTGTTAAATAAGAGGAAAGCAACTCCTGCGCTTTTCATCCTAAACAAGAGACTAGAAACTTCTCCTTCTTGCTTCTCCAATCCTTCCTCTGAAGATTCTTCCCTGAACTTTTGTAACAGTACACGATTATAGATTGTGGCTATTTCATTATAGTTCGTGTTTCATAAACATGTGAATGCACTATTACACTAGTGAGATTCAATGATCCTGCAAATTATGTGTTTGGATTAATTCTTGATTGATAAAAGCTCATCTTCGCAATAAAACTAATTAGTAGTGCATTTTCTGACGGCCGTTTTTCTGCCGATGAATCATCGGAATTCTTCGTCTTCCAATTAATTAGGCCATGGATATTGCATAATTTCAGTAGTGATCCGCTATAATCAATTAAAACACATGTTCCTAATAATGTAGTGGTTTGTAATTATCAACGTATGTAACTTAAATTCAATGAATTTATCAATACAATCTTTAAAATAGTAGACAAAGACGTTCATGAAATATATGACATAGTTGGTGCAAAAGGATCAGACTATTTTATTGTGGTGTGAATTCCGACATTAAAATTTTAAATCTTTTATTATAAAATTGCATATTTAGAAACTATCTAAATGTTACAATTTATAGTTTTTTTAGTATTAAATTGTGAATATTATCATGCCAACCACAAAATATCGAATACGAACTAAGAGCATTCAGTGTCTCTATCGCCTTCCAAGAAAAGTGCAGAGAGCAACCAGACCTCAAAAAAAAAAAAAAAAACAAAAAAAAAAAATCCAACATCTCCACCTATGGATCAAGCTTTGGCGGTGTCTAGCTTTCCTAGAATTACCAACTGTACTTAATATTTCCCTCAGTTCTCTTCTGTATCTGCTCAATTATAAACTCACTATTTACATCTATATCTATATATAATCTATATAAAAGTAGTTATGCAGTTGATGTACGTAACACCTCCTGGCCGCTCCATTGGTATTTATCTTTTTTCTCAATTTTTTAACCTTTTTCTCTTCATTCTCTATTTTACCAAATAAAATAAAATATTAAAGTTCATCCCCCACATAAAATAAAGACTCACTCATCATTTAATAACATTATCTGTCATTACTTCTCTATATATATATATATATATGTATATATATATATATAGCCAGGCATTAAGTAGGTATGTGACACCTCTCTTAGGCCACTATTGCTATTTATCTTTTTTTTTCAATTTTTTGATCTTTTTCTTTTATATTTACTCCAAATATTTGTTCAAAAATAAAATCACTTTATCAATAAATCCGTAACTGTGTACATTCATTGCTCAATTAAAAAGGAAAGTCATTTAAGATTATTAACTCTCTTATTACTTATGGTGAATATTCTCCTGATATAACCCACGTTCTTCCCCAATTAAGTTTCATTACTTCCTCAAATATAACGTTAGTAAAGCACCAAGCCAATATATACACATCCCTGTTACTATAAATTTTGATTTATGAGAAAAAGGTAATAAAAGAGAGCAACAAAAAGAGAGTGAGTGTGCACTAAGGTTTTGATGGGTAGGAGGTATTTGGTAGATCAGATTGCTATTGTTGCAGTGTTGCACTCAGGTTTTCTGCAAAAGGCAATACTAGAAGGAGTCATGTTACATTGTTGCATCTTATAATCTTCTTCAACTGTAAAAGGAGTTATAGAGTCATTATCTAAAAGGCACAAGTGGCTATGTTTGGCTGTCAATACATATATTTGCTTATCATTCTGCAAAGGAACCAGATGATATATTTTATTTAACTGCAAGAAAAATGTGTAAGCAAAAGATTTAGCCACTTGACCTATGTATTATGCTTTTTAGGTGTTTTGTATTGTTTTCTCATGAAATACCCAAAGTTGGATGCTATTACTTTACGACTGGTTGTTAAAAATAGTTTATTTTTGTTATTTCCAACAAAATAGCTTCACCTTTCCAAAGTAAAGTAGGATGTAGATCAATGGAGGCCGTTCTAGATGCTATGATTGTTTTATATCACAATCCGCCTACGGATTATTGTTAATGTTGATAGATGTTCTTTTAAATCTTATGTTCATGATCAGTGGTGACAGTCCCTTTTATTTCAGATTAGATGGTAGTTCTGCCTGAATTATTAATAGAGTTGTTTGTTTTTCCCTATTACTTGATGTGATTACACTTTTTAATACTCAACATTAGAAAATGAATATTAGATTGTGGATTCAAAAAAGTAAAAAAAAAAAAAAAAATCATGACCGCGTGAAGCGCAGATATATTCACTAGTATATAATATAAAGCTAGGTATAAACAAGGTGATGTGTCACCTCGGCCACCTTTTCTATTTATTTCTTTTTTCATTTTTTTAACTTTTTAACTTATTTTTCTATTTAAAATATCTATTTAATTCCCTCTTTCCCAACATAAATACAACTGTTGTAACAATTGAACTAATGAAATTAATTAAACATACGGTTACAGCCATTTAGTTGGCATGTGGCCATTAGAGTTGCAAAGATTGAATTGAAATAATGGGTCATTAAGCTGCAAACGTGCCTTTTCGGATGCAAACATTAAGCTGCAAAAGACATTTAGAAAATTAAAGATCACAAAACTTCAGTCCACTTCATCCTCTTCCCTAAAATTGTAACGGTAGAAAGTTATTATTTATCATCTAATCAAATCAAATGACTTGATGGAGCAATCGATCCATGGGCTTAAGGCATGAGTGCAAGGTGAGATCTAAGGAAGTTCTTGAAAACTTTACGAAGGCACTGAAGAGCCTTACTCTTACAACAACATCATTTTGCTTACTATGGTTCGCATTATCTTAGTGTCAAAGGTTGTGAAGTGAAAAAGAGATGGCTAAAAGTCTATTTTTCATTGCTTTTTTTGACAAGGTAAATATACAAAGATCCTTTCTACTTTTAGATAGTTCAATGGTTTGATGTCATGTTGTAGCCTTTTGTCCAGAATTCAATTTATCAATGAGCAACTCTTTCTTGCAAACAGAAAAGTATTTCATTAAGATCGTATACAATGTACTCTCTATCTATTTCTTTTTTTGCGTTCCTTTATGCTATTACTAATTTAATAGTTGGTTTACGTAGAAGGTTTGTTTAAGAGTAAAAGATTAATGTTTTTGGCGTATAATTGGTGCAAAGAATGTGTTTTGTAATTTAACCATTTTATCTTATAAATTATTAATTCTCAATTTTCTTGGTTTCGCACAGGAAGTGACAAGGAAAGAAGAGGCTTTCGCAGGAGATTTTTTGTCACTACCAATGCTACGTTTTGTAGTCTTGTGCTAAATCAAATTTTTCATTGGTAAAAATATAAGTATTTTTATTTCTGATGTTCCCTTTACTTTTGGCAGTTTGGTATTGTTATTGAGGAAAGGCATTGACCACTATTCTTCTCCATTATTCATTATGATATTTCAAACGAAGTTCCAATCCATCTACAAAAATTGAAGTTTCTTGTGACTAAAGAAGAAAGAATGACAAAGATGAAATTTACCATGATGCTCAAAGACCAATAAGTTCTCTCTTCTACTCAATGCCTTTCTATGTTTATAATCAACATGAGAATCTTCCAAAATTGGCGAGCTTTAAATTTTTTACCTTAGTCATTAGTGAGAAAAGAACTATTTTCATAGCGTGCCTTTCTTTTTTTTTAATCGGCATGTGATTTTTATTATATTTCTTAAATTTCTTTACTTTGTACTTTTGGTAGTAATTTTTTTGGAATTTTGATTTTCTCAGTTTTTGTATCAAGTCGATACCCTCAGTGACTAACAAATGTATGTGTTACTACCCTCTTATCCCCTTTTTTCTCCATATTTCCTTTTTATTTTTCAAAAAATTTAAGATTATTATGTTTATTGGAATACATGCTTTTGCTTTTTGTGCATTTATATTATAAAATTTTCATTCCTCGGAAGAAACAAACATTTCAATAAACTAAATGTGAGGATTAATAAAGTCTATACCTTTATTTTATTTATCTACATCAATTTTTTTTTAATTATTATTTTGGAATTTTTAGCAGCGGGGACCGCACAAACACATAAGCGGAAGTCAGAGGGCCCATACTACCTGCCTAACCCTTCGCTCCGAGGGACCGTAGATCGGAAAGCGCCTTCTAACCATTATATTTATGGTTTTGCATTTATAAGGAAATTCTTTTCCGACAGCGCAAAGCGCGTCAAGTACACTAGTTTATTTATATGCCTAAACATTTCCCAGTTCCTAACTTGCCAAGTATAGTAAATAATAGCACCACATAGCAGCTACTATTTCCTTTTTAAATGGCCTCTAATGTCTGTTTTTTATCCACTGCAAACTCTGTCGAGCTTTCTTGCTAGGTATAGCAATTCTTCCATGAGGACAATGCATTTCTCACCTCTGAAACCCATGGCTAATAAACCAACCACATAATCTTTACTATATATAGTTAACATTTCAAAAAATATTTTAAAAAACAAGTCAAAGAAAAACTTCTTTGACTATCCAAACAACAGTTGTCTCGCATAAAGTTTGAATCGACCATTTAAAAATTCTTTCACGAAGCGAATTCAAATTAGTCGATCATCGTGGGAAACAAAAAAATTACATATGATAGTTGAATGAATAATCTAACAATGATACCACACCTCAAAATTAATATGACAAAACACAATATTGGGCAGTCCTTTAAGAGCATGCTTATTGAAGCATATTCTGGTTTATTATTTAGTTCATCAAAGCCTCAACTTTTCATGTACTCCCTCTATTTTAAGGTATCTTGGGATGAATTTTATTACGTCTTTTAATTTGATTCTCATTAGCATAATAATACTTAGTTTCTCCTTTATATGTTTTCTGTCCCTCTCTTTGGGACAGAAAAGGTATAATCACTGCATTATTGAGATGACATTAATCTTTTGACACTTTATTAGTTTAAATTGTAAATTAAATGAGTAACACTCTTATACTTTTATCAAAATTGTTGCTTAGACGATTTACATGGATTTCTTCAGGTTTGAAGTATATATGGTAGTAAAATTAATACTCCACCAATTAAATAAGCTTAAATATGCACTCTCTCTCTCTCTCTCTTCTACAAAAAGTAACGTAGGGACGCGACATAGTTATTATAATTAGAAGAGTTAAATGAGTGTTTTTATAACGGTTTTTAAAAATATTTTAAATTATTAACTACTGTGACTTAGAGTACTTTTTATATAGTTTCCGAATATGTCTATTTTATTTTAAGAGATTTGAAAATTCTATATCTAATTCACGCAAAAAATAAAATACCCTCATACTATGAATCATGTGACGTGAAGTGGAACGAATGGAGTAACTGATTTTAATAAACGATTTGATTGCAAGACACATGATGCGAATTTGAATTTATTCTTAGTGTTCGGTAAATATTCAAAATCTTTGTAAAGTCACTTCAACTTTTAACCAAATTCTTTTAAGTTGCCCAATAAAATTACAGATCACGATCGACAAGAGATCATAAATTTTGTTCTTAGTGGATATTGGTCTTCTTTTTTGGTATTGGTCTTTTCCCTAAGGAGGTCCTATATTTAGGTAGGATGTGAAGCGCACATACTAGAATGTTTATTTTTCATTCTTTATTTTTGGAGAGGGAAAAAATAAATGGTTCACATTTGCCTTGTCATACCAAGTTGCATGCATTTCATTAGCATAGCCATAAATTACCCTGCGGACGAACCTTTCGTCAGTCTTTTTGAAATGCCAATAAAGTACTGGAGATAGTTCAAAATTCCTTCATGGCCAACAAAAAGAGTTGAAAGATAACGTTAAAGATTGTGGTGAGATGGATAAAAGATTTCTTTCATTAATTAGAGGTTTTGGGTTTTGAACTTTGGAATTAAAAAAAAAAAAAAAAAAAAAAAAAAAAAAAAACTTATCCTAATAGGGAGCACTTCCAGCCCCTTTAATATGGGCCTTATGCAGCGTAAAATCGAATTAATCGCACCGTCAAAACGAATATTAGATATCGATGAAAACCCAAATAAAATTTTAAGAAAAATTGGAAGATTGAGAATGCCAATATTTTATTTAATCCTAAAAAGAATATTGCATGTTTTTGAAGTTTCCTACACGAATATACATACACGAGCTAGTGACATGCATGATGCGTCACTAACATGTCGATACAATTGTTAGAAGTAGGAATACTACACGCCTCAAAAACAACAACAACGACAACAAGAGTTATGCTCCAATTGTAACAAATTGGGATCGGTTAATGATAGAAATTCTCACTGATTATGGTACTCTAGGTAAACTAATCTCGGGTCAATAATACTATATAAAATAAAAAGTATGCAATAATATTAAAATTAAAACAAAAAGTAAAAAAAAGTTCATATATGTATAAATTTGTAGAAAGACTAAAGAACTCCTAGAAAAGCATAGGACAAAAAAGCAAAAGCATTGATATGACTGTATACGGGTAAAACCGAGAATACGGGTATGCTCGGTTTCCCGACGTGAATGTTATGTTTGTCATGCTCGGCCGGGATAAGATCGGTATATCTCGATCGGGCATTAAGCCGATCCGGAATGAGACATTAAGGCAAGATGAGGAGGCGGTTAACCACCATGAGGAGAAGAATGGAATATCCGCCTTCAGCCGGATATTTCGGCACCAATCCCGGCAACAGCTGTCTTCAGATTCCTTTCCTTACTTAGAATTGTACTAGGCTTAGGACTCCTCTACTACTTAAAGAGGAGGCTCCCATTCATTAGTGGGGGTTCTTTTCATTTTTCACTCAACAGATAAAGGAAAAATCATGTACTAAGCAAGGCAATACAATTACCTGAGTTCATTCTTCCTTTCTATAATTCTCTTTGTTACTCATTGTTCATATATCCGATCATAGGGATTCGACCTCGGTTCCCAGTACCCGTCAGTTACTTATTCGCTTATCGTGTAGTCTAATCTCGTATTGAATTAAACCATATATCCTTAGCACCGCATACAAATTCAATTGTTTTCCATTTTAAGGCTAAACAATGACTACAGCATATTCTCAACAAATAGGTACCACATGTATAAAAATGCATTAATCCTAAGATATTGTACGTAGGTCTTCTAGAGAATCTTCTTCTAAGTAACTTTAGGCATACTATCATCCACTTTAATCAACTTCACTCACCTTGGTTTCAAATCTTGGGTTCGGTACATATAATGATCGATGCAGGACATATCAAACCATCTCAACTTGTGATATTTTGTGCAAATTTCTTCTTACTTGTGTTAAGGGTGTGCAAAATTAAATATATACGCATTATAGGCTAACATTTTTATGATAAGCATTTTAATGTGCACGACCACCCTTCGCCAAAAATGATGTCAACTTGTGATATTTGAACGTTCTCGCGAATGTGGTCAATTATAATATTGTTATTATAGGCAAATTTTTATGATAAGCATTAATCAGCGACCTGATAAAAATGATAACTAATTTGCTACGTAAAATGTATATATATATATATATATATATATATATATATATATATATATATATATATATATATATAGACACAAATATTTAAGCTATGCTAGTATAGCTGTGAAGTGATCCAGCTAGAGAATAGAATCCAGCTATTCCATTTTGGAGTAAAGTTTTATTTCATTTTACCATCCTGATAACTAAAACAAAAGAGTCATCATGAAAATGAGCATTTGAATAGACAGAAGAATCAATGCTAGAACAAAATATATAAAAGCAACCCAAAATCAGTGGAAAACATTAATGTTTTCGTAAGAACATTACTAAACTTTTTATTGCTTTCTACTTGTCCCTCCCTATCCATGAATCTTGTCAATGGTTGAGACCCAATCTTGTCTTAGTAAAAGAATTTTATTTCTCATAATAAAATGGTATCTTTTTCTGATTAGATGTTGTTGTACTGATTTGAGACCAATGTAATGACAACCCCACGTATTGCTTTTTAATTTGGTGAGAAAATGATCATACTTAACATAGCTGTTTATTAGAGTCGAATTCGAGATTTTAAATAGGCGTTTGGACATGAGTTAACATTGGAAAAAAAGTTAGTATTTGAAGTAAAAGTGGTATTTGAAAATTGAAGGTATGTTTGGACATGCATTTCATTTGATAAAAAGTTGAATTTTTGGAAGTGTATGAAAAAATTCACTTGAAAAACTAACCAAAAAATCATTCTAATGTATAACCAAACAATGTTTTGAAAAGAAGGAAGAAAAACCCATGTTCAAATGGGTCCTAAGTTTATGGGTTCTATATATAATCTTTTTTACTTATTTGATAGATTATTTATCATATTACGTGAAATTCTTAATACAAATATATAAGTGTGGGCTAAAGCTACTACATTCTGCCGACCTCGTAACTTCTATAGTGGATCCACTCCTGCCTTTTACTACAATTTAAAAGGAAAATGACCTGTAAAAAATCTCTTGTATTTTATTTTCAGATCTCTTACGTGTAAAACAAAATCTCTTTAAATTAATTGATGTAAAACTATATAAAAAAGAATTTGCAATGGACCATCAAAATCAATTGACCCCTTTTTTATAGCATGGACAAAATATGTGTAAAAACACTTTTTGGTCTTGCAATTATTGATATGGTTTTGATATCTGAGAAAGTATATTTAACTTTCATTTAATGTAAATGTACGTTTTAGGTCTCTTTAAGTATGTTACCGTCTAAATATAGAATAATTACACAAGATTAATATAGCACATGAGTAATTAAGTGGTGATACGATAAATAATTATAGTAAATTTAGCAATATTCACGAGCAAAGAGATCAAATTTTAACTAAATTGAAAGTTATATATATTTATTAGTCAAATATCACAAAGACTAAAATTAGTTTGTCGATAACTGGGGGATCAAGATATCATTACCCTTACATGAGACATGTAGCATAGCATATGTTCTTTTGAGATGAGGAAACTTATGTATATTCACTTCATTATTCGTTCTTTTCTAATGAAAAAATTTAGTACTGACATCAAATATTTGGTTCTTTCAGCTTCCAGTTTAATCATGCATGTTGGTATAAAAAAAAAAAAAATCAGAAATATGTCTTTGAAATGAAGGAATATTATTTTTAATAGACGTATCTTTACACTGTGAGGAATCGACCCAACTTCATCCCAGAAGCACATATTTTTACTTGAGCAAAAATGTGAAATTGAACATGCACTATTTGCAAGTGGGTGATTAATTATTGAGTTTAATTAGATACGTCGTAGAATTTTTACACTATCCAATAACATAAACGATAAGTTCATGTAATTAAATACCCATCAAAGTGGACCACTAAGAAAATAAGGTATTTATTTTACAGCAGATTAGAAATTAAATGAAGCTAATGTGTAAATGTTTCTTTCATTGGAAGTTCAAAACTCCACGAGAAATTTATGAAATTTGACCTCCATGATATTTTTCTAGAAATTTAAAATGTGCAATTCTATTTTTCTCATAGAGTTTTGAACGATCAGAGTCAAACACCACAAATTTTTTCTTGAAATTTAAAATGTGCAGTTCAAATATCCAAAAAAAAAAATCCTAAAATTTTCCAAAAAGAAAGATCGCATTAAAAAGTGGCTATTTTTCAATTATGTTTCAAACAAGAGTTAAAACTCTGAATACCCTTCCAAAAAATCATTAGGACACTTTCCTGAAAAAATATTGGACTTGCAAAAGGTCAATTGCTATAATTACCTAGTGAACCATTCCAAAATGTTGTGCAAATGATCGTTAGCACAAGTAGGTGTGATAGGTCGGTTTTTGAGCTGACAATCAAAATTTGGCGACCATTAGAAAGTTGCTAATTTTTAATGCAAAAATAAAATTTCAATTAAAATACGCATAGCCATTACATGAAACAACTCCAGTACACAGCGTTTTAGTACGAAACCTTGACAGAACTCATGAACGATTCTAATATTTATGTAGTTATAAAAGCTTCTCATTAACGATACAATATAAGTTTAAAGTTAAATAATTTTCAAATATAGTAATATTTAACTTCTTTTTGGGCAATTTCAATGAGAATGGAGTAGGGCTTGACATAAACAGCGAAAACCGAACCGAACTTCAAAAAATCGAAACCGAAAAAGCCGATCCGAACTAGTTCGGTGTCTACCTTCAAAAAACTGAAATTGAAATAGCCGAATTAAAGTTTGATAAAACCGAACCGAAGAACCGAACGCCCACCAAAATTTAATACATTACTCAAAAAAAATTAAAATAGTCGCGCCCATTAAATTTAAACAAAAAAAAAAACCAATTGTAACAAGCTCTCTTTTGTATCCCTAATTTTCCACTTTGGTAGAAAAAATCAAATATCCTTAACAAGGAAAGGTGACTAAAATGTGTCTTTAAAATTAATATATATCTTTTATATATTTTTTTAATTATTCTTCCTGTATGTATACATCTAGTAATTCTATATCATAATTATGATTTTCTGTTCTTGTGCATCCTATTTGTTTGATTTAGATTTTAATTTATCAATTTTATGTTATATTGCTTTTGAGAACATGAATTAATGTAAATGGAATCGCTTCTAATATCATATCAAAAAAATCGAATTGAAAAAGTCAAAACCGAACCGAACTTCAAAAAATCGAAATCGAAAGAACCGAACTAGTTTGATTCGATGTTCGGTGTCCACCTTCAAAAACCGAAATCGAAATAACCGAACCGAAGAACCGAACGCCCACCCTTAGAAGAAGTGGAAAGGGAAGAAGAGAGGGCAATAATAAGGCAAACAAGAACACTTCAACAGGCAAAAAAACATAATTAAAGCCAGAAAAAAAATGTTCACAAATGGAACAATAGGTACACAGCATTAGCTAAATAAACACCCCTAATCTCCCTTCCTATCACCTCCACCTTTTTTCTATACAACAGTAAAAAGTAAAAACCAAGCATCCATCTCCCTTCTCCCTTATAACTAATGAAAATTATAGAACTTTTAAAGGAAAGAGCAAAAATAAGCAACTAACACGAACGATGAATTGCCATTCTACGGAAACAACTAAAAGCCCAAACGATGGATTGTGAAAGTAACTAAAAGTAGACTTAGACACACCGTTTGGCACATTGGGAATCTGGATACTTCTGACTCACGGGAGACGAAAAAATGAGGATTAGCTTTAAAACAGTCGGCCTAAGTGTACATGTTAGTCATGGCAAGCATGGTTGCTTGCTTGCTTGCTCTTAACACATCCAAGACGGAAGATCATAGCCCCGTTGATCATTGTTAATTACAAGGTCTACCTGTTGCTGGTATTGAAGCTGCTTGGTGATACGAATGCACCATCTTCGTGTCGTTATCAATGGCGTTAGCAGTAGGTTCCTCTCCGCCTTTTGATGTTTCCTCCAAGAGTCGAACGAGTGAGATGAATATCTCCATCCTCGTCACGTCTCTGTTAGCCTGTATTTAAAACATCAAGATTCTAGTGTCGGAGATGAAACAGAAATACAAGCAACGATTTGGTCTATTGTAGAAAGCAACTGCCAACAGACGAAAAAAATTATTATGCAACTCATACAACTGACATTAGTTGCGTGAGGCTTCATTTTGTCTCACAAAAAATTTGTGGCCCATTAGGTCCAATTTTTTTTTTTTTTTTTTTTTTTTTTTTTAAAGATTTTGGTCCACTTTTTTGAGAGATAAAGACACCTCACACAACTAGTGTCAGTTGAGTGAAGCACTTAATAAAAAAATTCCAGCCGTTTCTTGATAAGTACGTACCTCTACAGAGAACCTCGCCCATATTTTGTCGCTCCTCGTTTCCATAACGCCTTTTAAGATGGTCAAGCCTAATCCTCTAATTATGTCAGCTATTTCCAAAAATAGACCTCGTTCTTCACAAAGCATCTGCAGAAAACAAATAAATAGATGAAAATCAAATATGTATTTCTCAACAATAAATGAGCCCACAGAAGAGTCAAAACTTTGTAATTTATAGATGGTCAAACCTCCACGAGCATTTGACGAGGTTGATTCAGATCCTCAACTATAATTGGGCAGACCATAGACTGTGAACCGACTTCATACGCCCATGTCGCTCCTCCTTCATAATTATCCTTCAAAAGCAATCCTCCTTCCTTGCTGATAATCTGCAAGTTCACATTCAGGTTTCTTGTATCACTTGCTTAACACATTATTCGAACATTCTGTAGACACATTTCTCTCTGCATATTTGACAATGGGATTATAACAAGGCTAAACGGTTATGAACAAACCTTTGACTCTCCGGTTTGTTTTAATTTGTCTGAATGTTTCGTGACACTCTGCAAGAAAAGCATGTGCTTGATCGTGCGTTCCAGTAGTGCATCAATGCTACACTGAAATCACAAAATCAACAAGGAAAAAACATTTTGTTAGAGAAAATATTCAAAAAATTCAAACCCATTTGAAATCTATTATTTGTACTTATTTAGTGAATATTTTAACACACAGAACCCGTAAGTGTAACAAAAGCACAACATCCACCTCTACCTATAAAATAGAAAAGAAAGATATACAATAATACAACATAATAATGATAATACAGTAATCAAAACTAGAAAGGAAATGGTAAATACTTCTAACTTAGGTATTACCTTTGCCCCATTTGGAACAATTTCTCGGAGTTCTTTCACACGATCTTGGATCATTTGCCGGTCTTTTGGCCTGGGTCTAGGATTCTCTCCTGGTTTAAGCCTTTTGCGACTGGTTTTGCTCGTCTCATCAGGCTTTTTAGAATATCCAGTAGAAACACTGCTAGTTGGCTTTGTGTCATGACCTTGTTCCCCCCATGAACTTATTTGTGACCCGTAAATTGAACTACTCTGCGAATAGGCTCCAGTTTTTTCTTTTGAGCACTCGGATCTAAATGAACGAGAACCCGTTGCTCCTGCTTTTGCAAGAGTCTTTGGTTGCCCAAATACCTCACCTTGAATTTGACTCGAAAAACCAGCTTGGCCATAGGAAGATGAAGCACTCAAATTTGTCAATGTTGTCCGACAAGAAACATCATCATCCAAATTCTGCTTGGCAGAAGGCTTGGATGCTATAGAATCCAAAAGATGCTCGAAACCAGCTATGGAGAATGATCCACTATCTGATTTTCCTTGATTGACTGTCGAAGAAGTAGAGTTATTATTAACCCAATCCTTTGTGTTTGAGTCTTGTCCGTTACTTTGGTGACCGTTCCTGTTTCCGTTGAGTAGTTTACTTTTAAAATCAGCACCCAGAACATCAAACAAGTCATCCCCCGAGTGACGTTGGACGAAGGAATCTTCATACTTGATATTTTCAAGTAATGCATTCTGCCCAACGTATTCGTGTTTTTCACCATAAACCTCCTCTTGTACAGACTTGCTTGTACTACACTGTTGCTGCTCGTTCTGTGTTAGCATAATACTGACTGCTTGAAACAAATCATTTTCAACTATTCCATTACTCTCATCATCCCACATAAATTGTGCACGACTCTGACCATCATAAATATGACTAGTAATCAAATCGTTTCCAACATAAGATGAAGAAGATGCATTCAAAGATTGCTGATGAAAGGGAGGCCTCGGAATGTGTAAAGGAGCTTGTTGACTCGTCCACATGTTGGAGCTTGGAGAAATTACCTCCGCTTTAATCATGTTATTATTTATTAGCCGGCTACTATTAGCAGACAGGTGTGCTTTCACCTCTGGAACAATTTTCTGGTGGAACTGTCGATCATGAGATTCGACAAAACATGGGGTCATATTCGAGGCTTGAAATGTTGCATCGGTTTGACAAATGAAACCATCAGTGTGACTTGAGTTTCTCTGATAACTGCAGCTAGCAATAGCTGGAGCAGAGTTCATTACATTGGGGCGCCTGCAAGAATCTACAAAATCTGAACTTTCCGGATAAACTGGCATGCCGGTATTCACCGTCGGATCTTTTGTTGCATTTTCATCGGATAACAAGACACCAGGGACGCATCCTAATTGACTTATCAGCACTCTCACATCCTCCACAAACCTCATGTTCTCCATTATCTGAGGCAACAAAAATGACCATCTTACTTGACATAGTTTATGATAGTTAAAATTGGGGGAAAAAATTAATTAATTAGCCTAAATCTCAAACTAGTTGGGGTAAGCAATATAAATCCCCTATATATTATTCTCTATTCAGTCCCATCCATCAACATGTAATTTGTGTTTTAAGGCAAAGATGGTTAAAATAGAATTAAAAAAACGAGAGAAAATTTTAAACAAACAAACAGAAACAGTAAGAACAAGTAATCGTACACAATGATGGTAGATATTATTTGAGCGACTTAGTACCAGAGTCTTATCTGTCACCAAGGAAGATCTTAAAATGGGAAAGAAATTTGGACTTACGGGCAAGCATGATCCAAATTGGACAACACCATGAGGAAGAACAGGAACAACTGCAATTGTCTAAACATATCAACAATATAAAGAATCAGTGAGCAGCAAAAGAAAAATGTACATAGCATTTACGTTAACTCAGACACATTGTACCTGGATGCCAGCAGAAAATTGTTGTGTGAGCTCTTTCAGGACCTAAAAGAACCACAACATATGTATACACCATTAAGTATCAGTTAATCCATCCAGCAGATACAATGAGAGACAAATATCATTACATCATATCATTAAAAAAATACACGATTCAGACTTAACCTAGCTTAAGTTTGTTTTTAACCTTTCGGGGAAAAAAAACCCAAAAAAAAAAAAAAAAAGAGGAATGTAAAGGTTCAAATTTGCCCCTGAACTATGCGAAATGAAACTGATTTGCCCTCCGTAAATAGTTGGGGTCAAATTTGAACCTGAACTATGTGAAATAGAATAAATTTCCCCTTATTTTTAAAAGGTGGAAGCTTAGCACGCGGTGATGCCACGTGTCACAAATTAAGGATTATTTTTTTTAAACGGAGGGCAGATTTGAACCTTTCGCATAGTTCAGGGGCAAATTTGACCCTTTACCCTAAAGGATTTATCTTTAACATTACACAGATGTAAGTAATTATCAATTAATTAACCTCAGTGTGCTAAGAGTTATATCAACATGTACCTCTGGTGGATGAGCTACTCTACTAAAACCCTCTGAATGAAACCACTGATGACTCCCGGTAACTGCAGCCCGGCCGACTAGTCTGAGAAGAAAAACTTATGAATATCAATGACATGGTACAAATAAACAAAATCTTTTCAATAAACTGAAATTAAGATATTTATACCCTTCTCCTACAAGACTGATTTGACTATCCATCATCATTTTGTTTACGAGCAAATGCATTCTCTCCCCTGCTTGATTCATAAGCCGAGAATTAAAGACCTCCCAATCATGGAACGATAGTTCCGGATTCTCAACCCCGGAAATTCCATTAATTCCGGAGAATGTTAAAGGTTCACAATAGGATTCTTCCCAAATTAAAAGCCTGCCAATAAAAAAAAATTGTTAAAGAATCATTTGAAAAAATATCAGCAGATAAGCCAAGATTCAGTGTCATTAATAGAAAGTGACAGTTCTATGTGTTTCTATTAGCAATATTCCTGGAGAAGTGTATATAAAATAAAGAAGAACAAACAAGAAATTGCAGAATAACAACACATAGAATCAAACAAGAATGAAGAAACCTGTAATGAGTATGTTTCTCTACAGGAAAAGCATAACAGTATAAAGGTTTTCATCAGATTAAAACAAATCACTTTCATTTTTTTTTTTTACTCCTTCCAATAGATTCTTCAAGACAAAAATGGACTGGAACAAACCACAACATTCCAAAAGCAGAAAATGACAGTTTTCCAGATTACAAAAGGAAAAGGAAAAACACAACAATGTCCTTGTAAATCTATATAGCACGTCAAATCATATACATAGCATAATAAACAATACAAAAATTTAAACAGCTTCTAATTTCCTAGCTCAATTAACACAGTATTATGCAAAACATTGTTTGGTCAAAATAAAGAGAAAAAAAAGGAAAGGAACTGAACACAATAGAATCAGTGAAACTCAGTTCACAGTACTGAACAACTAAAGGACCATCAGACTTTAAAATACTTTTTCAGTTTTCTTACTTTCATTTGCCCTCCATTTTCTCAACAAAGAGAAAACAGTTGTCAGCACAAAATTCCAAAACAGTTTTCTTTTTCTCCAGTTTGCATCAAAAAGAAAAGAATTCATATAAATCTGAACTCAAACCATAAGCAAGATTATAAGAGTATCTCATTTTCTTTTCTTTTTTTAAAGAAAAGTATAAAGCTATTACCCAACATGAAAAAAAAAATTAGAAAAAAAAAAAAAAGAACTTCACATAAAAATGAACTCCATGTCTAAATCCACATGCAAAGATTACATTTTTCAATTTTTTTTTTAAGGAAAAAAAAAAATACAGCCACTTGAAAAGACTAAAACAAGAATTCACATGAAATCTAAAATCAACACAAAAGCCAAGATCATTTGTTTTTTCACTTCCATCAAACAAATTTTCACATAAAATCTCAACTCAAGCAACAAGCCAATATTATTACATTTTCTCCACTTCCATTCAACTTTTAATTTATTTTTTCCTAAAAAAAAAAAACTACACCCTACATGAACAAGAAAAAGATAAAACAAGTACTTCATTCATTGAAAACTAAAAATAAATATTAAAAATAAAAAATAAAAAAAAAATAAAAAAAAACTCACTTGGTATTTTGGCAACCAATCTTCCAATAAACAGCATAAGACCATTGATTAACACCACAAAGAGTCTTTAAAACCTCTTTCAACAAATACCCCATTTTTTACACAATCTTTTCCAAAGAAATAAAAAAACAATTCTTTGTTTTTTTTCTCTTTCAATTTTTCTTTTTTTTTTTTCAACTAAAAAATAAAACTAACTTCCCCTACAAGAACCACGTCCAGCCTGTTTAGTTCTTAATCCACCACTTCTTTTTCTTACAGGATCCAAATTTTCTATTATTTTTAGCCTCCAACCCATAGTAAAAAGAAAAAGTAAAATAAAAAAAATGATTTTTTTTCTTAGCTAAAAAAAGACCCTTTGTAGAAAACTACACTATACCACAAGCTTTAAGTTCACAGTTAACAACAACTATAATTTTCTCCATTTTTTTTGACAAAAAATTGGATTTTTAGTGACTAAAAAGTGTTCTTGATTCTTTGGGGTTGTAAAAAATTGAATCTTTTTGGTGTTTTGAAGTGTAATCACTCTGTGTATTGTGTGTTTTTTTGAAGTGGATAGTTAACAACAACTATAATTTTCTCCATTTTGGATACTCAGTGACTAAAGTTCTTGATTTTTTGGGGTTGTAAAAATAGGATCTTTTGGTGTTTTGAAGTGTAATCACTGTGTGTATTGTGTGTTTTTGTGAAGTTTGGCAAAAACCCAACAAACATATGAATATTCAGTGACTAAAGAGAGTAAAGATTGGAGATTTTTCAGTTTTAAGAGTGTTCTTGATTTGCTGGGATTGTAGAAATGGAATTTTTTTGGTGTTTTAAAGTGTAATCACTGTGTGTATTGTGTGTTTTTGTGAAGTAGGTAGGTGTTTTTTTGCTCTGTCGTTTTTTTCATCAGAAGAAGAAGTAGACGGAGCAAGGGGTAAAAATAGTGGGGGTGAGTGTGCTAACATGCGCTTATGTCCAATTGGGATTTCCTAAATTGCACTAATGATTAATCCTTTTTTTTTTTTTTTTTTGTCCCACCCGGTGTCAGATATTCGCATTAAAGTCGGATTATATCGAGATTTGCACTGTATAGGTCCCATTCGTGAAAAATCGCTACCTACCAAAAAGTTTTTCATATCCAGAATTCGAACCTGAGGCCTCTAACTAAGGGAGGAGCAGTCTCTTGGGTTACACCACATTCTTTGATGATTATTCACTATGCTAAAAATAAATGTTCATTTTTAATTGTCCAATTTAGAAATCGAGAAATAATTTAACATTTCATATCTGTTTTACAATTACTACTCCTTGTGTCTCAATTTAAGTGTCTTAGTTTGACTGGGCACAGAGTTTAAGAAAGAAAAGAAGATTTTGAATCTTGTAATCTTAAATTAAAATGTGTATAGTCTTTTAAATCTTGTGGTCATAAACTTATTACGTGAATATCAGAATTGAAAAACTTATTAAATATAGAAAGAGACGCTCTTTTTGATACAGACTAAAAAGAAAAGTAATACCCTTAAATTGGACAGATGAAGTCATTAATCATAAAATTGAAAATTTTAATGAATTATTAGTGGCTGCACAACTTTTAAAGCATATTTGATCGATTTCAATTATTAGATAATTTAATAATAATTAGAAATTATATAGTAAAAATTATCATTTTATTTATGACTCTTTAAAAAATGTGCCAATTAAACACAAGATAAGTAAAAATAGACAGGAGTAACTAAGAAAATTTTTAGTTTAATTTTTCCTTTTTTTTTTTTTTTTTGGCCTAGGGTTGGGGGCGTGGAGGGTGGATAGAAATAGGCTTGGAAATAGTAGAGAATTACGGGTAAATTGCCATTGTTGGAGTTTCTTGTCGGCTTTCTGGTCTCTTTCCAATTAAGGAGAGGCTGGGTGCTCTTGTGTTTAGTGCATTGGGACTACACAGAAGAATCTTGGAATTTGCTTAGAATTTTTTTTTTTTTTTACATAAATGAAACCTTACGACCAATCATTAATCTCTAATGTACTTGACATTCCATGGTTTAAATTTATTAAAAATGAATGATATATTTTTATATTTAACAAAAATTTAATATTATACTTCTCATTTTATTCTTTAATGGCGGATTTTTGTAGCCACATATATTCTATCACATATTTTAAACTGTAAGGGCTCGTTTGGTTAGAAAACAAGTTATTCCGGGGTAACTAATTCAGGGATTAGTTATCTTGAGATTGTTATTCCACCCTCAATGTGGGATAAAATAATACTATTATTCCGGGATAACTAATTCCGGGATTAGTTATCTCGGGATTTTAGTACAACCAAACGTGAGATAAGACAATACTAAATTTTTATCCCAGGACTATTTTTGTTTATCCGTCATACCAAACGAGCCCTAAATCTTAAGTAGGCATTTGGACACGAATCGGTGGATATTTTGAAGAAAAAAAATTACTTTCTTTGTTCAGAATATATTGAAAAATATTCTCATCACCGAGGTCATAGACATTTAACATTCCATAGGTTTCTAGAGATCGGCGTCTGGGTACGGCAATTGAGGTTAGCTTGAATGAACTACATTCTCTTCAACCCTTTCCAAAACCAGTTCTAGAATGCTAATCTTCCAAGCTAAATTGGATTATATTAATTTAACATTTTGAAATTATAATTTAGATATTCAAAAATTTTACGAAAAGTACTATAGGTTGTAATTCTTCTCATGTCAGTATTTTTAAAAATACATCTTAAAATATTGGTCAAAGTTTGTATTGTTTGAATCTTGAATGTCATATTTTCAGGTGGGAACAGTATCATTTAGAAGCTAAGTTGGAAAAAGGTTACTTCAAAATTGAAGTTGTGTTTGAACATAAAAGCACAGTTGAAGTTTTAAGATTAAAAACTTAAAAAACATTTAAAACTTGATTTTTAAATTTCACATTTTAAGTTTGAAGTTGAAATAATAGGCTAATCTGATAAATAAATAATGGGAAAATGGTCAAATTTACCTTTCAAGTATGATTTATAGTTTAAATTTGCCCTCCGTCAAAGTTTGGGATCAAATTTGTCCTCCCAGTTAAGATACTTGATAAATTTGCCCTTATATGGATGGAAGTCTGACTTGGACTCTACAACACAAAAAAATTAGCCACGTCGGATCCACATAGGCTCCACGACTCCCAATCCCAATTCTCTTTTGAAAGAAAAAATGCCCCTGCAACATTTGTTTTGTCATAGTGAAGGTTTTTTCATGAACTCTTCAGAGCATTTCTGAACAGAGGAAAATATTTTTTCTCAGAATACATTCCTAAATGTATACCGAAAGTAAGATAAGAAAAGCTATGATCCTGCAAAAGTGATAACAAGACAACAAAATAATTTATGCAGTTCAGCTTTGAAAATCCATTTTCAGTTCTCTTGAACACTTTTTGAGAGGTTCTGACAAGGAGGCGACAATAATGAGTTAAGTTAGCTCCGTTGAAGTTCACCTAAGATAGATATTATGTTCAAGAAAGCTTTGCTGGTCAGATAAAATTGTGAGGAGGCACCCCTTCACCCGAAGTTACGGGGCTATTTTGTCGAGTTCCTTAGAGAGAGTTGTCTCGCGCCCCTAGGTATTCTCTACCTACCCACCTGTGTCGGTTTCGGGTACAATCCCCGTTCACGTTTTTTTTTTTTTTTTTTATCAATGAATAGATCTCTTTACTTGTATGATTCTATGTTTCTGGAGGGAACAACGAATCCTTGGTCGTATTAAACAGTTGATGTTGTTGTTGCAGAATTTTTCTTACATGCCTCCTATTTTATCACATGCATTACGTGCGTACCTCGATGCGATTAAAACTCCGGCTTTTCACATTATGACATGGTGCCTTAGTGTCAGCAATAGTCTAGACGGGTTAAGAGAATTGGGATTGAAAAATGGGCTAAAAAGAGAATTGGGTTTGTGAATCTACGTGGAGCCTATGTAGGTCCGAAGTGGCTACTTTTTTTGTGTTGTGGAGTCGAAGTCAAACTTCAATCCATATAAGGGCAAATTTATCAAGTATCCTAATTGGGAGAGCAAATTTGATCCCAAACTTTGACGGAGAGGACAAATTTGATCTCAAAACTTTGACGGAGGGTAAATTTGACCCTTTTCCCAATAAATAATTATTTATAATAAGTTTCAAATATTCTTTTTAATGTATGAACAAATTAGTTTTCTTTTTTGTTTAGATTTTGTACTCAATCAAATTGATTCACATAAAATGAAATGGAAGGAAGAAGTAATGGAATTGAAAAGTTTATCTATTTATAAGGAGCGGATAGATTTTGGGAGATTAGCTTTTTCTAGGACACGAGTTCAATGGAAATTAAAATAAGACACGTCAATGATCGGACAGGAGAATAATAAAACAAACTCTGATCAGATTTTCATTATATGGTTTAACTAAGTAATAAAAGCACAAGCAAATAGGTATCCACAATATTTATTAAGTGACTATGCAAAGTATTTTCAGTTCTTAAAGTGAAATAAAGGATGTAAATTAATAAGTATAATTCAATTGTACTCATAGAATCTCAAAGAAAATTGAAAGATTATTATTCGCACATTAACTTTGTGTTGTGTTCAGATTACTTGACTAAATTTGTTCAAGTAATATTGTCATAATTTAATGTCAAAATTAGAATATTAAGAATAACTATCATCATAGTATTTAACTTTTACATGTGCAATAAAATGTAATGGCAATTATGTTGCTTTTTCTAATGTCTTATCCAAAAAAATATTTTGGTCTAATTTCTATAGATTATTATTTTACACATGAAGACGAAAGAGGCTAAAACTTTTACATGCTACTGCATAACCACATAGTAGTATAAAGTCCACAAGAAAAGTAAGATCTTGATACTCTCTCAACCTTTTATTTATTTAGCTTTTTTTATTGGAAAAATATTATTAAAGTACAAACTTCTCACTTTTTTTTTTTTTTTTTGGTGGAAAGAGGTGGATTATTTGTAAAGCAACCTACTTTTCAGTGGGGGCAATATATCTTGGGACCTCTAAGTTTTGTACTTTGTCTCTTTACTTTTAATTATTTATTTATTTATTTCTTTATTTTTATTTTGTTTTTAATTTTAAATGGTAAAGTCAGAGATTATTCAGAAATTGTAGTCAGCAAAGGGTGTTGCCCACAGTGGGAATTGCCGTCAGGATGACGTATTCCATATTTACCCTTCAAGTTGACTAGTTTTTCACCTATTGCCACTGATCATGACGCAAATTATGTGTCACTTTTAAGTTTTTGAATTTCTTGGTAATGATCATTTCATTTAGCTATTTAAGGGTAAAATTGAAATTAAAGATAAAAAGAAAAAATTGAACGGAAAAGTGGTTAAAACAAAAGTTGAACAGTAAGAACATGAGATTACATATGCTTTAAAAGCAAATATTTCAATATCTTTCTCTTTTAAAAATGTTTTAGAGGTGGTTTGATTCATAGACAAGTTATGCAAAAATTATAATATAAGATAGATCGAAAGTCTTCTCGTTCTTGAACTAATAACACGATACATGTAATTAAAAATGGTGGAACATTTGATATTCATCACTATATCGAAGCATTGTATGAATCTTCTTTCAATATGTGATTATCACATGATAATAGATCTTTTTTCGGTGAGTCATGTTTATCAATACATGCAAAATATATCCCATCTTGGATCATTAGAAAGTAGTAAACGTATTCTTTGCATGTTAAGGTCACCCCCACACTTGATATAAGTCATGTTAACTATTTATTGAGTTTTCTCCATTTGTTATTGCATTTGTCTTATTTGAAGTCTCTTCTGATATTCAGTGACAATATCAATATCATCTAAATCTTATTTTTCATTAATGGTCGAAGTATATTGAAATATACTATATTTGTTTGAGAAAAGGTTGATTGTGGTCAACTTTGACTCAAATTCTTTTGTATTTATAAGTTTCAAATGTAAACTCAATTTCCGTCCTCATAGTATCAACTACGATAGCTTTTGATTAAATCCTATATTCTTGGGATATTAAATTTTGAAATCTCTAACTATTGTACACCTTCAACTTATACAAATATACTATTTACTTGCAGCCTTGGTAATTAAAAGAATGAACTTTTTTTTTTTTTCAAAGAAGAATAAACTTTTGAGCTGCAACTAATATTCTCCTATAGTTTGATTGAATACATTATTTTTATTGAAAACTTGAGACCAAAGAAAACAAGGGTCTAACTAATTCGAACCAATGTAAGCATATTGGTCTAGATATGCACTTTTCTATAAGTTTTTAAATATTCAAGTCAACTGAATTAAATTTATTTTGTAGTGATGAGCTACTGGGTATAGTATAAAACTCAATAAATACTTATTTAAAACTATTGATTTGGTAGATTTGCAATCTATCAAATTGAATAATTATGGTATTGACTATAGCATAAGCATGCTTGTGCCACTATAACACTATTCTAAGGTTTAGGTAGGAAGTTGTATTTATCTACGTATTACAAAATAATTGTTTATATGGGAAGTTGTACTTTTATACGTATAGACATTTTCCCAGTTTACTTAGAAACAGTAATTATGTTTTTTAATTGTTTACTAAGCAAATCATGGTTACCTAACAATGAAGAAAAATATAGAATTAAATGCCTAGCTACTTTGAAGTTATAATTATGTTTTTTGCAAGTGTGAGATTCATTAGTAGGTCTATGCATCTCACTTAATATCATTTACTTATTTGTGAGGGAAAAAACAAAAATGGTCGTTTATAATTGGGGTAGGTTCAAAGTATTCGCTAACTTTCGACGGACTTCATGTTGGAATTTGACTCTTCAGACAAAAAATTAGTCGAAAACGTTGCAATGAGACAAATTCTGACATATAATGCTTTATGAGGCCTTGTAGTAGGCAGTGTCGATCTCCTATCGGTTGAGACACCAACGAGTTAAACTTTCGGGTGTAGACATAGTGGCGGTATCTATGGATAAGGCGTTGATTAGAACACGATTATTGATAATACTGAGTAGGCTGAAGACATTAATATATCATCTAGAGACAAGAAGACTTAGAGATTATGATTACTGGAGATTATATATTCTTACGAGTTTCGCCTAATTTGACAAGCTAGAGAAGTCGAGCCCATGATATATTTTTTTTCTGAAATTTATTAGCGGCTTGGTACAATATCATACTATGATCGGCGTTTCAACCCACTTTGTTTACGTTCAGCGTACAGTTTGTCTACGCTATAAAAGTATATGAACGAGCTATCTCAAGTATTTTTGTCTCAAATCATACAAAAAATGGATGAGAACCTTTCCTAGGAGATATTAGTAGCTCGATGTTTATACTAATGGACGAGTAAGAAAGTTGCATTCTAAAGAAATCGCCTCGATGAAGAAAATTTTGAGAAATCACTCGGGTGAGGATGATATTTGAGGATACGAAGAAGCTTAGGTGAGCTTAGTATTCATATATTTTCGAATTAATTAAATATATTTGTCTGAAATATCGAAATGTCTCTCTTTTCTTCAAAAGAAATTAAGAAGAGGCTACTTGAAGATACATATATGAACTCAGTATTCATATATTTTCGAATTAATTAAATATATCTTATGTTTGAAATGTTGAAACGTCTCTCCTTTCTTCAAAAGAAATTGAGAAGAACACATAAATATGACTTTTTAATTAGTCCATGAAGATCTTATTTTTCAATCTTACCTCTTTGATGTAATGAATAGGCAAGTTCTTATATCAATTAAAAAGAAACCGAATGCCCCTCCGTCATTAAAAAATTAGGTCTAAGGTTTCTCCAAGTTTAATTACAATTAAAAAAAAATTATATTGAAGTAGACAACTAAATGATAACTTACTACGAATGATAAACACTAGTACTTTATGAAGAAATTGAATTTTGTTTTTGTTATTTTCTTGTATTTAAATACTTTTCACAATGATTTATCTTGTATTTGATTTTAAAATATCTATTAGTAATTTTTCTTAAAACGACAGTGCCCAAATCACCTTGCTATTTCACCATTTATTTATTTATTACCTTCCACCAATAGGTATTTTGACAGGTAACGATGCTCGCTAAAACCAACTAATTATTCCAAAATACAAATCATTTTAACATTTATTTATGTAAACATAAACTTAAATTGACATTTCCCACAATATCCCTCCTAATCTTTTACTCTGTTGACCATTGAGTTTGTTCGTTTATGGAATTGTTACACTATTCGTTATTTTTATTTTTAAAATTTAGCCAATATGCAATTTATAATCGATGTATCATTAATTGCATAATTTGTGTGTGATTAGTATTATTATATCTTGGTATACACGCAGTATATACTACCGATAGTTACATACAATTACAGCTAAGCGGGTGAAATATTTTTAGCTGATTGGCTAAAAATGTTAAGATCATCCCTTTGCTTAGCTTGTAACAGCGATATCAATTTTTTTATTGAATAATTAACTTGTAATTACGTGAATATATTTTCTCCACCTTAATTTTCAAATCCAAATGATATACTCTATAAACATGAACAGTGCTTTTCACTAGTGGTACAAAAAGTTTCACTTACCCAAAGAATTGGCGACAACGCATTATTTTTTTTGGTTCTTGATACCAATTCCCAAAAATGGCACACAAATTTAACTGTTTTTTCTATGTATTTAAGGGATAATTCCTTCTTGGGAGAGTCACATATTTGCTTTGAGCCCCTAAATGTCACACATATATGCTACTCCTTTGGAATGTAATGCCTAATTCCCTAAGTTCTGAGGCACTTTATTTTTTGGGGGGTGTGTGTGGGGCGGGGGTGTTGTAGGCCAAAAAATTGATTATATGTATTTGCACTTTATTCCATTGGTCTTTTGTGGTCCAATTTTCTCTTTGTTGTGTCCCATTAAGGGTATGATGATTTTTTTCCCCTTTCAAGACCCTTCATTTTGCATTTTTGGCTAAACATTCTTGTATTTACATGTTATGTGCATTACCCCATAAAACCCTAGAATATAGGGTGGGGCATTTGGACAGGTGGTGCAACTGCTAGTAAAAAAAATTGTCCTAATTTTTTTTATTAATAAAAAATAGTTTTATCTTTTCCCTTTATCTCTTTTGGACTCTTTGTTTGTTCTTTTGCTAAAAACAATTAGATTTTATTGAATATTTAGATTAAAACTTTCTCTCTTTTTTTCTTAATATTAATTAGGGGTTTAAGTTATATATAATGTCAGTGGAAACTTTTGCATAATCAGCTTACCTTTACTTAACAGGTAACCTATAGACAATGGCGGAGGTAGAAGTCCAAATGCAAATTCGGCCGAACCTAATAACTTTTGTTCAAATGATCTAGCGTATTCAATTAATATGTACACATATTAAATTTAAAACTTACTTATTAACCCTTGAAGTCGTCTAACTAAAATCCAAAATCGTCCAATTGAAATACTGGCTATACAATTGCTATGCATATTTTTTACGTCACCTTATAGTGAAAACATTCTTTACACTGATGATAATAATAATAATAATAATAATAATAATAATAATAATAATAATAATAATTTCAAGGTTAATGCGATAAGGTAGGATATTCCATCCTTAAGATTGTGCTTTATTTTATACACTGTTTGGTAGAAGATATGAATTTATTTCAGAATAAATTATCGTCTACTAAATATGGTACAAAATTAATATCAAAATTAATTATGAGATATCCCAACTTATATCACGTACTAAATGATTCTAATGGTATAGTAGTAACTTACGCGGTAGCAGTACTTAACTATTTATATACATGAAAAAAAAATAAACAAAACAAACTTTTTCGGGTTTCGTGAGCTATTCATGCTTCTATTCCATCATATCATACCTCTATCCTCCAATAATTATAAAGTATTGCATCTGATTGAGTAACTCCACTTTTTCACATGGTTTGAGGATTAGCTAGTCTATCTTGAATTTTTCCCTTAAGCATTGGTTAAAAATAATACCATTTTATTTTATGGTCCCACTTGATCAATAGCAACGATTGTTTATGACCATACCTCCAAGTTACCACCAATTGTCACATTTGAACCGATAGAATTCCTTCACACGTAATTAGAAGTCTCGAGTTCGTCATCACCATCAAAAAATGAAAATTTTCGACAGATTGATGTCAGTTGAAAATTTATAGAAATTTGATTCGTTAGTAGCGTTTTTGACGAATTTCCGACCGATTTCATTAGAAACTCCTGGCAAAAAATTCCTGTTCTTTTCAATATCATTTGGTAATGGGAAAATCTCTGTAGGAAGCGGTTCCCCCCTTTGATTAGCTTTACGTGGTGCGAATTTAAATTATCGAATCCCATAGCACGTGCCCAACCAGCGAAAAATAGAGAGAATTCCTTCAAGTTGGGTTGGGGTTGGGGTGCGAGGTTGATGGCATGAAAAGATGGATCAATAGTTGGAAGCACATGAGTTAGTGTTAACTTTTTATATTTGTTACTATTGTACTTTATTGTTTATACGAGAAGCTGACTGTAGTGATATTTTTTTTTTTTTTGGGGAATGGGTAAAAGATTCCTATATACAATATCAAATATGAAAGTGTGTCCTTTATGTCCCATTTGGGGTCTTCACTTAACCTCTTTTATCTTATGTACAATTTATCTTTTATTTATATGATTTTTTGAACCTCTGTTATCTTATATACAGTTTATATTTTAACAGGTTTATTCTATTGATATGTTGACTGATTTTTCCTGGCAACAAAATGTTTTTGTGTCTTAAAATAATATGTATCATATAGTCTTTTCGATTTGTTGACTGAATTTGCTGACCACGTTATGTTTTTTTTTGTGTTTTAAATAATTTGTAAGATCTTCCTTTTCTTTTACACAACATTTTATTTAGCTGCAATTTGCAAATAATTGCATTTAATTGCATTACAAGTTTTAGTTAATCCATATAATGGGTATAATTATGACTTATGAGTTAGCCGATGCTCCTAGCAAGCAACCATAATATACCAGCTATAATTATTATGTCTAAATCCAATTGTGATCGACTACATAAATTCCAACTGATTGTGTTATTTGAGAAAATAGTTTGTCAATTTTATCATGAAGTGAAAGAATTTGTTCACCCAAAATATTCATGTAAATACTAGCATAATTTTGTTGTTTCAACATATTATTAATATGCTTGGCAGTAACTTGTAAAGTATCATTTTCAAATAATTTTGAAAAAGCTGCAAAATAAAGAACTTTATCATCCTTTCCAATTTGAAAAGATTGTTGTGGAGGAAATATAGTATTAATAATCTCTCCATTAGTCAATTTATATTCACGTTCTAAACAGAAATATAATTTCCTACGTATTTAGCCATAAACCAAGGGACAAAAGATATAATCTTGTTGACCTTGGAAAGATCTTTATAAAAGTCTTCTTGAAAAAATGCTTTCTCATCATCGTTAAAATTTTCAAAAAATCACTTTCTAAATGGTTCCCATCTGGGTTTGAAAAATTCACTGATGTTTTTTCTTGCGGGTGACCCCCGACTAAAATCAATTGTGTGGTCCTGATCCATTAAATGGTTGGAAAATCCATGTCTGACTCGGTCAATTCGGTGTCTTGAATACCACTGACAATATTATCTTGATCAATTTTAAGACTACCGATTCTATTATTATCAGTTTCTCTAATTTGAGAAGTAGAAGCTCTAGATGGAGACTGAATTTTAGGGATAGTCCAATTATTAAGCAGATCTAACTGCTGAGACATATCATATTCCTCTTTTTATACTATTTTTAATAGTGTTTTTACTCCTAATGATATTCATTAAGAAATGTGTGTTGAACTTATATCACCTATTACTACTCCTGTACCATGGCTCTGATACCATTTAATGGATCAGGACCACACAATTGATTTTAGTCGGGGATCACCCGCAAGAAAAAAGATCAGTAAAGAATTTTTCAAACCCAGATGGGAACCATTTAGAAAGTGATTTTTTGAAAAATTTAATGATGATGAGAAAACATTTTTTTAAGATGACTTTTATAAAGATCTTTCCAAAGTCAATAAGATCATATCTTTTGTCCCTTGGTTTATGACTAAATACGTAGGAAATTATATTTCTGTTTTAGAACGTGAATATAGATTGACTAATGGAGAGATTATTAATACTATAGTTCCTCTACAACAATGTTTTCAAATTGGAAAGGATGATAAAGTTCTTTATTTTGCAGCTTTTTCAAAATTATTCGAAAATGATACTTTACAAGTTACCGCCTAGCATATTAATAATATCTTTGAAACAACAAAATTCTGCCAGTAATTACATGAATATTTCAGGTGAACAAATTCTTTCACTTTATAATAAATTGACAAACTATTTTCTCAAATCAAGAAATTACATGATTCTACCCTTAATAAGGGAAAAATGCAGGAAGTTGTTGCTACTGCCTACTCCAAGTATACAGCCTCTGCCTAAAATCAAAGATTTTAAATTAAAACCTTTTTCAGAATTAGCTCAAATGCTTGATGAGAAATTCAAAGGTTTACATATTCGTCCTTTAATAGCAGAGGATGATGATAATTTTCCTAATACGGATTACAAGGTCAAAGTTGCAGCAGATATTAATAAAATTATGGATATTATGATGATAAACCTGTGCAAAGGATGTATTACTATCCTAGACCTACTTCTCAAGATATCTTATTAGAAGAACATGAGCATGTTATTACCAATAGTTATAGTGGTAAAGAAATCTATGAATGGAACATAGATGGTTATAGTGAAGGACAGATTTATTGTACCATACATAGAATGTTGATGTATATTATGACATGTAAGGCTATTAAGAATAATGAGCGAAATATCGTAGATATGATTATCGCTGGTTTTACTGGTCAATTAAAAGGATAGTGGGATAATTATTTTCTGCTTGAATCCAAAAGAGATCGTAGGATTTTCAAAATAACTTCATTCCATATGATTTTCAGTTTATCTTGTCCCCTTCTAACACCTTCACTCATCATAGTTTCACACCTACAAATAAGTGTATTTGGAGGTCAACACTCGACACAAGACACGGCCAAACCATCTCAAGTGGCATTCTCTCATTTTATCCTTGAGCGTGCTACTTGAACCTTCTCGTAAATGTGATTTTTTCTAATCTTCTATTTCGCACATCAATTTTATTATCTCCATATCTATGACACTCATCTTGTAGATCAACTTGACGTTAGTGGTTCAACATTTACTCTCATGGAACATATAATTTTATAACCATTCTATAGAACTTAATTTTAGTAAGCATCCTTTTATCATAAAATAATTGATAGAACTTTTCTATTTTCACACCATCAGAATTTGATTCTACACCTAACATTCTCATTTATCATTTCATTCTTAACAATAAGATTAAATAATTGAATTATTTGTATTTAGGCGTTTTTAACTTTTTTTTATATTGACTAAATTTGCAATGCATATAATCACTCTTAGATCTACTTATCCTAAAATTCTTACTCTCTAATGTGCTTCTCATAGCTCAAGCTTTGGTTGACGTCTCCGTTGGTTTCGTCAATAATCACAATATTATCAACAAATAGAATACCTCATGAAAACTCCTCTCGCATTGTCTTGTTTCCATTTATGTGAGCTTGCTCACATTATCGATCCCAAATTCAAATAAAAACAAGGTGTCGCAATAGGCTGAGAACCAAAATAAAAGTAGTAAGCTGATTATAATTTAAAAAGTGGAAACAAAAGGGGAAAACAAAAAAGAAGGGAAAAAGGAGTTGTATAAACATAGAAAGGTATCAGCATTGGTGTACAAATCCTGAAATTAGACACAAGTGGCCCACAGAATTATAAAGTCTCTTTTTTACTTGTAATAATTAGGCATGACTGCTGTTCACAGTTTTGGTTAAAATCAAAACCAAACCGAAAATTTAATCAAACTGAATAAAAAAATTGATTTTGGTTTGATTTAGTTTTAAATTTTAAAAACCGATAATATTTGGTTTGGTTATGGTTCTATTAAAAAATAACCGAATAAATAACCGAACCAAACCGATAAATTATATACATAAATTTTATAATTATTTATATGTATAATATTAGTTTTTCATAAATAATTATAAATATTTTATACCTTTTAATCATTAATTTGATTTTTGATCTACTTATTTCACATGATTGTTTAAGGCTCATGTTTTTAAGAATATGTCCAAGCCCATGTCTTTAAGTCTTTTAACTCTTTAAGTGTAAACCTATTAACAGAAGCTCACGTTAGAGTCTGATGTTTTTAACTTAAATTTTTAGCCTTTCTTTGTCAGCTATTTGATTTTGTTTCTTCTTCTTTTTTTTTTTTTTTGAATTTATACCTTTCTTTTTTTCTTGTTTGAATGGGTCCTAAACTTCTAATATTTTTCATATGAAAAGGACAGAGGTTGTAGATTTAGAGGTTCTTATATAGAAAATACTTCAGTAACATCAGCATTTGCTGCAACTCAAGCACATAGTAATGCCCTAATACTTCTTCCTGGGTAATCTTCCTAAAAAGCAGAAAAGAACAACTTTGTGTAGTCGAGACCCTAGCCTTGAGGATAATGATAGAAAAACATCTGAAGTTTGGGATCATTACACAAAGTTTTTTTTAAGGAAATGGGAGAATTGAGGGCAAAATGCAAGTACTGCCCCAAAGTTTGGGATCATTATACAAAGTTTTTTCATTTCATATATTTTCATTTTAATTTTAGGTAGTCTATATGTTTAATTAATATGTATGTTTGTAACAACAACTAAAAGCTCCTATGCTCTACTTTATTTTCAGGTATGTGTATTAAGATGACAAAAATGGTGCAGCCACTACTAAGTTAGTTTTTAGCTCTATATGTAATAGTTTAACAACTTTGGGTAATTTGAATACTACACTATCACTAATAATGAAAATGTTTCTATGATGTATGTTCCACCTTAAACTATAAATAAAAGTTATCATTTGAACCAAAAAAGACATGTCTTTTTCAAATTTTTAATGTTTTACTGATAAGTCTTATGGCTGCTAGTCATACACCGAAAAATCGAACCAAACCGACAATAACCAAACCGGTGGTTATTATTTTATTTGGATTGGTTATGGTTTTAGAAATTTAAAAACCGGCTAAATTGGTTTGATTATGGTTTTAATAAATAACCGACCCAAACCGAACCATGAACACCCCTAGACATGAGTTATGAAAGTCAATTTGCTGGCTTTCTTTTACATGAAGGTCTAATGGGCAATGCAAAATGCCAGATTGATTTGAAGGAAAGAAACAAAATAATTGAGGATAGACAGTATTTTGAGTAGAAACATAATTAAAGAATTTTTAGTGCAATCTTGCCATTATGTTGGTTTTTCCTATTAGGACATTTAATCATTTTGTGGTATTTGTTTGATTATAACCTTAGAGTTGGCATCATAAGATGTTCCAAACTTGGCAACATTCATAATCTTCTTCAATTATGCAATACTATTACTATCATTGAATAACTTCCACAAGTATGCAAGTTTTACAAAATCCCGAGGTCTACGTTCTAATTTGGTTTTTATATGACTTAATAGAGGTAACTTTTGTAAATTCACATTTTGTTCCTGTTATTGTCATGATCCAAGTATGACCCAATAACTTGTAAAGCGGCCGATTTATGCAAATGTAGCTTTTTAAGTGACTATTTTTCTTATTTTTTAAAATTGTGCAAATATAATCAGTGAGAAGATACTCTTTCGGACAACGTCAGCCTCGAGTTTAATTTTTACTCATACATTGCTTGTATGCTCTAACTTATAAAATTTTAAATCGTGGTCTAATATTTTTTCATAAGATCTTCAATTTCCTCAAAAGAAATATGTATATCATGGTCTAAAAGGTCCATAAGTTGTAAGAGGAATAAAAAGATTACTAAACATATATCCCATAAAGGGACAAACAACCAAAATATCTGGTGTAGAACTAAGTCGTAAACTCTAAATTACCTTTTTAATATGGAACCAGCTTTAGATCCAATTAATTCGCATCCGTGCCATAAAATTCTACATTGCGGGTAATACACTTTTTATCAAAGGCGATTCAATTCTCAAGATTTGATCTCGAGGCGTCTGATTTAGGATGAAAAAATACTTACCACCCGTCGTTAAATTATGATGGTCATACACACATTACTGTTATATATAGAAAAACTTATAAAACTATGTTCTCTATGAAAAATAATTGAAGAATTAATAAAAAAGTTCTCATCGATTTAGATACCTAAAGGCTCAACTTCTAGAACTCTATGGTGACAAGTGCGAAGTGATCAGGCTTCAAATTAAACTTTATCTCAGTAATTGACAGATATACATTTTTTTTGATTGGGAGTAATTGCCAGATCTAAATCTCAAAGGAACTAATGATTATTCCCAAATAATAACGAAACCATTGGTTAATATTGACCTGTGTGGAAAGGCATCGATCTCAACTACTCCATAAAGTTATAAAGCTATCTTTTTTGTTTTAATAATTTGAATGTGCAAATAAAGAGAGGAAAAACATTAAGAGGGGGTGTATGGATTTTGTTACAACCTAAGATAAAAGATTCCGTACCATGTTTAAAAGTTTTTGACCTTACATAACAAAAAAAGGTTAAAACCTTACAACTTCGCTGTATAAAACGTAGTTTAGCATAAAAAAGTGTGGATCCATACTTCAACTATCAACGAATGCAACAATGATTGTGCCCTAATAATTAATAAAATAGATGAAAAGTTTGGAGATTACGATTGAAATGTCAATCGTGAGAAAAAAATATCATATGATTTCTTCATATCTACCTAAGCCTTGATGACAAGCTATTTGTTAGACGGTTTGTGGGAGGTACATAGCAAGTACCCGATAGAGACCATGTGCGTGCAAACTGACAAGGATAACACATAGCCAAAAAAAAAAAAAAGGGGTCAAATAAAACATTATTATTTGATTGATATTGGAGATCAGGGTTTAAATTCAGTTACGATAAAAAAATTAGGTGATTTCTTCTCATTTGTCTAAATAGCAGGTACATGATAAAATAGCGAAATGCGTGCAAGCTGTTATGGATAACACCGTTATAAAACAAAAAGATCAACCAATTATTATATGGTTGATATTGGAGCCTAGGGTTCAAACTTGAGACAAAAAATATTAGATAATTTTTTCTGTAAGCTAAATTTAGATGGGCAGAGTTATCTGTTGTCTGTGTTAGTAATAGATAGATACAAAGTATTTGATATAATAACTAGTCAATGTGTGTGCAAATTAACCCGAATACTATCCTCATAAAAATGTAAATATTAGTGGAAATGTTCAGTGAGTGGGGAAGTGCGCACCATTTGGATTTCTATGTGTTTCATAGAAGTTAAAAGATATGACGGAAAGTCAGAAAAACAGCTAAAGGCTTAAAGATACACTGTATATTTTCAGTAGACAAAAAGCTTGACAATCTTGACTATTGTGATATCAAATATTCCAATTTATTATCTTCTAAATCCTCTTCAGATTTTGCAATCTTAATTCTATTTAATTTTGTGTGCTCCAAATTTCGGATAATATCAACTTATAACTGATTTCACACCACAAAGACTATATCATAAGCCTTTCACATCTAAGTGCAAGCAATCTTTTCTCATTCATTCAATGCTTTTAACTTCTTCCCAATATCACCGCGGGACAAAATGAGATTGGATAGAATTTTTTCGTTTTAATTAGTGATTTTGACTCGGCGGCGGATGCAGCACTATAACTTGGGATTCAATTGAACCCTAAACTTTCGATGCGGGGTATAAATTTATGTATAAAAATTTACTAAAGTTATAATAAATAGTAGATTTGAACCCATAACTTTAAAAATATTATGGTTTAGTGCTAAAAATTTAAGAAGTTGAATCCCTAGAATTTAAATCTTAGATCCGCCTCTCATTTTGAGTATGAATTCTGAGAATAAAGAAATTTCTAATATGAAAAGCTTCCCATTTCAGTTCAAAAGAAATACCATCTGAAAGCCTTTATGGATTGCTGCTTCCAAACCTACGCCCCATGCGGTGTAAACATGGATTAAGTGAGCTGCTAGCAATTCTGACCGATAGTAGATGGTAAAACAAAAAAAAAAAAAAAATGAATCTTAACATTTTTAGTCAGTCGTCTAAAAATATTTCACCTCCTAGCCATAATAGGTTGTAGCCATTGTCGATGTATACTCAATGCATATAATGATTATACTGGCTTAAATTTGTAAAGATATGTAAATATTAGGATTATTTTCTGTTGTATCTTTGTTGGGCTGATGTGTAGTGTAAGAATGAAAAGAAAAAAAATTAAAACTTTTGTCCAGGAAATGAACTATTACTAGTTTATATTCGAGCAATATTACCTCTCTATTTCACTGTCCTATAAGAAAATTACGGAATCGTAACATCTTTTTTAATTATTCTAGTTTTTGTCATACTATGAGTGTCATATTCTGTTAAATGACTAGTCAGCTAATTATTATTACTTGTTAATTCTATGAACATAATTAAGCATGGGTAGCACTAAGTATTTTCTTTGAGGTTCTTGTCCAAATATGGGCCTTTTTTTTTGTGTGTGTGTGGAAAAAGATAATTTCCCCCCCTTCATTACTAGACATTGAGATCTAGAGCATCGACATTGGCCATAGTCTTTTTAGAACACAAAAAGAGTTTTTCTATGATCATCTCACTTTTTTCAACCGGATGCTGGTAGATAGGGTTACACAAGTTCATTAGTAGCTAAAAAGAAGATCTTCCTATGTGGACAGAGACAAATATTTGCATAATGATATTATTTGAAGAAAAATATTACTCCCGTCGCTTTAGTCTATGTGAAGATGTTTAACTAGACAAAGAAAAAAAACATTAAGAAACAAAGAAAGAATTTTGAAACTTGTTATCTTAAAATATTAAAAAAAAAATAAAAAAAAATGAAGAAGAGAATTTCGAACGGACATTTCCGCTGGAAATCCACCGGAAATGTGGGGAAACGTTTCTGACAAGTTAGTTATCTGAAATTTCCGTCGGAGACGTTTCTGACAAACTAATTTCCTTCAAATTTATAATGAAAATTCATGTTTTTATGGTAGTCAAACTGCCATGATATTATGTGATTGTTATATCATATGTTATAAAGGATAAATTGAAAAGTTTACAAGTAAAATATTTCTTAATTTAGGAAACTGTCATTCCTTTGAAAAGGGCTAAAAAATGCAGTCACATAAAACGCCAGTGAAGGACTAAGTTTGATTTCTTACATGTCATATGAAAACCACATGAAACCATCACTCTCAATTTGTTATCACCACATGAAACCATCACTCTCTCAATTTGTTATCATACTTGGAAAATCTAAAAACCTCTGTGTTTCAAAATTTTAAAAAGTAACATTCTTTTTTTAACTGATTAAAAAGGAAAACATATCGCATAAATGCATAAATGGGAATGTGGAAGTAGGTTTCTTACATGCCATATGAAAATCACGTGAAACCATCACTCTCTCAATCTGTTATATACTTTGGAAAATCTGTAAATTTAGCCTCCACTCTATATATATGTTTGATGCGTATTAAAGGGTATTCCAAAATTTCTAAACCAATCTCATTGGCCCAAAGAAAAAAAAAAAACGAAGAATGATGAATCTTTGTAGGCTACATGCCGATTTGAAACCATGTGATGGAATCAGCGTTTGGACATGCATTTCATCACATGATTAAATCCGAAATCATCCAAAAAGGCATGATTTGGGGTTTCAAACCATGGTTTCAAAAATTTTAACTATAAAACTTGACTCTTAAGTTTATATTTTGTAAAAAAAGACCTATAAGTTGGTAGATATTTTTAACAATTACTCCCACCAACCATTTACCAACCTTTAGGGCTTGTTTAGAAAGCCACCCATGTAATTAGAATTGAGTGTAATTACACAGTTTGACTTGTTTGTTTGACCAAGTAATTACACAGTTAGGTAGTAATTGTGTGTAATTGAGAGGGTGTAATTACACTCTCCAATTCTCAAGGGAGGGTTGAGAATGAGTTGTAATTACAGGGTCACTTTTTAGTTTGTTTCTTTTTTGTTTATTTTAATTTCTTTTTATTTTTAATTTATTTGTTATTTCTATTATTTTAATTTCTTTTGATTTTTAATTTCTATTATTTTAATTTCTTTTTTTATTTTTATCTTTTAATTATGTTTATTTTTTAAAATGTATTTTTCTTTTTATATTATTTGTTTTTCATTTCCTTTCTTCTCATTCCCAATCTTTACTTCTTGTGGTTACATGTAATTGCTCGCATTTTTTTTTATTCATTTAGCATAATCGTGTTATTATTCTAATTTTTGAAGCTACGCCTCTTAATATTGGAAAATGGAAAGTATGAATCATTAACAAACTTGACATATAACGAGTGACGTTATTAAGGTAAAATTTCATTGTGAATGAGGTTATAGACTTATATTTTCCCTTTCTTTTGAATTATTTACTTAAGTTACATTGGAACTTACTTATTTAATGTTGGAACTTGACATTAGAGTATCATGTTAAACTTTTTCTTTTGGATTTTGAATTTAGGTTATATTTTCAATTTTAAGTTATTTGCTTTCACATTGCATATTATTTATTTTTCACTTACATTTGATGGATTTTTTGTGTCAAACATTTGAATAATGTTATGGCATTATATTTATAAATATTTTTTTTTGTCAAACATCCAATCCATGACATTCTCACAAAAAAAAGTCTTCTTTTAAGTTTTATAATTAATTAAAATTAAATATTATTAACTTGAAAAATATTTATGAATTATTTTTTACAATATTAGTTACAAATATATGATTATTAATTAATATATTTTTAAGAAACAATGTGTTATTAAATAACTAATTTAATATCATTTATAAAGGCAAATATTTTTTAAATATTAATTTTAAATTTTTTATAATTAAATTTTATTTTTAAATTAAACTAACTGTGTAATTACACTTGTGCAACCAAACAACACGCTTGTAATTACATTGTAATTATGTTATGACAAACAAAGAGGTCGTTATAATTACACTCTTTGTGTAATTACTAGGCTGTGTAATTGCTACCCTAGTAATTACACTAATTCCAATTACCAGGTGGCTTTCCAAAAAGGCCCTTATTTATGTCTACCATGTGGGAGCATTATATTAAAGAGTAGTTACATTACTATTCATGTTAAATTTTCTTTTTTATTGAACTAAAGTTTGATCAATCGATGTTGTATTTTTTAGAAAGGCTTTCTAGCAGCGTATTAATTTTGTTATGAATGAACTATGACTTGCTCATTTGGTAAGATTGTATAAGAATTGAGAATATTTTGATAGTTTTCATAACTTGTGGGGTTTTTATGTTTATAAGAAAAAAATACAACTTAAGAAATTCAAATTGCATGTCAAAACAAGGTTTCAAATCATAGTTTCATCTCATGATTTCAAACCATGTCCAAACGGCTCCTTTGTCACTCTCATGACATTCATGTGGTCATAAAATCATATTACTGAAGATAGATTGGAAAATTTAAAATCAAAATATTTTTTAATATAAAAATCTGTCATTCTTCTCAAAATTGACTAAAAAAAAAGCATGTCACGTAAAATGAGACTAAGTGCTTAGGTTTAACCTCTTACACACGTCATATGAAAACCACATGAGACCACCACTCTCTCAATCTGTTACATATACTTGTAAAATCTATAAATGCTCCTCTATATATGCTTGATGTTTATGAAAGGGGTATAGTCCAGAAAATTCAAAAAACTCCAAAAGTCCAAAAAATATATGAAGAATGATGAATGTTTGTTACTATAAATATTGGTAGGCCATGATCCATTGCATGCCTTAAGACCAAATCATGTCCTGTGTAACAGCCCATTTCCTTTTTACATCCATGCCTACAGTAAGGAAGATGGACTGATGGAGCACAATCATATACTATATATTTCTGCCTTTTACTTTGTGATGGCATAAATAAGTACCGGTCTCTTAATTTGTACATGTCAAACCGGAAAAAATTATTGCAATAGATTCCCTGTTAAAAAAGGAGTTTAAATTTTGAATACTGATGGTGTTTTTTTTTTTAATTATTATTATCAGGAGGTAAATTAACTTAAAATAATAGGTAACTCTGTGTAACAAGTCTAATTTAGAGATTCCAAGATTGCTTTCTTGATTGGGAAAAACATTGATCTTCTACAAGGATTGGTTGACTCTTTCTAGGAGCCTTAATTCCTTTTTCAAGGGGTAATTCCACCTAGTCTTCATTTCTTTAAACAATTAGATCCTCTTCAAAACGATAATTAAAAAAAAATAGAATAACAGTAACATGTTATAGTCAGTTAAATAGAAAGATGGTAGGAGTATAAAATATTTACATTACCGTTAAATATAACTTGAATTCTAAATGAAAATAGATGATATTTCGTTTATCTTCTCGAATCTGCTCTGAGTTTTCATTTTTCTTTCATCTTCTTGAACTTAATTCCTTTGAATTTTGATAAGGTAAAGTTTGATATTTTATTAAAGTAGAAACTACATATATATATATATATATATATATATTTATGCCTTTATTTACATGTCTTACAATGTTTAATATTTATCTATTTGTTATTATGATCAACTTCAGGTAATAGCATGAGCTATCCATGACCGTATCATACATGTTCTGCTAAGATGAGGGTCCATTATGGAGAGATTTAGAGAGCTTTAACAAAACTAGTTGATAAGAAACAGAAAAGAATGTCCAAAAATTAAAGTAGCCAAAAAGAGGATAAAACTAAAATGAAGAATTCAAATTTCAACATGTCAGCAAAGAAATGTACAAGAAAAGACTTGTGGAAAACAAAAAATCAAAAATGATATGCTCTTATTTGTGGGTGTACTCAATTACATGTAGCCCCAATAACTTAAGAGATTGAGACGAGACCAATAAATATGTTAGGATAAGGAACACTATGGATGGCACGAAAAGGAACATGATTTAGTAACTATTTGCGTTGATCTCATTTGTATTTTTGACAAGGATTTGCAACTTGGTTTTCATATATGTGGTGTACTTGAGTTTATATATACACCTTCACTAACACATGGAGCTATCCTTGTCTAAGCAATATCAATTGACACCCCTTTGCTGAAAAATTACACTATGTAAATTGGTAAATTTGTTTTAATGTATATATACTATATGTAGGGTCCTTTTAGTTTCTTCGTAAATTTATATACTATATGTCGAGTCCTTATAATTTCTTCATATCTTTACTTCTTTATATTTTGATTTACTTTGATTTCATACTGCCGAACACTATAAGAATCCTATTCTAAGGGCCCCATAAAAGTTTTTTTTTTTGGCTCATGCTTAATTTTTAGTGCGTATCCAATTTGCAACAACAGTATTGACTTGTTTGGAGTTGGTTTCAAATTTGTCTACTCAATTGATCATATGAAAGATTGTGCTTTTGCCTTACTAGCTTGTCCCTTTGTATTGATGGAAACCCTTTGTGGGCCAAAAACCAGATTTTTAGGCTTTTATCTCATCTTGGAAATAAATAGACCGGCAACAATCAATCAGTTTCAAGATTTGGTAGACAATTTATTACCATCAAGTTAAAAGGGAATAATTGAGATCCGGACTCTTATTTAGAGATCTCTAATTCAAGCCGTAAAAATAAAAATTATGTAAGAAATTTGTTACGGACCATTTTACCTCTTTAGTTGACATATCCAATAAAATCCCGAATTTATTTGGTCAAGAAATTTTAGGCATCAGATAATTAAAAGAAATAGACAATTTGTTGGAGTATCCTATTTTGTTGGATTAGAGGCTTCTCTCCTCCTTTTAATTGTAATAATAATGTCAAAAGACCAAAAATTGATGGATTTTGTCCTATTGTTGTCAGATCAAATATTCATTCATTCACTCGTTAGTCGTTAAATGCCCTAATGGTGGATGCGGTTAAGCTATTCCTATTTGTCTCTTTACCCTTCCTATAATCAAACCAATGACAGAGAATATAGAGTCCAGAACCAAAATGATCCACCAAAAGAGGGATTGAACCAAAATATCCCAGAAAAAATGCGACAAAAATCGCTTTAATACTGATATTTTCTTTGCGTTAAAGAACTTAATCGTAAGCAATGCGGTTAAGTCGCTTTAAGCGCTTGAAAAAATGCGCATTAAAGGAGCTCTTCCCTTTTTATTTGTTTCTTTACTTTTGGTTAAACTCCTCGTTCTTTTACATTTTCACACTTTTTTACGTACTTTATCCATAGATTAATCATACTTCGGGACTCCGAAACTTGCAGATTTTATATAGAACCCTACTTATTTTTGTGCAATTAATAAGGTAGGCTCAATACATCAAGCATAAGCAAAATTTCGGATTGTCGTTTTAGTAGTTCAAAAGTGCTCGAATTCCATTTTTGTTTGAAGACTTGTTGTCATTAGCTTTAAGTTATTTATATTTTAGGGTTTAGATTTAAGCGTGTTATTTTTTAGTCAAAATTGCACCATTCATACCAATCTCAAAATAATTAAATTGCATCATTTATAACAATATGAAAAATACTTAAACTTGTTCATTAATAACAAACCCAAACTTGCTAAAATACAATCATCAAAGAAAGAAAAAACTTAAAATACATTCATCATTTCATACCCTTGAGTTGATCTTCCGCCACCACCGCGACATGTGCTGCCACCACAGCGTGATGTGCCACCACCACTAGATCTGCAACCGCCACGAAAGTTTCCTCGGCCACAAGAGGTACTTCCACCGCGAGATGTATTTTGACCACCCTGCGGTAATCGACACTTACGCTTATCATGACCAACATAATTGCAAAATAAGCATTTTTGAGTGTATCTCCCTGGTGGAATATCCCCATTTCATTAGGAATACGGGAGTATGCTTTTTATTTTTATTTTTTATTTTTTATAATTTACAGATAAATGCTTCATTTGCAATCATGGAAAATGGCTCCGGTGGCCAATACTCTCACTAACAAGTGGGTAGAACCTTCTAGCATGCGTTTTTGCATAATTTTCAAGTGTATATTCCTTAGTCACGTACGTGGAGGCGTTCTTTCCCATTGTGATAAAACACTAGGCATGAGAACATGACATGTGATATGATTGCCACTTGCCACATGTGCATGTTCTTGGAATCTCACAAACTGTGTGGACGTTACCTCCACGACCTTGGGGCACACTTGTTGTGAGTTCAAATATGTATTCTGCATAGTTGTACTCTATCCGGTCGTGTTGCTGAGCCTTAAATTTGTGATACTCGAACAATTATGATGGTTTTGGTATCCATTTTAGACTGTCTGCCGCAAGTCCTTTAGCCTCTTTTGATCTAGTGACAAACCGCTTCACAACCTGCTTAAAAGTTATTCTCACCATTTGACAGTGGTGGTCCGTGCGTATTTCAACAAGCTATTGAATGACTCAGAGCTATTTGTTGTCAGCATCCCCCATCGCCTACCTTCATCCTGGTATAATGTCCATTTGTCTTTATCAATAGTATTCAACCAGTAGAAGGCTTCCTCATCCTCCCGCCTAATAATCTCCGTGTGTCAATGATGTATCCCGCCACACATCCAATTGCAAAGTCTTTGGGCTTCGATATGCCTTTTGGAAGTTTGCCTTCAAATGTCTTAAACAAAAATGATGGTAGGCCCATGCAAATGAAACATATTGCTCAATATGCCAGCATTTCTATCTGATATAACACATATGCCCATACGATCCTTAATAACGTGTTGCCTCAAGTAGTTCAAAAATAGACCCCACATCTTTGTGCTCTCATTAGTTGCAATTGCAAAAGTTAGAGGGATATAGATCCATTTGCATCCATTCCAACTGCAATTAGCAGCTTTATGTCGTATACCTTGTACACACGTTTTCCATCTATTGATATTACTGGCCAACAATGAGCAAAACCATCAATGCATGGTTTGAATGCCCAAAACACAAACTCAAAAATATTACCGGGCATACCAAGCTTCGATTTAAGCTTCCATTCAACAACAGTACCAGAATTGAAGTGTTGCAGAGCCGCCATGTATCTCAGCAACGTCTTGAAAGAGCCCTCTCAATTGCCATAGACTATCTCATGTGCACGCTTACGCCAAGATACGCCTTGCGCCTACTAATGGTTTTGTGATATACTTTCAGGATGGTTGTAATACATTTTTTAATTTTGTACCTGGAGAAGTTGAAATATCAGCATATAGCTACGAGGAACACCGTATTAACATCAAAATTAAAATAAACTTAGGTGAAGGGGATACCTTGAGCTTTTTGCAATGTCGCCAACTAACACAACAACAATCATATTGCTATCCAGATTGCAATGATCATCTGGGAGGTCACCCATATCACAAGTGTGACTTATGTAGAACTTTGAAATAGTCCACATCTTTTCAGCAGTCTCCTTACCACGGAGCATCCATTGACAACCATGATTTTTTCGCTTGCAGACTAATCGCCAAAGTTTTCGAGTGAAATTGTCAACTTGCTCATCCCCTAGATGCAATAAATCTTAACATCCCTTTGCAATGACTTTTTTGAGTTGAAAATCATGTTTTTTTCAATATGAACTATCTATTTTACAAGATCCACTGGCTCTTTTCATAAACTTCTCCGAATATGATCATCATCCCTAGTAAAGACAAAGGCATCGGGGCGATCTTGAAGATGATCAAGATAGGGGATCTCATCGAAATGCCATTGAATTGGGATCAACTGTTGCTGTTGAAATTGGCTTTGCGACATAGGCTCTTGCTGGTCAAATGGGTGTTGTGAATTCAGTTCTTCCTGGTGTGTCGGACTATTCATCATGTCTTACAACAGTTCTACTTGATCTTGAGGATTAGTACCAACCTCAATCTCATCCTCACTTTCCTCCGCATTAGGTATTTCCTCACTATCACTCGATGATGTATCTATATAATTCGGATAATCCACACCATGCAGAGCGGGCCTTTTCCTATAATTTGGTGAAACGATCTCATTCTCCTTACATAAGAAACTAGAGTATTTTAACTAATAAACATAAAATAATCTTATTGATGTTAAAAAAGTAGATGTATCGATAGTAATCAACTGCACCGAAACTTAAGGAAGGACTATTGTTTTGAGTAGTTGGATAGGCTGACGATGTTCCAACCTGATTCATCCATCCCGATTGAGAGGACTGTCCGATATGATCCATATCAGGTGTATAACCCCTAAAAATATAATCAACATCATTAGTAGCATTCAAGTAATAAACATATGTTACTACACATAATAATAATACTGAATATTTACCACTGCCCATCAAATTGCTGACTTAAACTTTCTGTGCAGGCATTTGACTCCTCAAAATGCCTTCATAAGTACTCATGTCAGGGTAATTGTGTTCATGAGTAGGTTCCGCTTCAGTGACTTCAGCCTGAATTCTAGACGAGGCTTCCCGATGGGGTCTATTTCGGGCTTCCCGAGGAGCTGTAGCCATGACTTCAACACGATTAGTGGGGACCTTCTCTATATACATCTCAAGGACGTTTAAAGTTATACATTCTATACAATCGTAAGGAGCCTTCAAATAATCCGTCAAAGATCATCGTCTATAATATGCCACTATCCATAACTAACTACACCTTGCGGCGTAACTGATATTGGATATCTTCCAATTATAGTTAAATCAAAATCTCCCCTCCTCACTTTTAGTTTACTATACAAGGCTTGGAGTATTTTTGAGTATTTTAAGTTAAGTGGAAACTTAACATGGTTTTTTTGGGGGAGAGTCATAACGCAAACTATTATCCTCGAATATAATTTCTCCGTCCCAGAATAACGAAACCCTAATAGTTGGAACATCTTCCATTTTTTTTGGACTACTTTAGGAGTACAAAATGTAGAATTTGGATGAAACTTGGAAATTGGATGAAACTTAGAAATTGTGTCTTCCTTTCATCCAAAATCCGTATTATATAAGGTTTGAATGAGTTTATATCATATAACACATGTAATTAGTATGTCCTGCAGCGTTACGTCAAGTCAAATCAAGTACGGATTGTATTGTCATTCAGTGCAGTGTTGCATAACACATGAATTTGTTGCGTTATGCTAGCATAACCACGAATTTACTGCGATATTCTGACATAACACAGTAAATTATTGCGCTAAGCTGGTCAGACGTGTGCCTCGTGTTTTTAATTAGTGCAGTGTGTTGTCAATCGGAGTTGTCATACAGAAACATGTCATAACGCATCTAAAATTTGCGTTATACACCAACATGATTGACAGCACAATGCACGCATTTGATACTAGCTAGTGTTTTATAACGTAATTGACGGATAACTACCAACCGCATAAAATTGAGTTATTATGTCATTTTTTAACCAATTTGGAGGTATTAGTCGTATTACAACATTTTCTCCAGGAGACATATTCGAAGCAATGGGTAGGACATGAGAATTGGGTAAAGATTTTGAATAATCGAATAACCCAAGCGATAGATACAATCAACATTACAACAATATGATGATAGACGAGTGGAATTGGCGTGTTAAGGAGGCTGCAGCACTGGAACAAAACTTGAGGTCACTAGGGCTTAAACACCCAAAAAATCGTGCTATATCAATGCCTTGTGGCACTTCACAAGAGTTGAATTTTTCTCTTTACCGTTTCATGAAGAGAATAATCGGATGAAAATTCATTGCCTCAGGGTAGAATATGGTCAACATGGTTATGTCAGATTCAGATCCAAGTGGGATTCATCGTGAGATGTCCGATGACTATGATTCCCCATCATATTATTAATAGTTGCATTGTATTAAATAAAGTTGGTGGGGTCATAGTCATGATCCCACAACCTATTGAGTTTGATACCTCTATAAGTAGCCTTTTGCTACTTAGTATCTACTTAAAATTCAATGTCGAATAGTAGAAAAATAGATTGGTCAGTATTTTTTCCAAAGGATTCGAATAGCAATGGTGATGACAACTCAAATCAAAGCAACTATTCCGGTGATTCCTCAACCGATAACAGTGAATTCGTGCTAGACGATTTCAAGCCCTACCTTTTAATAGAGCGTAATGACGATTTTTGCGAGCTGAAATATTCAGATCTATGTGAATATTATTGTGGTTTACGTCGCGAATGGTCATATAGGTATGCCAAATCTCAACGCTCCATTCCCAACAAGATTTTCATTGAGCATGCCTCGAACTGATCAAGATTCTTGTGAGGTTGCGGTACAAAGAATTAGGAAAGAGAACAACCGAATGCTAGCACGACGTTGTAGATTTTACATGGTCAAGTTGGCTGAAGAACAAGCATCATCAACCTCTAGGGAACTAACATCTACGGAAAGAAGATCTATCTTAAGAAACCTAAGGATATTTATCTGAGGACGATATTGAAGACTTCAATTCTGATGATGATTTAGAATATTGTGATTTTAGTTATATGTTTAATTTATGATGATGTTGTTAATTTGAAGAATATCAGTATGTTTAGTTTTGCATTGACTCAGGGGCATCAATTGATGAATGTATTTTAAGTTTTTTCTTTCTTTAATGATTGTATTTTAACAAGTTTGGGTTTATTATTAATGAACAAGTTTAAGTATTTTCATATTGTTATGAATAATGAAATTCTATTATTTTGAGATCGGTATGAATGATGCAATTTTAACTAAAAAATACCATGCTTAAATCTAAACCCTAATACATAAATAACTTAACGCTAATGACAACAAGTCTTCAAACAAAAGTGGATTTCGAGCATTTTTCAACCACTAAAATGACAATCCGAAGTTTTGCGTATCCTTGATGTATTGAGCCGATCTTATTAATCGTACAAAAATAAGTCGGGTTCTATATAAAATATTGAAGTTCCAGAGTCCCGAAGCATGATTAATCTATGACTAAAGTATTTAAAAAGGTGTGAAATGTAAAACAAAGAGAGTTTAACAAAATAAAAAATAAATAAAAAGGAGCTCCTTTTACGTAGTATTTTACTCCGTTAAAAGTATTTTTGTATTGCCTTTTTTCCTGAGATATTTTGGTTCAAGTCTTTTTTTTTTGAGTCATTTTGGTTCCGGACTCGAGAATACATCGAAAGCTAGTTAGCTCATAGGCAATGCTACTCCGTCGTTATAATACTAGTCCTTTTTGTTCGGTATAAGTAGAGGGAAGATGTTATTACATCTGTTTGGTACATTTTCTAGTTTGTTGTCTCTTTTTCTTTTCAACATTCCTCCATATATTGGTTACATTTTTCTTGAGCGAAGGTCTATCGGAAACAATCTCTTTATCCTGTAAAGGTAGAGGTAAGGTCTTTTCACACACCGAGATAGAAACGTGCATACAAGCTATTTATACATTTAATTAATGTACTACACTATTAGCATACGATTCAATTTTTGTAGTAAAATTGTCCATTCTCTTTCTTTGATTCAATGAAATAGCTATATTCCCCAAACAAATATGATGATTGGTTTATAAGAAAGGAAATTACTACTCCTACCATCCCAATTTGTTTGAAGGTTGACCAATTTGGGAGTCAAACAACTTTTTATTTGACTTAATTTTTAACATAGATTCTTTGAGTTTTTTGTAATAAAATTTAAATACATAAAAAATGCTATAAGTTTGCGTATAGACAATAAAATTCGCGTCGAGAAAATAATAATCAAGACAGGAAAATATCGCAACAATCGTTGTATTTGATTTCAGAATATGAGTGTTACAATCTCTATGATTCCTCTGATTCGTCTTTTCAACAATAAATTCAAGGGCTTTTGAGCTTGATCTTGAACTTGATGGATTTGATTTTGACTTGGACTTGAATTCAAGGGCTTTTGAGCTTGAGCTTGAATCTTTCTGGATCTCTAGAACTTCTAGAGAAATACTTGAGTGCTTGAATGCTTTCAGCTTGTAGAGAAATCTGCGGCGTTTGATCCACGAGCTCTCCCTGGCTTCTTGTTAGAATTTCTGTCCCTTTTCTGAATTATGAGACCCCTATTTATAGTTGTAGGATGGAGGAGTTGTGATAAGGACAGGCTTCTTTCGACCAATCAGATTTAAGCTGACATGTCGATATTTGATTGGTCGGAACATGTCACTTGTACACGTGGCGCATCTTCATTGGCCTTTGATTTGACTAGGCATGCTCATCATTTTGACACGTGACATGATTCTATTGGTTCATTTGTTTGAATTGGCGTGTCACGTCATTTGACACGTGGCACCAATTTGGGCCTCACGGATAAGATGACATCTTGGGCTTAGTAAAGTGGGCTCATCATTTATAGCCCAAATTAATGGACTAGCCCAATGAAATTGGATCTTTAAGTAAATCCATATTTTGTTGGACTTAAATAATTAATCCAATTATATTAGCCCATAATTTGTTTGGACTAGTATATCTTGAATTTAATCTAATCCGAATTTCTTATGGATTTAAATTCAATAAAATTTCGTTATCTACAAATGCCCCCTACTTCAAGGCTTATCGGAATAGAATTATCGAACAATGGAGATTAGACTTGAAGTATTAAAAGTCAAACATTCAAAATGGATATATTTTTGAAATTAATTATGGATGCTAAAACAAGAATTTATTAATGCTAATTTTTCAAAATTTTACATATTTTATTGATTTTACGAGTAATTTTAATTTTTTCCAATTTGATGACCAATATTGTAAATATTAATTAAACTAGAGTTTTAGCCATAATTAAAGAAATTAACTATTATATTTTCCAGCATGAATCGGGTAGATATTGGCATTCTATAAATTTACGTAATTTTCATTTCCATTTAATTTTTCTATGGCATAATCTTTAGAATTGCAATGTGTTACTTGCAGCATCAAAGACGTCTTATTTTTTTCTTTTTTTCCACGTTTTCTTTGTCACATTTTCAACTTCTTTGCTGCCAATTATTTTTTTTTTTAGGTCCAAATGACAATGATTGAGTTCTTGTTCAAGAGAATGACCCATCTATATAGCGAGGTAATTTTAGGCCCAAAGGGATGGATATTTTTTTTTAAGTTTGGACATATTAACGGCGCCATTTTTCTTTGGTTGTTATCGTCCCCCCCTTACGGTAAAACACAATTTTCTTTTCCCCGCCCTATGTTCAACGAATAATGGTAATCTTAGCGCAAAGGGATGGTTTCTTCCCCGCCCTAAGAACGGTAATAATGTCCAAAGACCGGATGGATTACTCGTTTCGCCCCAAGAACGGTAAGGTAATTTACGGCGTTTCTTTTAGGGATTTTTTTTTTTTTTTGTCCAAACGACAATGATGAGGTAATCTTACGGCGCACGAGAATGGACACTCGTCCATGCATAAGAACGGTAAGGTAATCTTACGGCGCAAAGGGATGGACACTCGTCCCCGCCTTAAGAACGGTAAGGTAATCTTACGGCGCAAAGGGATGGATACTCGTCCCCGCCTTAAGAACGGTAAGGTAATCTTACGGCGCAAAGGGATGGACACTCGTCCCCGCCCTAAGAACGGTAAGGTAATCTTACGGCGCAAAGGGATGGACACTCGTCCCCGCCCTAAGAACGGTAAGGTAATCTTACGGCGCAAAGGGATGGACACTCGTCCTAAGAAATCCAAGAATTTGGCTTGCTACTTAAAGGCGCAAAAAATGCCACTCGTCGCAGAAGAAGTTCGCCAAAAAAATTCATATCTCGACGTAGGGGCGTTGAAATCACGAGCCGTAAAATTCCCAAGAAACTAGACTCATAAATCTAGCATGTATCCAAAAATCAAAGTCAACAAACATATAGATCATCCCAAATAAATCCAAGAATTTGGCTCTACATGCTGAAACGCCAATATTTCTCAGATTCGAGCAGTCTCGCCAAAAAAAATTCATATCTCGACGTAGGAGTGTTGAAATCATGAGCCGCAAAATTCCCAAGAAACTAGACTCATAAATCTAGCATGTGTCCAAAAATCAAAGTCAACAAACATATAGATCATCCCAGATAAATCCAAGAATTTGGCTCTACATGCTGAAACGCCAATATTTCTCAGATTCGAGCAGTCTCGCCAAAAAATTCATATCTCGACGTAGGGGCGTTGAAATCACGAGCCGCAAAATTCCCAAGAAACTAGACTCATAAATCTAGCATGTGTCCAAAAATCAAAGCCAACAACAATCTGAATAGTTCCAGATAAATTCAAGAAGTTGACAATACATGCTAAAACGTCGATAGTTTCAGATTTGCGCAGTTTTGTCGAGAAAATTCATATCTCGATGTAGGAACATCAAAATCATGAGCCGCCAAATTCTCAGGAAACTAGACTTACTAATCTAATATGTATCCAAAAATCAAAGTTGGAAACCCTCTGGATCATCCCAGATAAATTCGGGAAATCCACCTTAGATTTTTTTATTCCAACTTGAAAACTTGACGGATTTGAAGGATTGAACTTGAAGGCTTGCGGATTTTAAGACTTCAACTTGCAGACATGGTGAATTTAAAACTTTAGCTTGAAGACTAACATATTTGAAGGCTTCGCCTTGCAGTTGCGATGGCTTTGGACTTCAACTCAAAGAGTTGCCGGATTTGAGGCCTTCAATTTGGAGACCAATGGTTTTGCAGACTTTAACTCCTTGATTTAACCACTTGCTAAGAGATTACAGTCATTCCATTGGAGAAACCCATTTGTCATGGAGATTTGCCTTCGTTGGACCACTGATATTTAGTGAAAGTCCAAATTGAAGCAAAAGGATGCTTGTATGTACGATCTCCATGCGCCTGGTCAGGCGAACTTCATTTTGAACAACGCATAGGGGGATGCGTTTTTTTTTTTTTTTTTTTTTACTCATGCGACTGAACTTAGAATAAAACTCTAAGCGCCTACGTACCTCGGTGAAGAGGATCAAGTCATACCGTAGTTCAGAAAAATGAGTTTTTTTTTTTTTTTTTTTTTTTTTTTTGCCTAGGCCGCCCCTTGCGAGGTTTTCAACCTAGCGGACAATTTTTTTTTTTTTGTGTCCTAACTTTTTTTTGCGCCTCTCTTGCGAGGATTTTCAACCTAGCGGACATTTTCCTAACTTTTGCCTAGGCCGCCTTGCGAGATTTTCAACCTAGTGGACATTTTTTGGTGCGAGATTTTCAACCTAGTGAACATTTTTTTGCAGTTTATACTCTTGCGGGCCGGAGTATCATCTTATTCAAGGATAGTACTTCTTCAAGAACTTTGCGTTGATAGGACCGATCCTCGGTGCCATCCGCATCAACAAGCTTGTAAGCGCCACTTGAATATGCTTCTTGCACGACATATGGTCCATCCCATTTTGAGGTGAATTTGCCCCGACTTATGGGAAACGATGATGGGTCTTCTTATCGCAAGGACTTGATCTCCCACTTGGAAGGACCTCAAGCGAACCTTTTTGTTGAAGGCACGAGATAGACGGGCTTGATAACATTCAAGATTTTGTTGAGCCTCCAACCTTTTCTCATCAAGTGCTTCTAACTCTGCAAGACGCAATCGAGCATTTTCCTCTTCGGTCGAGCCCTTCTTGAATAGCAAGTCGTAAAGAAGGTATTTGGCGCTCAAGTGGTAGGACTGCTTCAACTCCATAAGCAAGCGAATATGGGGTTGCTTGCGTTGGTGTGCGGTAAGTCGTCCTATATGCCCACAAAGCTTCTTCCATTCGTTCATGCCAATCTCGTTTGGACTTGGAGACAACCTTCTTCAACAAGTTACACAAAGTCTTATTGAACGCTTCACTAGACCGTTGGCGGCAAGCATGATACATAGAAGATTTACGCTCGCTTGAAGCCGAAGAGATCACAAATCTTGTTCATCAATTTGTTATCAAATGGCTTGCCATTGTCCGTTATTATGTAACGAGGAATGCCGAAGCGGTAGATGATATTTACTCGGATAAAGTTCGCAACATTCTCCTTCTTCACTTCTTTAAGAGCGACAGCTTCGGCCCATTTTGAGAAGTAATCGGTTACAGCCAAGATGTACAAGTGTCCACCAGAAGATTTCGGCAACGGACCAACGACATCCAACCCCCAAGCGTCAAATGGCCAAGATGCGACGGTCGGGTGTAATGCTTCGGGCGGCTGATGTATAAAATTCGCATGAAACTGACAAGCCTTGCATCTTCGAGCATAGTCCAAGCAATCTTTCACCATCGTTGGCCAATAATATCCCATCCTTTTTATGTGGAAGTGGAGCTTTGGTCCAGATTGATGTGATCCACATACTCCTGAATGTGCTTCTTGCAAAGCTTGGACTGCTTCATCCTCCCCCAAACATCGCAAGAGTATCCCCTCAAAAGATCTTCTATATAAGGTATCCTTGTAGTAAAGGAATCGAGGTGCACGACGACGAATCTCAGTTCTTCTTCTTGAGTCTTCTGGCAGTATCCCATAACTTAAGTAGTCAATGATGGGTTGTCGCCAGTCTTCCTTTGCAGCTTCAGAAACAGCTACGAGATGCTCAAGCTCACTTTCCGCGCCTTCATCCTCATTTGACGGAGGTACTACCCATTTTTGACAGATAGTCACTTGTGTTTGATCTGGCAGAGTAAGCGCTGAAGCTAGAGCAGCTAAAGCATCGGCTTTCTTATTTTCCCTCCTAGGAACATGCTGAAGAGTCACATCACCAAGCCATCCTATCAACTTTCGAGCATAACCATGATAGGGGAGTAATTCAAAGCTTCTTGACTTCGTAGCTTCCCAAGAGTTGATTGATCACCAACCGAGAGTCACCAAAGACTTGAATCGCAGAATCGCTTCATGTCGACGGCCATTTCAAGTCCAAGTATTAGTGCTTGATATTCAGCGACATTGTTGGAGCAACGTTGTGTCAAAGTAAAGGAGTATGGTAGAACTTCTCCCTGCGGAGTAACAAACACCACACCAGCACCAGCTCCATCACGTTGTGCAGCACCATCAAAGTACATTTTCCACGGAGATTGAATTTCAACGACCATTGCATCTTCGTCAGGAAGTTCATCGGTTAGCTCCCAATCATCAGGTATCGGGTGATCCGCCAAGAAGTCCGCCAATGCCTGTCCTTTTACAGCCTTTTGAGGGATGTATGTGATCTCAAATTGTTGAAACCGGAGGTACCACCTTGCTAGTCGATCACCGAGGACCGGTTTTGACATCACAAACTTAATGGGATTTGCCCGGAAATAAGATGAACACTATGAGCTTGAAAGTAGTGCTTCAACTTTTGAATCGAGAAGACTAGCGCCAAACACAACTTTTCAATTGGTGTGTAATTCAGCTCATTAGGTGTCATCATTCTGCTCAAGTAGTAAAGAGAATTTTCTTTCCCTTCGCTATTCTCTTGGGCCAACAACGCTCCAACCGACCTTTCTTGTGCTGAAATGTACAGTATCAATGGTTTTCGTGCACAGTGGCTACTAGAATCGGAGGCTTCATTAAATATGACTTGATATTCTCGAAGGCATTAGTACATGCTTCGTCCCACTTGAAAGGGCGCCCTTCTTCATGAGACGACCGAATGGTTGGCACCTTCCAAACTAAATTCGAAATGAATCTCCTAATGTAAGCTAGCTTCCCTTGCAGACTTTTTAACTCATGAATATTTCGAGGCTCGGGCATTTTCAAAATCGCATCAACTTTGGCTTGATCAATTTCGATTCCTCGATGTCGAACAATGAAACCAAGGAATTTTCCAGAAGTAACTCCAAAGGCACATTTCAATGGATTCATTCGAAGTTGATATCTCCGAAGTCGCTCGAACACCATTCTCGTGTCTTGCAAGTGGTCGCTCCTCTTTCTTGATTTTACCACCAAGTCATCCACATAACATTCAACATTTTTGTGGAGCAAATCATCAAAGATATTCGCATAGCCCTTTGATATGTGGCACCGCATTTTTCAAACCGAAAGGCATCACTTTGTAACAATAAATACCCTTGGGTGTACGAAATGCAATAAGCTCTTCATCTTTTGGTGCCATGCGAATTTGGTTATAGCCGGATGAACCGTCCATGAAAGACATCACCTCGTAGCCAGTGGTAGCATCAATCATCAATTCTGGGATGGGAAGCGAGAAATCATCTTTAGGGCATGCGTTGTTAAGATCCCTGAAGTCAACACAAACTCGAATTTGGCCGATCTTTCTTTTTCACGGGAACGATACTCGAAATCCATGTAGGATATTTAACTTCACGAATAAAGCCGGCTTCAATGAGTTTGTTGACTTCATTTTCGATTGAAGGAACCAAATCGTCCGAAATGCCTTTGGGCTCGCTTAACAGACGGGCACCATTCTTGACCGCCGATGATGGATCGCTACTTTGGGATCTAATCCAGGCATCTCTTTATAACTCCAAGCAAAAACATCCCTATATTCTTTGAGTATTTCCATGTAAGTGTCTTCTTCATCAGCTGTTAGAAAAGCATTTAGATAGGTGGGCCTTGGGTCTTCATCAGTACCAAGATTAACTTCTTTCAAGGAGTCTACTATGGTCTTCACCCTTTCTTCAAGTTCTAGAGGAGCATCTCTAGCATCTTCAACTTCTTTAGGATCACCATCATTGAAAGATATATAGTAACACAAGGAGATATCCTCCAACTTCTTGGAAACCTCCATCTGAAATGAAGTATCTTGATTACTTTGTGTAGTAATATGATATGAAGAGCCTACACTTTCTTCATCTTCGTCACGCTTCTTGGTATACACCACAGTGTGAGACTTTGCTTTGAGTACCTCCCCACATGAAATCATAAGGTTTGTTTGTCACCTCATTCTAGAAGGAATCAAACTTTGTATATCCTTCTGGGTTCTAGGCAAAGCGAGCGTTTTAACGCTTTGATAATCTCTGTGGAACTTGTTCTTCCTCTTCTTCTTCAGCTTCAACGGCCCCAATCTCTCAAACACAGAAGCTTTTGTGGCCGACTTTCCAAGACGATCAAACACTGAAGGCCTTTTGTTGGAAGCAACAGACTCATCTTCCACAGTGATGTAGTTGGTACTTGCCCTTCTTATGGATATGCGAACTGGCGGAGGTTGTTTGTATCCCAAACCTTCACGTGATTGCATCATGGTAGCTCCTGATGGAAGTTTCCCTAACTTTGACGGCTCGTTGGGGTTGTACCCACCTTGACAAATAACTTGTAAGCATTTGGATCAAAGCCTTCATTTGTACGTTTTGTAGGGAGTGCCATATTTTGTGGCGGATTCTGAGCCACGAAGTCTCCAAGTAGCTTTGAGGACAAATTTATTGCGTCAATCCGTCTGATAGGGAGAGTTAGCCCCCCTAGCACATTTCCTTGAGCTTCAGATGGTTGCCCTTCCTCTTTCTTCAACTTTGGAACATAGCAGAGCACGGGAGTTGTCTTCTTCTTCTTTTTCAAAGACACAATGTTTCCTTTATTCGGACTGGGGTGCGGCACCTCAGCATCGACTCCACCTTTTCCAATGGTCTCATCAGCTCTTTTAGTTGCGACCTTCTCACTGTTGGTCGTTGTGATATCGTCGACTTTTACTTCTCTCACAATGTAGTTCTTCAAGTAGAACTTTGCATCGACGAAGTGTGACTCTGCTTCAGTAAATGGCTTATCATCAGCAACTATCTTCTTTTCGACACTGCCTTCGAGATACTTCAAACACTGATAGTAGGAGGATGGGACAACTTTGTTCTCGTGTATCCATGGCCTGCCAAGCAACATATTATACGAAGTCTTTGCGTCGATGACATGCATCCATGCACTTGATCGCAAATCTTCGATGGTGATATCTACTTTGACAGCACCTATGGCTCGTTGCCCCCTTGATTGAATCCTTGTATCATCAAGCGGCTTTCGTAAAAGTTCTTCGCTTGTGATGCCAAGTTCCTTCATTGTACGAATAGGAAGAATGTTAACTCCGCATCCATCATCTATCAATATTCGTTTATCCTCTTCTCGAGGGCATAACCCACCATGTACAATGGACGATTATGTAGTGTTTCACCAAGTAGAAGATCGTCATCTGTGAATGTGATTCTTGTATCACATGTGTGTACCTCTTTCGAAAAAGATTCAACGAGTTTTTTAGATGATGATAGAGACAATGTTGATAAGGCTTTCATCATTTGCTTCTTCTTTATCGCATTGAAGCATGATGCCTCAATGTTGTCTCGAGGCCTTATTGCGGAACCAACTTGGTAGGAATTCCCCAAAGTCACGGGACGTCGTGGTTCTTGGTGGTAGTTCTCCTCCACTTTTGCTTTCTTCGGACGCTCAACTGATTTCTGCTTCCTTAGTCTTCTAACCATCCTTTTCCTTGTTGGTTGTTTAGATGATTCTTTTCGTGGACTTGTTTTACAGCGTCTCCGCCTAGTCACCAGAATCCAACCTTCATCATTGGCTTCATCAACTTGGGTTCTATCTTCCTCCAATGGTCCTCCCTCATGTTCTTCAAAGCTGCATATCTGGACCGGATCGAAAGAGCCAAAGGTGATAGAGATTTGATTCGAACTTGCCTTCTCATCATCAAGCAGAATCTTGTTTTCATTAGCCAACTGCATAACTTTGTCCTTGAAGACAAAGCACTTCTCAAGAGGCTGACCCACAAGTCGATGATATTTGCAATAGTTCGGGTCGTTTGTTCTTCCGGCTTCATTGGGCCGCTTCATCTCTGGTAACTCAATGAGTTTCAGCTCAAGTAGTTCATTAAAAATTTCAGGGACATCAGAATCCAGGAAGAGGTATTCTCTTTCTTGCATCTCCTTCAAAGTCGATTTCGGCTTGTGTTATCTTGGAAGGAAGTTGCTTTCATACTCTGCTTCTTGCTCACCTTCGTAGTAAACTTTACATACGAGACATTGACGTTCATAGATTCTTTGTTGTCACTCTTGGGAACGAACTTGCTCCATTTCTTGGGTTCCTGCTTGTCCTTTCCTTTGCGAGGGTCATAGATGGGCATTACTTCATTCCCAGTGGAAGACATGCTCAACTCCATGTCATGAGCACGAGTAGCTAGTTCTTCAAAAGACCTTGGCTTAATTCCTTGCAAGATGTAGTGAAGCCCCCAATGCATTCCTTGGATACACATCTCTATCGCAGAAGCTTCGCTGAGCCTATCTTTGCAGTTTAGGCTTGCATTTCTCCATCGATTGATGAAATCGATAATCGGTTCGCCTTCCTTCCGGCGAGTGCTTGTAAGTTCAACCATGCTCACGGTACGCCTTGTGCTATAAAATCGATTAAGGAACTCCTGCTCTAGTTGCTCCCAACTATCGATAGAATTAGGCTCAAGATCAGTGTACCAGTCAAAGGCATTTCCTTTGAGGGAGCGGACGAACTGTTTGACAAGATAGTCTCCATAGGTCCCAGCGTTGTTACATGTTTCAACAAAATGTGCAACATGTTGCTTTGGATTTCCCTTGCCTTCAAATTGTTGAAATTTGGGAGGTTGATAACCGGCGGGCATCTTGAAGCTATCAATTCTTGTAGTGTACGGCTTTCCGTAAGTAAAAGAAGACTTGGCAGCAACTTCGTACTTATCCTTGATAGTCCCTTCGATGAACTCCTTTAGTCGGTCAAGCGGAATCATCCCTTCAGAAGAAACTGGAATTTCCTTGGTAGGCGGTACTTGTTTTGCACGAGGTTCGTCTCCTGTGCTTCTGGACCCTTCCTGTGTGCGTGGCTGGATTCTCCTTCCATTAATCCATCCATCTTGTCCATCAACTTCTCAATCCGAGCGTCTTGATTTTGCACATGCTTGGCCAAGCCATCAATCACCTTTGCCAAGTTTGCTAGTGTCTCCTCCATTGACGAAGCGTTAGTTACCATTGCTTGCATGATTGTTGGGGATGTTGGAGAATAGCATGGATTATCGCATAAGTTGATCTTTGACTGGCCTACTTCACGTGGTGTGAGTGGAGAGGATCCGTCACTTGAAGTATCATCATCTTCCTTCATAGCAGAGTTCTTGGATCCAGAGAGATCAAGTAGAGCTAGAGTCTTCTTAATCTTTTCAGCAATGTCGCTTCCTTTCTCCGATGCATCGTAGAGGATCTCGCTCCTTTTTTGGAGATGAAGATCCAAAAACAAAGAGTTGTTACGGACGACACTTGGAGTGCTTGTTGTCCCAACATGCTTGCTTTGCTCCTCGTAACTGGTCCAATGCTACCAAAGGTAATGTCGAGGATGCTTTCCACATCAGCAGAGAACTTGGAGCTAGCAACCTTGGAGGAAATTGATTTGGAGTTGATCTTCTCTGAAGTCATCTCGATGTTGTTAAACTTTGATGATTGAAAAGTTGAGATGAGAGGTAGAGATTGTCCCACTGGGCGTGCCAGAATTTGTAGACAATAAAATTCGCGTCGAGAAAATAATAATCAAGACAGGAAAATATCGCAACAATCGTTGTATTTGATTTCAGAATATGAGTGTTACAATCTCTATGATTCCTCTGATTCGTCTTTTCAACAATAAATTCAAGGGCTTTTGAGCTTGATCTTGAACTTGATGGATTTGATTTTGACTTGGACTTGAATTCAAGGGCTTTTGAGCTTGGTCTTGAATCTTCGTCTGATCTCTAGAACTTCTAGAGAAATACTTGAATGCTTGAATGCTTTTAGCTTGTAGAGAAATCTGCGGCGTTTGATCCACGAGCTCTCCCTGGCTTCTTGTTAGAATTTCTGTCCCTTTTTCTGAATTATGAGACCCCTATTTATAGTTGTAGGATGGAGGAGTTGTGATAAGGACAGGCTTCTTTCGACCAATCAGATTTAAGCTGACATGTCGATATTTGATTGGCCGGAACATGTCACTTGTACACGTGGCGCATCTTCATTAGCCTTTGATTTGACTAGGACATCCGCATCATTTTGACACGTGGCATGATCCTATTGGCTCCTTTCGTTTGACTTGGCGTGTCACGTCATTTGACACGTGGCACCAATTTGGGCCTCACGGATAAGATGACATCTTGAGCTTAGCAAAGTGGGCTCATTATTTATAGCCCAAATTAATGGACTAGCCTAATAAAATCAGACCTTTAGTTAAATTCATCTTTATTGGACTTGAATAATTAATTCAAAATAATATTAATCCATAATATTTGATTGGACTAATATATCTTTAATTCAATAAAATTTCGTTATCTACACACTATTTTTTAATTTTTCGTATATTAGAAAAAATTATTTAGTTCTGTTGTTGCGCGCGTGGTCAAATTCACTAGTTAAATATAATACTAAAGAGTTTGAGATTTTATGGTGGATAAAAATAATATTATTTATTTGCAGTTTGATTGATTACAGTAAAATGTGGATGCTTTAAACTATAATACTAAAATGTTTTATTGATTATTTATTTGCAGGGATGTAAAATGTGGAGCGATAAACATTTTTTGTTATGATTTTTATACTTTTATTTTTTGGAGGTTAAGATATTGTAGTTGATTTGTATCTCATAAATTTGATTTATTTTGGGAGTAGAAATTTACAGTTTAAATTTCATACATTAACGGTGTAAATAACGTTTACACAATAGGTCACTTATTTAATGCAGGTAAACTTTTAAGATAAGCAATAAGTGGTAACCTAATAAAAATAATAGCTAACCTATATAACAAATTAAACTATTTTTTACACCATTAATAATATATAACTTAAATCTTAAAATTTAAAAGAGGTACAAAATAGAGTTAGGCAATCTCAAATTTTACAACATTTTGTATCAGACGTGATTAGTATAAATCCAACTTTAGCATCATTTTTAATTTGACGAAGTCTTTGTGGGTGGTTGGGCCGGGGGGGGGGGGTTGCGCGAGGGGTGGTAATTACTGGGCTATTCTAGTGGAACAAGCCCATGGAAATGAAGTGAAAAAAATCGAGGTCGTTTTCACGATGCCTTCCAAAGAGCTCTTTAGTCTTTAATTTTTATGTCGGCCTATCTGTTGAGATTGGGGTTTGAATCCCGGCTCAATTAAAAAAAGAAAAAAGGAATTCACAAGACAGAGTTTCATAGCAAAGTTAGGTCTATTGCAATAAAAGAAGTTGGGTATGGGGCGGATCTCTGTTTCTTTGAATCCCAAAACTCCCGCTCTCTCGCGAAATTCCTTTTTTTCTTTTTAAGCGCCGAGCTAGGGTTCTAAACCTTGAACCTCGGGAGTATTAGGCGGGCGAAAAATAAAGACCACCAATTACCCGAGGAGCAAAAAATTAAAGACCAGTGCCTTTGAAGGGCAATCCGCGCAAAAAAATGGAAAAACAATTCATTTTCTTGTGCGGCTTGCCTTTCAAACGCACTGGTCTTCAATTTTGCCTTCATTTAAAAAAAGTGACCGAAAATATTCCAAGTTTTTGGGTTTGAACCTCTGCTCAGTCCAAAAAAAAAATAAAAATCGCAAGCCATGGCTTTCGCGAAACCTCTGCCTTTGCCCAAAAGTTAGGCCTTAAGGCAGAGATTTTCCTTAAGGCCTAATTTTGGACAAAAGTTTGTCGTAAGGTAAATCTCTGTCTTAAGGCTTAACTTTTGCTCGAATAGGCCTAATTTTGTTATGAAACTCTGTCTTGCGATTTTTTTTTTTTTACTGAACCGGGGTTTGAACCCAGAACCTCGGGGTAAGGTGAAGGACAAAAATTAAAGACCAGCAATTTGAGGGACAAAAATTAAAGACCAGCAATTTAAGGGACAAAATTAAAGACCGCCTCCAAATAAGGACAATCGTGCAAATTGTCCAAAACAATTTACTTTTTGTTGGGCCTCAATGCTTAAGGTCAGATAGCTCACTTGATGGGCTCGGGTAGGCCATTGGACTCAGTAGGACCCAGAAGTGGTATGGACCTACTTATCAACAAGCACAAAATATTGGAAAATTGACGTGGAAATACAATAAGGATATACTATTGACACAAAACAACCAAGATTTTAACTATTGGCATGTAATAGCCAAAATACAGAATTCCTTCTTAAATATTGGTCTTATATAACCAACTAATTAAATATACAAATACAAATTAATTAATTCTCACCTATTAAAAAAGTATCTCACGGTAAATCTGTTTTTTATTTTTATATTTGTAAATCCTTTTGGCTTCTATTTGCTAAACCAAATTCTTGGCTACAAATATGTCAATAGTTTATGGGGAATGTATATAACTGTCAATTGGCCCAAAATATTTGGGAAATTTACGTAAATGTAACCGTTCGGCGAACTAGTTTATCAATATAGCCGAAGTATACACTGCCTGTACACTTCGGCTGTATATGTATGTATATTACGTATAGGTATGCATATTATATGTATAGGTTTGTTTAATATATGTATATTTTATATAAAGATGCACTACGTATACACTACGTACATATTTTGTAAACTAGATGACCGAATGGTATTTGACTATAATTTTCCCGTGATATTTTCATCATTTTGAAAATAAAATGTCACTTATATGGACTCTGGAACATGTCCAAAGTGAAAAACTACTACAATGACATGGGTATTTACATAAACAAATGTAACGTGATTTAAAACAATTATTTTTTTGCAAGAGAATATTTTTCAACCAAACGCTAAGAGAGAAAATTTTCAACCTTGGTTTTTTTTTTTTTTTTCCCCCTTTCATAAACTCATTTTCAAAATTTTGAACCGAATGAGTTCTACATATTCGATTGTCGGTGTCTACCATTAATTGAGATAATAGGATTCCATTATTCCCGTTTGTTAATAACTATAGCCTATAGGCCCTTTGATAATGAGAAGTAAAATATCTTTTATAGTCGATAAGTCATACTTTGGACTATTTTTAATTTGTTTCTTTATAAACTATCTGAAAACTTTGGAACTGAGAAATGGGCTTTTACTTTTCGTGTCCCATCATAGTTTTCTGGACTCAGATTTTTAGCATCCATTTTGTTCAAGATTTAGAAATAGCTAGCGTTCACTGATCATTTTTTTTTTTTTTTTGAAAAAAAGGTTCACTATCTTGATGTTTCAAAATTCACAAGAGAAACTTCAAGACAATAGTAGAGTGGAAAATATCCCTCCATTCCTAATTAGATTTAAATCTCGATTTGAGCTTTGGTAATAGAGTCGCCTTTGGTATAGAGCGCTTCACCTTTGAAATGAAACTTTTTGACACGAATCAGATTAATCAGGTACAAAGCGGATACAAGACATCGCGTGGGGGAAGAGAAAGCCTCTAATCATTTTGAGTTCCCACATAGGTGGATGACGAGTTATTCGATTCCCTTATATAGTATTGAACAATCTTCACTTTATGAGTCAATCTTTGAGATTAAGTTAGGCCAAAGTCAATTTCTAATCATGATATGAATCATGAATCATTAAGTTAGGCCCAAATTTCAAGTGTATCCAAACGGGTAACATATATACTAGATTGTAGAACTACCTATATAAAGGTAAAATTTACTCAAACCCGATGTTTACATCAAATCAATGGATGCATGACATGTGTTTGAGTATATACAATCATCATTTGATCATGGTTAATTAATGTGTATTCACTTCATTAGATCACTTAACCATGATAATACCCCGTGTAAGTAAGTATAATTGCCCCTATATAACCAATACATGTATGCACTTAATGGATAAACTAAGCTTTTCATTCCTCCATTAATTTGCTCTATTTCTGCATTTCCAGCTTTGTTTTATAAAATCAGTTCTTGTACATATAATGGTTGTAGCAAAATCATATATAGTTAGAAGGAATAGAATATTCCTATATAGGAATTGTGGTTCCTCGGCTATTGATAGATTCACATTTAATTTTAGCCCTTGTGATATTTTTTAAAGCATATTTGACCTTTAATTAATTGAAATGTGTTTTTTTTTTCTTTTCTTTTTTTAAAATCTCATTGCTTGTGAATATTCACAAATGTACCATTAATACCAATTGTTCCACCACTTTATTACCCATGTGTTATAAATGTTAACTTGTATTGTCATTTCATATTTGACAATAATACAATTTGTAAAAATAGTCCAAATATAACATATTTGCTACATAAAGGGACCAAAGAACACACATTTCAACTACTTGAAGGTTAAATGTGCTTTATCGAATATTATAAGATTAAAACCAGAATTTGCTCAAATCTAAGGGACCAAAATGCTATTATCGCTAGCTAGTTAAAATATTTAAGAGAAGGACAAAGGAGTGGTAACAAAAAACATGGTTCAATGATGTAAAGCCACACAAAGGAAACACTATGATCTCGAATATGTTCTTGAAAACCTAATTTTCAATTAAAATTAGGTTTAATTCTAGTAATAATATTAATAACTCACTCTATCTAAGCTTAGAAGTGATGACAAGCTATAATAATTAAGCATAATTAAAGTACAGTTTGCATGGCAATCCGTTAATGGGTGATCATATTTATTTAATTTGCATGGCAAAAGGTTGTTATGCTTAAAGATGTTTTATGGCGCATGAAGATAAGTGCCTTACTTTTTTTTTTTTCCTCCTTTTTTCCTATTTATGTTTAACAATCTTCTTTTATCATGATGTCTACTAACTAATATAATATGAAAAGAACGACCCCCCCCCCCCCCACCCCCCCCGGCCCCCTTTTTTTTTTTTTTTTTTTGAAGGATTGAAATATATAGTAATAGGATGGAACACCCATACTTGCTGGAACTATGATCTGTCTTCACTTTTTGAAACGTTTGTGGCCATGGCTAGCAAATTCAAAATCTCCATCATAGGACACAATTTAAGCTTTGTGCGTGTATTTTTGCTTTTCATTTTCCTTGTGGAATATAAATAATATTCACTTAATTTATGTGAAAATTTTCTTTTTTCTGTTTTTGTTTTTGATATATAAAATTCTAAGTAATAATACATGCAGTAATGTAAATTTTAGTTTTTCTGTGGTCTAACCCTTACTGCAGTGGCGGAGGTAAAATTCTCAAATAGCCACTATTCAGTTCGTATAATTGAAAAATAACCATTTTCATGGAGCTCCAAAAGTTTACAAATGAAAATTTATTGTCAATGAGTTTTACCTGTGAAATTTAAAACTCCAGGACAATGACTATTTTTCGAAAACAAAACCTTACTGGCTAGTGCACGCCACTTCTACCAAAAGAGGTGGAGTTCCGGAACAAAGATCAGAATCAGAGCTCGTACTCCAGTAGAAATACCAACATGTAGCAACTTTAATTTATTGGTGCTATTTAAAACATAACCACAATTTATAATGTATGTATATTTAGCCACTCGTTGTTGTCTCCTCCTCCTCCTCCCCTTCCTTTGTGCTTCTTGTAGAGTTAATTCTAAAGAAAAGTAAAATAGTGCAAATTCTTTTATAAATTTTGGATATTTACATAACTTGAATTATCCTTCTTATGCATCACAGTAAAAACTTAAATTATTATGACAAAGAAAATTGTTATTGCATTATCTTTTATGATTTATCAGAAAATTACAATTGTAACTGCAAGAATAGAAAACTGAAAGAGCTAAAATTCAGACACTTCCTGAATTTATTCCTCAAGATAAAAGAAACTCATCATTCTTTTTCTAGAACAGAGGAACTATATATGATTTTCCTCTAAAGTCGTCCTGCATTTATAAAATGTTGTAAAATATTTCATATGTATGGCCTGGGCTTAAATGGTCGCTTATAGGAGGAAGGGAAATTTGCACAATTGTCCTTATTCGGGGTGGTCTTTAATTTTTAGCCCTCAAATTGGTGGTCTTTAATTTTTGGCCTTACTAGACATCGATTTTGGGTTGAACACTTTGAATTCGATCGAAAATTTTTAAAAAAATTCACAAGGTAGAGTTTGGATTTGCAAAAAAGAGAAAAGAGGCTGAGTTTTGCAACCTTTAGGCAGAGGCTGAGACTCTACCTTAAGGTAGAGTTTGCATACTCTGCCTGATCAGGTAGAGTTTTGAGGCAAACTTTATCTTGAAGTGAGTTTTGCCTTCAGGCATGCCACAACTCTACCTTATTCAAAACTCTGCCTCATGCAGAGTTTCATACTCTACCTTAAGGCCTAATTTTGGCCCGAATAGGCCTAACTTTGCTACAAAATTCGGCCTTGTGAAATTGCCTTTTTTTTTTCCTGAGCCACAATTCGAACCCCAAACCTCATGATATTAGGCGAAGGGTAAAAATTAAAGATCCTCAATTTGAGGGATGAAAATTAAAAACCAGTGCATTTGAAGGACACTCCGCACAAAAAAATGTAGGGGGAACAGGTAATGGACTCTATACATAAATAAAAGGGAAAAGGGTAAAAAATGCCCTTCTACTTTAGGAAAAGGGCTAAAAATACCCTCCATTACAAATTTGGATCAAAAATACCCCTCTCCTCATTAAAGTTTTCAAATATACCTGTCTTAACAGAAATCCCCAACATAACTCAATTTCATTTTTAAACCCGTTCCATTTAAACCCGACCCAACTAAATAAAAAACCCATATACAACCAACTTGTTCCCGAGTCCTGCGTCTGGAGCCACTAGGCACAGGAGCGGGTAACCCACATGGTTTTTTTATTTAGTTCGGTCGGGTTTAAATGGAGTGGGTTTAAAAATGAAATCGGGTTATGTTGGGGATTTCCGTTAAAACTTTTGCGACGGGAGCAATATGTTGGAACTAAATTTGAAGGATATTTTTAGGCCTTTTTTCCAAAGTAGAGGGGCATTTTTGACCCTTTTCCCTGAATAAAATTCTTTCCTTCTCACTTGACAACATTGGGAGCTCAGTTTCGATAGATAACCTGTCAGACGCAAGTATTAGTTAGTACTTGTGTGATTTTTTTTAAAAGTGCATTATGTAAGGTTATTCTCTCAATATATTTTTGTAATCTCTTCTATATTTTCTTGGAATAGTGGATTAATACTCATCTCCCCTTGTGGATATGTAATTCAATTGATAGAATCACATTAAATTTATATTTTATTTGGTGAATTTTTCTTTTATAGTCTGATTTATCTTCACTTAAGTTTTGATTTGTTAGCTTCAGCATTACAATTTTATCAATCCTAATAGCATAGAGTCGAAATTAGATTATGTAATATCAATTTCGGGAACAAATATTAATCCATTTGGGACATATACAAACAAATATAAGAAAAATTCTTTTGATATTTGGTACTCATTAGCTCGACTAATCTATACAGACGCCTTATATAAAGGGTCATTACAAGAGAAAATGCTTCTTACCAAGCATTTATTCCTATTCGAGATCGTTGGTTAAAGATATTAAGAAGATGATTCTTGGACTCAACATAGTGGTGGAAAGTTTAGATGATACCATACATTTTTGCTGGCTTGAAATTTTCTTATGTTGTTTTTGCCAACACCACCTAATCATAAAGAAAAAGAAAGGCATCCATCTGGGACATATATAAGGAAATACTAGTAGAAAGATTATTTCGGTATCTAGAATTTACTGGTCTAATTAATATGGATTTGCGTTGTATAGAATTATTATAGGAGGAATCCTCTAAAAAATTACTATTTTCCCACTGAAATTTCTGACCGAAAAATGTTCAGTAGCTATTCCTACTATATGTCGGTGGAAAAAACCTCAATAGTAGTGTTTTGCAAAGAAAAATTAGGAAGTTTCCTAGCGTTTCAATGGGAACCTGTTTCCCATCATGCGTTTTCTCAGTGAGTTGGTTCGGTGTGAATGAGCTGGAAAAATCATGTTTTATAACACAAACTTCACACTGAATATCGGTGGGAGAAACTTGTGTTTCTAGTAGTGTATCAACAGTTTCTATTTTTTTTTTTTTCGAGCTCGAACCGAAGAACTCTAATTAAAAGTATCCGATCCCAATAATTATTGGCCTCAACATAGCGATGGAAAGTTTTAGGTGATAATGATATTTATATACTACTATTGTTTAGGGCTTTGAAAATTCTTGATGTGGATTTTGCCAACACCACCTAATCAAGATTAAAATATGTCTTAAGGACCCTCACGGTTCAAGCATCAATTATAATAACATGATATTATCGTCAAGGGGGTCCCAAGCAGAAGACTACTTCAAAAACTTTTCCTAGATTCCATTTATTGAGGATTTTAATGGGAACTAATCCACCCCTCTTTTTCCCAATGGAAAATCACACGTGTATATCTGTCATTTTTAAGCTAAAGCCTAGTTCAAATTTTAATCATAACTTAATTGAAAAGTAGACCTAATCCTTAATCAAATTAATCTATTTCTGCGGATAAAAATCATTTCCTTTTTCCCCTTTGTCATCAAGTGTCAGAGTGTCTTATCTTACAGAAACATGAAATGTCAAAAAAAGTTTGGCAGTGGTTGTTAAGATTATGAGAATGTGCACTAGATTAATGATATTAATGAATGATTAATTTTTATCATTATATATGTGCTCTCAGCCTGCAATTGACCGCTCTTTGCAATACTATGAGGGTGTGTTTGGTGTGGAGAAAGTATTTTCTAATTTTTCAATATTTTGTTGGTCTCAAAATGTTAGGATTTTTTTATTTTTATTTTTTGGAAAATAAGTTTCTTAAAAATTAGGAGAATGACTTTCCTAGAGAGAGTAGGAAAAAACAAGTGCTATAAGTAGCATTTCATGTTGATTGTCCTCTCCCTACCCCCAATACCCCACCACACCACACCCTCAACCCATCACCGCCTACCACCTCCGCCCTGCCTCCGCTCCACACTCCGCCTCCATAGTGTTTGCATAGATTTTATTTAAATGCTTTTGAGATAATATTTTCGGTTAACTGACCAAACACCAAAAAATAATTAAAATTCACTTATTTTGAAAGAATATTTTTGATTTTTTTTCCTCCATACAAACACAACCGACATCTAAATAACAATAAATGAACTTTCATTATTATTTATATTTCACATCCCATAACACGCTATGGTTTTGTATAAAATCAAAAAATTGCGCGGATTGCCCTTCATACGGACCGGTCTTTACTTTTTACCCCTCAATTCGCTAGTCTTTAATTTTTGCCCCTACTTCTCATTTAATGAAAATTTGTGGGCTAAAGTTACCCTTTTCGCACCAGAGATTCTGGGTTCGTCCCCAACAGAGTTGAAAATAATAATAATTTCACATGGCATAGGTTTCTATGAACCTATGCCTATTTGGGCGAAGTTACATAGAACAAATGCCTTGTCCGGCAAAAGTTCATGGAAATGAAATTCTGCCTCAGTTTCGCAACTATGCCTATAGACATAGGTTCTATGTAGTTTCATAGAAACCTTTGTCGTGTCCGGCATAGTTTCTATGTAACTACATAGCGAATAGGCATAGATTCTACCTTAATTTCGCAACTATGCCTATAGGCATAGGTTCTATGTAGGTTCTATGTAGTTGCATAGAAACCTTTGCCTTGTCCGGCATAATTTCTATGTAACTACATAGCGAATAGGCATAGTTCCATATGAACTTATGCCTTGCGATTTTTTTTTTTTAAATTTTACTGAGTTGGGTTTTGAACCTAGAACCTCAGAGTATTTTCGGCCACCTTTTTAAGCGAAGAAAAAAAAATTAAAGACCAGCAATTTAAGGGGCAAAAATTAAAGACCACCGCCTTTGAAGGGCAATCGTGCAAATTGTCCATATAAAATCATGATGTACGTGTTACTTGCCTTATTTTATTTTATTTTTTTAAATCATGTTTGGACTTTATTTTCTTAATGAAGGACAAAACATTTACTATATAATTGAGTTTTTCCCTAAAAAATAGAAATAAATAGTACATTTGCTTTTTCCTTTTATTGGAAGCAAAAGGTTATGAATTTCTATATATTAATAAAAAAGTTCCTTCTCGCTTGGCGCCATGCACAATATGGATCAGTTAGAGAGTTCAATTTGGAAAGATAATTTGTGTGGCACAAGATTTAGCTATATAACTTATGTGAACATCTTCAGGGGTGATGAATTTTGCGCGTTTATTGTCTCAATCAATATCTATAGTGTCTTTTATGTTCTCATGGATTAATGCTCATTTCTGCTTATGGGTGTAGGTCATTGACAGAATCACATTAAAAAATATTGATATATCCTCTTTGGTATAGTTCACTTTTATCGTCTGATTTAACGTTATTAAAAAATTTGCTTTATTAGTCCCTGCATACATGCCACCCTATTTTATCGACCCTAGTATTATAAATCCGAAATTGGATATGTAATACTATTAATTTCGAAAACATTTAATCCATTTCGGACATATGAAGAAACAGAAGAAAGACCATCTTGTTTTTATCTTTAACCATTCACTGTACGAAATTTGTTGGCCTGATTAATCCGAAATTTTGTTGTATGGTGCCCATTAAAATAGAAAAGACTTTCTACTAGAGATTTCTGCTTGTTTAACCTTAAAATGGAGAACAATTAAATTTATGCGTGACGCCAAAGATATGTGGCTAAATTCAATTCGAGATTAAATTGCGAGATAAGTCAATAAGTAAATAAAGAAGCAGGTCTGACCAAATATTGATTATGTCCGGCCTCGGGTATAGAAACCGAGGTCGATACCTCTGTTGAGAACTTACACGATGAATAATAAAGATGAATTTAGGAACCAATGGGAATGATTTCAAAGGATTCTTATTATTTTACGATATGAACTCTTTCACTCTTTGATTTGCCAACCCCTGCAATGGATGGGAACCTCCCCTTTATATAGTAGAAAGTCCCCCTAGTACGATTCTAAATAAAGGAAAGAAATCAGTGACGATTGTTGCGAGATCGGAAGAAATATCCGGTTGAGGACGGATATTTCGGTCTTCTCCTTATGGCAGTTAACCGTCCTTCCTTTATCGCCTCATCCCAGATCGAGCTCGATGCCTCATTCCCGATGAGCCGGTCATATGGTGACCAAGCATAACCATGACAACGGAAAACCGAGCATGTCTGTATCCTCGGTTTTACCTGTATACAAATAGTCCCCCCATTTCCCGAGGTAAAATTACTGACGGCGGGAAATGGACCCAAATAATGCGAACAGTAGCCTCGATTACCTAGGACAAGACCTTCCAGTCAAAGTCTCGCTCTGCCCGATGCTAGGTCATCATTACCCAGCCGCCAAATCCTTTTGGGAGTCCTCCTTGTGTCAAAGTCCTTGATACGCTACAGGACCTCTTGATTCTCTTTCTATATAAAGCCCTTGTATTCTTCCTTTTCCATGAATCTGCACTTCTTCAAATCTCACTTTGCTCCTCCTCAAAAACCTTACTGCGATTCCCGAATTGAGCTCGTAGTAATCCTCGAATTTTCAATCTTCCTTCATCAGGGCGTGACTATTTACTGTTAAGAAAAACCTTCCACGAACATGGCTCACGTCCCATTATTGACTCAAGGTGAAGATCAACACTCGTTTACGCCATCAACGGGAGCCGCTGGTTCTGATAGGGGGCTAGAATCTCTTGCTGTTGGTATTCTCCCGTCGGGTCTTATCTATATGAATGACTGTAAAATCCTTCACCATTTTGATTCGGTGGAGAACTTTGAATCTTGTATTGATGATGGTGCCATTACCGTAGTCAGGGAAGATTGCAACTTAGGCGCAGATGTTGACGTTCGCCCTGTTGGGGACGGTGTTAAAATAAATCACCACATTGTCGGTTACTCGTTGTCATACACGTATCTTTTTGCCATAGGGTTCACTCTCCCTATTCATCGAGTGATCGAGGACTTCTGTCGCCGGTATCGGATATGTATCGGGCAGATCGCTCCACAGGTTTGGAGACTTGTGTATTGTATTGAGAAGTTGGCTAATGTGGCCGGAGTCGCCTTCACCCTTGACCATTTGCTTCACATATATATATCGGGTGATCAGGGGAATTGTTCATATGGTTCCCGAGGAGTCGAAACGATCGACCCCGAAGATGATTATGACCGAGGGTGGCTTCATCGGTTTGTGATGATACGCACAGCTCAACTTCGTCATCCATTGTCTATCGATTTTCCTGAGGTGTGGAACCCCTCACCAAATCTGGTTGAACCCGAGCTTTTTACGGCTATTTTTGAATGGGTGATTGCCTTTCTCCGAGCTTCTCGTAGCGTAGGCCGTTCTTGGAGAAGGATGGCCCCCGAAGGGTGGAAAGGCAAAGACCATGGTAATTTCTTAATTTGATCATTTCGACCCTCATTTCCCTGTATTATGTCTCAACCCAATGTATTTGATTTTCAGGACTTCAGATGAGGAGGGCTTCCAAGGGAAAGTTGGTAGCCGAGGATGTTGTTCGGGGAAGAAGAGCATCTGCGCCACCGAGGGCACCTGGGCGCAGAGAGACTGGAAGCTTCCCAGTTAGGCATTCGGGGGTTGGATCTCGGGTTCGAACCCGTCATATCATGGAGACCCGTCGAGAAATGCCTTTTGGCGAAACTCCGCCAATAATAGTGCTTGATGAAGAAGATCTACCGGGGCGAATATCCGGTTCATCCCTTCCGGTGCAAGTCATGGGGATATCTAATCGGTATCACGCGTTATCGTCGCATCCGTGGAATAGGCTAAAGAGCTCAACTTTCGACTTGCTAGGTCGGTTAAGGGTGTTCTTTGTTTTACTTTCGTTTTCAATTAGTAGCGATGAGAGTAGGGCTTCTCTCGTTTTTCCTGTTATACTGATGTATCCGACATAGTCGAAATTTTGTGAAATGGAACAACTTTTAATGGGACTTTTACGAATTGGTGTTTACTGGACTTGATTGAGCATTCCATGTGCGTTATTTGTACCTGAATCTTTGTATATGTCCTTGCAATATTCGATCAATAATCTATTGTTCTATAATTCACAAAAATTCGAAATGTTTTGCTACCGGCTGCCATGTTCGAACATTTTATTCAAATTTCGACCGTAATTGGTTTGAGACCACATCTTTTGTGACCGATACGGAAGCTTTACTTGATCATAGTGGTATTCGTGTGAGAGCCCGACCTAGGTTTCATCGGAAGGCCGACCTGCTTAAGTACGATCTGTTGATCGAGCGGTCGTCCCGGTTCCTTCTCGCGTACGCTCCCCATGGTTGGATAAGATCAAGGTCACATCCGTCATATCCGTCTGACATCGGCACGTGTCAAGACCTCGTTGGTTCTAAAGACGGTTATGGAAGGCAAACCGTCTCGGCCCCGCTCTGAAAGCAAGTTTTCCCTTTCATTTTTCACTTTCGACTTTTACCAAAGAGAGTTTTACCTTGTGTGCGCGTTGATCCTCATGTCTTGAAACCTTCGTATCTTCGTATCTCTCACGGTCTCCTACCCAATCTTCAAACCTTCATTCAAACCTTCTTATCTTCATACTTCTGAAATGACAAGCAAATCTTCAAAGGCTAAAATCGGTGAGACCTCCTCGGCTCCAAAATCGGAGCCCGATCTTGGTGACTTCATTCCTCAAGATTGCTCGACTATATGGGATTTCAAGGTCGAGAAACCCTCTCAACAAGGGGATCGAGGTGTCAAAATATTGGCCTATTTGTGCACGATACCCCAGAGTAAACTCGAGCAGGTCAAGGTCGATTGCGAGTGGAAGGGTAAGGAGGTCGTTATTCCCGACCAGGATGAAGCCATAACGACCTACGTGGAAGGGTATTTAAGTGTTTATACCTATCCTTTCATAGTTAGCACACTCGATCCCGTGGTAGTGGATTTCTGCAAACGGCATGAGATTACCCTCGGCCAAATTCATCCGTCATTTTAGAGGATCGTTGTGCTCCTCCGTTATTTCACTTCAAACGTGAATGCTCCATTCACGGTGCACCATCTACTCATTTATATATAGTCCCGTGTCTTCGGAGGGGCATGATTAAACTCTCAAACGAGCGGGAAAGGTGCCCTTCTCCCGGTCACAGGCGAAGATAGAGACCGAGGTGGCCGAGGGCGAGGTTTGTCGAATCAGGACAACAGATCTGATTCCCGTTGACAAGTTGTCGTTTCCTGAGAGATGGAACCCGAACCGTAAGTAACTTTATTTTGGTACGATATGACCATATGCCTGTACTTACACTGAATCTTTTATTTGCTCGTGTGTATATAGCGCTTGCCCGAACCCTCGGTGCGGTTCCTAACCTTGATCAGTGGATCGGGAAAATGCTTCCCCTAACTTACTTATCGGTGGGACGTTTGTCCCGGTCTAGGTGGGGCCGGAACAAATCTTTAGGCGTTGTCCTGTCTTCCCTACCTTCATACCATGTTAGATAAGTAAGGACTGCTCTTCTTTTCACTTCACAGGTCTATCAAAGGCCACTAGAATTTGGGGCGGGCTAGGAAGCTGGGGCCTCGGCCGACGACGAATTTCGAAGCTCCGATCGAGGAGGACGAATGTCACGACGATCCGTAGGCCGTGACTAGTGCCCGAGGCGGGCACCCCAAACACACTCACAAATCCGAATCACCTACCGATGGCTTATGCGTATACAAATATCGGAGTCTCAAATTATCTCAACTTCGAACACAAACATATATATATCGACGAGGCAAGGCGTCATGCCGGCGCGACGGCCCAAAATATATACAAATCTGACCTACCACGGCTACACTATGGAACATATAACATACGAACATTGAATAGGCACAACCCACGTTCGAGGATGTCTAAAGGAACAACGGATCATATGACGGGACGGGGCCCCGCCGGTCGGGATATCTAAACAAATACATATGCAACAAACGAGTATATACCAAAATGTGGGCTCGGAGCCAAAGGGAGCCCTCCAAACGCGGTAATGGGTGTCAGACCGGCGGATCACCTCATTCCGCCTTTGTACGAAACGCGGCCCGAAGAAGAATATCGCACAAAGCATAGAATACGATAGACATAATCGTAACGGGGAGAATTTACGGGCAGTATAGTAATCGAGAAAAAAAAAATCAAAAGACTTGCCTTCAAATCATATATCTTGCGTGTCCATATCATATCATCGAATCATAATCTACGTATGGAACATCTTCGGCCCTCCAATGAGGGACTCGGTGGATAAGGTCATATAATCATCATGTATGCATGTCATCATATGTATACATATATGTATCGTGCATCATGCCTCAGTGAGGGAGACCTTTCGGGACTCGGTGGATAGAATCATCATATGCCATCGGCCGCCATCCCCGTATCATCATATCATCATATATATATATGGTACCCGGCCCCTGCAGTGAGGGACTCGGTGAATAATGCGGTGAATACGTGCACGAATACATCCTATCGGGACTCGGTGAATAGGAATAATAACGACCGCACGAGCGAGTAGTGCGAAACCATATGCACATAAACATCATCAGTGACTCAATGGAGTGATCAAAACAAACTCTCTTTTTTAAAGCCAAGATAATAGTCGATCAAGTTTGACGTCACTCGGGAAGATATCAAAACGAGAACTTTTAGAAAATCGTAAGTACATATCAGGATCGTGTGCACATACATCATTATGACATTACTGATTCAATGGATAAGCAAGTAGTCGACACTCGAGAGTCAAACGGAAATCATGCTAAGTTCGTTCAAAACAAGTCATTAAGACTTTACAAACGAAAATCTCGGGGACTACGGATATACGTTAAATCAATTCCGCCCATGAAATCTAAAGTCATCATATGTTATAGAATCATTTGCAAACATATCAAAGCAATCCGGTTTCGTCTGAGAAAGTTACGGGCGTTCGTAGTTACAGAATCTTTTACAACAAAATCTCTTTACGCAACTTTTGAAATCCAATCATACTAAGGACTTAATATATATACGGTGTGATATATTAAGAATGCGATTATCAAGAAGTGAATAAGAATCATATGCAAGCTCGGACTTCAAGAATAGAGTCACCTCGAGGCTCGTGTCATAGCCTAATTACCACTAGGACATGCCAAAGAAGGAAAGAATAGGCTTCACATACCTCGTCCGCTCTCGAAGCTAATCCAACCCTAAGTCTCGGGCTCTCCAAGATCTACACAACATCATTAAATACCAACGTTAACCATAGGCATTTAGGAGTTCATTTCCAAACTAGCACTTAATTCTACGAAAATTTGAGATTTATGCAACAACCACGAAATTTAACTCGGCCAATTCGACAACAACAACACCAACAACCAAACTAGCAACATCAATAATCAATCCGAAACGCATTCTAACATTAAATACTCTTTCTACATAACCCAACAACATTCATTATATTCAATTCAACGGCTTACATTCAAACCAACATTGACGCTCATACATTCAAATACTAGCCCGAACCCATACCAACAATATTCAAGGACATTTTAAACAATTCACATAATATTTCAAACATCCCAAACAACACCCCAATTTACCCGAAAACCACATCCATAACACATTTCTCACTTCCGAATCATGATTTGCACCAACAATCCACACTCTAACCATGTCATTCTCATAAATATAAAAATCACCTTAAATGCACATTAACCTCCAAATCAGCCCATAACAATTACGACTTGAATCATTAAACTCTCATTTTATATAGAATACATAACAACAACAACCAAAACTCTAAGAAAATTAATTCATTCTTTGCCACACATGAGAGGCTATATTCGGCCAACACACCCACATACACACTTCATGATTTTCATTCATTTCAACACACTACAATGACCCAACATGCTACATAGAATTTAATCCATTACTTCAACACAATATCATATTTACATGGCCTCAACTCCAACATGCCATATTTCATGAATTTCATCCATTTTCATCTACTACAACATGCACACATCATTCATAACACATAAAAAAATAAGATTAAACCTTACCTTTCTCTTAACTCCCAACTTGGCTAGGGTTAGCAACGGATGCAAACTAGCGGTTTGTTGTAAACAACCACTCCATGTTAACAAGGACCCTTCAATTAGTGGGTTTTCTAGGAAGAAATAATTTTGTGATGGCTAAATCTTGGTCTTGAAATTTGGAGTTCTTACGAATGGCCTTGATATTGTTCTTCAAGTCTCTTTTTTTTTTCTAAGTGTGGAAATGAGAAAGATGACTTACTAGTCATCTTTTATGCTCACATATGAATTGTACAAATTGGTGGCCCACACATGGGTTGGACCAATTAAATTGGGCCACAAAATGTGTGGGGCCCACCTCCAAGTCACACGGCCAACATGGCCATTTTTCCAATAATTGCCAACTTTCCAATATTTCACTTTTAACCCCAAATTTTCCCAAATGTTCCATGCCAACAAATTCATGAACAACTTATGCCCTAAAACAAAATCGAAGGTCAAAAGTCTCGACTTCGTATCCCGGAATGGTCTTAACCCTAACTTATCATAGTTAACCCGGATTGTCCCAATGTACAAAATACGGGATATAACAACAAAGCTGAAAGGAGGAAAAGACGATCCTCCGAATTTTTTCGAGCTTCGTCTTAGGCCAGGAAAAGATCAAGGCTCACTATCAGAGAGACCTTATCGGAAGATGTCTCGGCCCGAGCTCTAGACGCCGAGGTTATCAGTCAACTATCGGATCATTCTGATGATGACGACCAGGCGTTGGGCGGGCATCGTCTTGTTGACGAGCTCTTTGAGCAAAATCTGACCGGTTCTACGGTGGTTATTCCACCATTGGTGGAAAGCTCAAGTCAAGTTCTGGCGAGTTCGAGGGATGTCCCGAGGCCGACGGTCGTGGGGAGTATCAGGCCGAAGGTCGGGGCATCTAGATTAATGTTGCGCATACTTTATCTCTTTGGATCGAAAGGCGACTTCCTCGATACCAAGCTCAAAGGTACCTAACATTCTGCCTTTGTATGGTATTGGTTCTGTCCTTCCGATACAAGCTGTGGCCTCGTTTGAAATAATAATTTGCATACAGGATTCTCCGCCCCCATTGGTGGATATTCCCGCCGATGTTGAAAAAGCCAAAAGCAAGATGACCAAGGAACTAGCCGGTCATGAGGGTTATGAAATAGCCGCTGAAGGTATGTCGGGTTTGAGCATTTGTCCGTCCGTGACGTTTCGGGGTTAATTCGATCCTAGGTTGGAGAAATTGTTTTCAATAGACCCGAATCGGAAGAGGCTAATCACTTTCAAGGTGCCGGCCAATATGAACATGTTATCGGGGCCGATCGGGGTGGCTAGTTATTTGTACCCTTTGGTGTCCCAAGAGGACCGTAAGAAAATGGCCAATGTTAGCGAATCGTGCCTTTTCAACGAGGCTCAGCAAGCATTGAACCGGGTAAGTCTTGTTCTTACGCCCTTTTCACTTAGCTTTAATTTCATGCCTCATTTTAACGATCGTTCCTCTTTCCCTTACGAGGCCTCGTGCTTCATCATGCAAGCTTCCGCGGCTCGATGTGCACGAAGTGGGCGGCTCGAGAGGGCTCAAAAGCAAAGTCGGGGAGGTGGATGAGCGAGAAGTTGCAATATATCTCGTCTCTCCCTGACCTTTCTATCCTTAAGTCGGATTTAGTAGCGGCGAACGAAGCTGCCGAGGCTAAGCGGGAATGTGACCGGTTGGTAGAGAAGATAAGGGCTTTCGAATTTTATAATAAATCTTCAATAGCCGATGCTAATACCCTTCTTTCTCAGGCCCGGTCATATGTTAGCCAGATTGATCAACTTCGGGCAGAGCTTGATGGGATCAAGCCCGAGCTTAATGCCCTCCGAGAAACGACCATCGGTGCTGTGGCCGAACGTGATGTTCTCAGGGAGCAGCTTCGGGCGTCGGTGGAACAAATAAACGGACTCAGCTCATCGCTTGTTGCGGCCGAAGCTGAACGGGATCGACTAAACCGGGTCATCACCGATCTACAGGCTGAACATGGAAAGGCTCTTGACCAGATCTCGGGTTATGACGATATGTTAGAGTAGTATAAGGCCGACGTGACTGCTGCCGAGAAAGCCAGTAATCTACGAGCCGAGTACGTGCGGTGCTTATCCCGAAGGAAAACCCTCGAAGAAGTTCAAGCCACCGGAGTGGACTTGTCAGATCTGATCGAAGAGGCCAAGAAGCTCGAAGCGGAAGCAAAGGCTGCATTCGACCCTGAGGATTCGGATATCGACCTTGAGTCAGCCGGGGAAGAAACTGAGGGATCGGGTGAAGATTAGGCTCGTAGGCCTTACATCCCTTCTTTCCCCCTTTGTTGTTGTTTTTGCTTTTTGTTTTAAGGCCGCTAATTTGAGCCTTTGTAAATCCACTTATATGTATGTATAAATGAAAAGAAAATCTTCATTCGGTCTATTCATCGCCTTTTGTTGCTCTTTGCAAAGTATTCCTCGGTTCAATGTTTGTTCGATTTATGCCATCGTTTTAGCTTGCCTTATTGTTTCGGCCGGGATAAAATTCAAGTGGTAACGGCTCGTGATCGGGTTTTAGTCCGTGTTGACTTTAGTCGTTGCTTTATTTATAAATTGCAAGACAGATCGGATCACGATATTTTTGTGTTTTAAGACCGTAATCTTCATGTTTTATAGACCGTATCTTTATATATATATATATATATATTTTAGCCATAGCCTTTTAAGCTTCGTATGTTTTGTAGACCGTAGTCTTTAACCGTTTAGGCCATAGCTTTTTAGCATTGTGTATGCTTTCTAGACCGTAGTCTTTAATCGTTTGGGCCATAGCCTTTCAGTATCTGGCAACATTGGATCATTGTGATCGAAGTAAGATTTTTATTGAAAAACCGACCGGAGATGTATCCGCAATTGTTGCCGTGGCAAGAACAAACTAATTGGACACGATTCAATCGATCGTTTGGTCCTTACATCTGATCATATCGTTCAAGCCTTGGCTTTTACATAGTTATCACTTAGTATAATAGTCCCCTAGTACTCGAGTTCGAGGTATGAGAGCTCGGGTACTATTAGCCCGGTATGTGCAGTCCTCGGTCTTCGGTCTTTGATCGATATGCTTTATTCGCTGTTCAGCGCTGCCTCATTAAAAACCTTGCCGAAAACCCACTTCGGGACAAAACGGTCAAAGGGAAAAAGAGTGCAGCACGTGCTTTCAGTCCTAAGTCTATGACTTCCCAGTTTCCGTTGTGCTGCTCCGGTGTCCCTCGGACTGTATCCCTGCGTGGTTAGATCGAGAGAGAAGAAAAAAAAAGAAAAGTTATTCGTACCTTTAACAGTAATATCGCTTTAGGTGTGCTACATTCCAGTTGTGTTTCAACTGCTGTCCGTCTTCGTTCTCGAGCTGATAAGAACCTTTCCCGGTTATTCCAGTGACTCGGTACGGTCCTTCCCAATTCGGGGCTAATTTCCCTTCGTGAGGGTTCTTTGTATGAAGTGTGACCTTCCTCAGTACCAAGTCCCCAATCTGAAAGTGCCTGAGGTTGGTCCTCCGGTTATAATATCTTTGCATCCTTTGTTTTTGTGCGGCTATCCGGATATGAGCAGCTTCCCTCCTTTCGTCCACGAGATTCAGATTGGCAGACATTGCTTCATGGTTCGAGTCCTCAGTGGCATATCGGAATCTCAAGCTTGGCTCACCAACTTCGACGGGTATTAGGGCCTCGGCTCCGTATACAAGGGAAAACGGAGTCTCCCCGGTGCTTGATCTTACCGTTGTGCGGTAGGCCCATAAAACCTCGGGCAGAACCTCCTTCCATCGGTGCTTAGAGCCGGCCAATCTTTTCTTTAGATTCTGCAATATAGTTTTATTGGTAGACTCAGCCATTCGCGCTCGGGTGATACGGGGTGGATAAGATCTTCTTGATCTTGTATTCTTCGAAAACTTGCTGACCTTGATGTCTATGAACTGCTTCCCGTTATCACACGCGATCTCCACGGGTACCCCGAATCGACAGATTATATGGTCGTAAATGAAATCAATGACCTCTTTTTCCTTGACTTTCTCAAGTGCCTGTGCTTCGACCCATTTAGAGAAATAATTAATCATAAGTAAAATAAATTGTGTCTTACCTGGGGCCATGGCAAAGGCCCTACTATATCCATGCCCTATTTCATGAATGGCCATGGGGAAAGGACCGGATGGAGTTTTTCCTCGGGTTGGTGTATTGACGGGGCGTGCCTTTGGCATTCGTTACATTTTCGAACGAAGGTTTTGGCGTCTTCCTCCATCTCGTTCCAATAGTATCCCGCTCTGATCAGCTTGCGGACCAATGAATCGGCTCCCGAATGATTTTCGCAAGTCCCCTCGTGAACTTCCCTCAGAACGTAGTCGGTTTCTCGTGGTCCTAGGCATCTTGCCAAGGGGCCGTGGAATGACCTTCGGTATAACTGGCCATCGACCAAACAAAATCTAGCTGCTTTGGTTCGGAGGGCTCTTGATTCCTTGGCATCGGATGGTAGCTTTCCTGTTTGAAGATAGTCTATGTATTTGTTCCTCCAATCCCAAGTGAAGCTGGTCGAGTTTATCTCGGCGTGGCCGGTCTCTATGACCGATTTTGTCAGTTGCACCACGGCTCCGGAGTCGAACCCTTCTGATTCGACCGAGGATCCCAGATTTGCCAGGGCATCCGCCTCATTATTTTGATCCCGGGGTACGTGTTCCAACGTCCACTCCTTGAACCGGCGAAGGACAACCTGCAATTTTTCCTGATATCTCCGCATTCGATCATCCTTGATTTCGAAGGTTCCGTTCGTTTGGTTGACCACTAGGAGAGAATCGCATTTGGCCTCTATGATCTCGGCTCCCAAGCTTTTAGCCAGTTCTAAACCTGCAATCATAGCCTCATACTCGGCTTCGTTGTTAGTTAAATCAGCCGATCTAATAGATTGTCTTATTACGTCATTCGAGGGAGGTTTGAGAACGATCCCTAACCGGACCTTTTACATTAGACGCGCACCATACGTAAAGAGTCCGGACTCCGTATATATATATACTAGTCCCCGAGGTAAGAAGCATTTCCTTATCGACCTCGGGGATCATGGCCGGTGCAAAATCGGCCACGAAATCTGCTAGTATTTGGGATTTGATCGCAGTTCGGGGTTTGTATTCAATATCATACCCGCTAATCTCCACAACCCACTTTGCTAGTCGGCCTGAGAGTTCGGGTTTATGCATGACATTCCTTAGGGGTACGACGTTACGACGCATATGGGATGACACTGAAAGTAAGGTTTTAATTTTCTAGATGCACTCAATAAAGCCAAAGCGAGTTTTTCCAAATGTGGGTACCTGGTTTCGGCGTCACCGAGGGTTCTACTTACATAGTAAACCGGGTATTGCGTACCTTTCTCCTCTCGAACCAGGACACCGCTATCTCGGACACCGCCAAGTATAGATACAACTGCTCGTTCGCTTTTGGCGTGTGGAGTAGAGGTGGGCTTGATAAGTACCTTTTGAGTTCTGCTAAGGCCATCTGACATTCGGGGGTCCATGCAAAGTCAGTCTTTTTCTTTAGCAACGAGAAAAACCGATGACTTTTGTCCGAGGATCTGGAGATGAATCGGCTTAGGGCAGCTATCCGTCCTGTCAATCTTTGTACCCCCTTTGATGTCGTTGATCACGGTGATATCTTCAATTGCCTTTATCTTATCGGGGTTGATTTTGATCCCCCGATTTGATACCATGAATACGAGAAACTTTCCCGATCCGACTCCGAAGGCACATTTTTCCGGGTTCAGCTTCATGTTGTACTTTCTTAATATCTTTGAAAGTTTCTGCCGCAAAAATTTCAAGTGGTCCTCTGCTCGCTGGGACTTAACGACCATGTCATCTATATAAACTTCCATAGATTTCCCTATTTGGTGTTCAAACATGCGGTTGACTAAACATTGATAGGTGGCACCGGCATTTTTTTAAGCCGAAGGGCATTACATTATAACAATATGTGCCAGACCTAGTTATGAAGGAGGTTTTTTCTCGATCCTCCGGGTCCATTTGTATTTGGTTGTACTCGGAGTAGGCATCGAGAAAACTCAGCGTGTCGTGACCCGCAGTAGCATCGATCATGCGATCGATGCTGGGCAAAGGAAATGAATCCTTCGGGCAGGCCTTGTTTAAATCTTTATAATCTACGCACATTCTAAACTTATTCCCCTTTTTAGGCACTACTACAACGTTAGCTAACCAAAGGTATTTTACCTCTCGAATGGACCCTATATTAAGGAGCTTGGTTACCTCGTCCTTGACGAATGCATGTTTTACCTCGGGTTGTGGCCTCCGCTTTTGTTTGACAGGAGGAAAACTTGGATCCAGGCTCAACTTGTGTGTCGTCACATCCGGTGGAATACCTGTCATGTCTAAATGGGACCAAGCAAAGCAATCTGAGTTATTTTTAAGAAACTCAATAAATTTTTTCCTGAGCTCGGGGGTTAACCCCGTGCCTAGGTATACCTTCTTTTCTGGTAGATGGACGAACAATATGACTTGCTCGAGTTCTTCAACTGTGGACTTAGTGGCATCAGAATCATCGGGCACCACAAAGGTTCTCGGTACTCCGAATTTTAACTCTTCGTCTAGTGTGTCTCCGTTCCGATCTTTCGAAGATTTCGGGATCGGGATCTGTGATTGCTATTTGGCATTCTTCCCTTCGTTCCGATCTGGCACCTTTATAGTCTTAACAGATTCTTCAACCGCGAACATTTCTTTTGCGGCTATTGTTTACCACGGATGGTTTTGATACCTTCTAGGGTCGGGAATTTCAATACCTGATGCATAGTTGAGGGGACCGCTCTCACGAGGTGAATCCACGGTCTGCCCAGCAATGCATTGTATCCCATGTCTCCCTCTATCACATAAAATTTTATCTGCTGCGTAGTTCCTGCCATATTGATCGGTAAAGTGATCTCACCTTTCGTCGTCTCGCATGCCATGTTGAATCCGTTGAGGACCCGTATTGCCGGCACGATCTGATCTAGTAGTCCCAGCTGTTCGATGACTCTCCATCGGATGATATTAGCCGAGCTACCTGGATCAATTAGCACACGTTTAATTCTAAATTTATTGACAAGGACAGATATTACCAGTGCGTCGTTATGCGGCTGGGCGATGCCTTCCATGTCCTCGTCATTGAACGTGATGGGACCATCGGGGTCATCATTCCGGATACGCTTTTCCCTCGTTATGGAAATTTTGGTGCGTTTTACAACCGGCCCAATGGGAACGTCAGTTCCTCCCATGATCATGTGTATCACTTGCTGAGGCTCTTCCGGCCTATCCTGCTTGTTGGAGTCCAGGTTCTTGAAATGGGTTTTTGCTCGTTCACTTAGGAATTCTCGAAGATGTCCCAAATTGAACAGACGAGCGACCTCCTCTCTCAGCTGCCGACAATCCTCGGTCCGATGGCCGTGAGTATGATGATACTTACAAATAAGACTTTTATCCCGCTTCTCTGGATCAGATTGGATTGGCCTTGGATGTCTTGTTTCTTTGTTTCGGATAACGGCCGCCGCTATGGTTGCTACATCGACGCAAAAGTTGTACTCGGATAACCTTGGAGTTTCTCTGTTTCCCGGGGCTCTATCGACAGCATTTCTGTTTATCAATCCACGGCTACTTTGGCCTCGATCATTCCTCCTATCATTCTTGCCTGATTCGCTGTTGCGCCCGTTTCCCCTTCGATCGAGTGGGTAAGGCTGGTACCTGTCATATGATGATCTGGAATCCCGATCTACCACTCTCCTCAATCGATCACTCCCTTTACCGGAATGCCATGATACCGAAGCAGCCCTCAGAATCTTATCATCTTCGACCCTGATCTTCGACTGATAACTGTTGTGTACATGAGCCCAGGCGATCGCCGGGTACTCTATCAGATTTTGCTTTAGCTTCATAGTTGTGATCGAGCTCCTTGAATTGAGCCCTTGGGTAAAAGCCTGAACGGCCCAATCGTCCGACTAGGGGGTAAGTCCATGCGCTCCCGTTTGAAATCGAGCCACAAACTCGCGGAGGGTCTCGTCATCCCGTTACTTGACGTTGAACAAGTCCGACTTTCGCGTTTCGACCTTGATGGCCCCGGCATGGGCCTTGATAAAAGCGTCGATGAGCATGGCAAAGGAATCAATTGAATGCTCGGGCAAGTTATGATACCAAATCATCGCTCCTTTTGACAGGGTTTCCCTAAATTTCTTAAGTAGCACTGATTCCCTTTCGTCATCGGCGAGATCATTGCCCTTGATAGCACATGTGTATGCAGTCACATGTTCATTTGGGTCCATCGTCCCATTATACTTCGGAATATCGGGTATGCGAAATCTCTTAGGGATTTTCATCGGTGCCGCACTCGACGGAAAGGGCATTTGAACAAATTTTTTCGAATCCGGTCCCTTCAACAATGGTGGAGCTCCCGGAATTTGATCGACCCTCGAGTTGTAGTTCTCCATATTTTTGTCGTTCGCCTCTATCTTCTTTTCGCCGGACTCGACTCGTTTCGTCAATTCTTCGAGCATTCTTATCAATTCGCTGCTTTGCCCGAGGTGGTTCTCGTTACCCCGTGGGACGTGTCTTTCCTCCGTATCCTGGGTCTGTTCTGATGGGGCAATATCGGGTGCCTGACCCCGATTTTGCAATTGCGCTATGATCTCTCTTTTGGCACATGAATCGAGCCATAGCCATGTCTAACTAGTTTTGGAGCTGTTGCAGCATGACTCCGTTATTCTCGCCGGCCGGTACGTTGCCCACCGATGATTCAACTTGAACAGGGTTAACGGGGGGCGCGTTGTTGTTTGGTACGTTCCCGTCGTCATGCTCAGGTGGCTTGGTTCCATTTGGAAGTTGACGGGGAATCCGAACATTTCGCGGCATACCTGAAATCAGACCTTAAAGAACAAGTGTAAAATATCGAGCGTAACCAGAATGTTGTATCGAACCGCCACTACTATCTAAGGCCCCACGGTGGGCGCCAAACTGTTTAACCTTAAAATGGAGAACAATTAAATTTATGCACGACGCCAAAGATATGTGGCTAAATTCAATTCGGGATTAAATTGCGAGATGAGTCAATAAGTAAATAAAGAAGCAGGTTTGTCCGGCTTCGGGTATAGAAACCGAGGTCGATACCCTCTGTTTAGAACTTACACGATGAATAATAAAGATGAATTTAGGAACAAAGATGAATTTAGGAACCAATGGGAATGATTTCAAAGGATTCTTATTATTTTTGATATGAACTCTTTCATCTTTTCGTTGCCAACCCCCAATGGATGGGAACCTCCTCTTTATATAGTAGAGAGTCCCAACCCTAGTACAATTCTAAATAAAAAGAAAGAAAATGGTGACAGTACATTCAAGCCGAGATCGACGCCAAAATATCCGGTTGAGGGCGGATATTTCGGTCTTCTCCTTATGGCAGTTAACCGCCCTTCCTTTATCACCTCATCCCAGATCGAGCTCGATGCCTCGTTCCCGATGAACCGATCATATCGTGACCGAGCATAACCATGACAACGAAAAACTGAATATATGTCCGTATTCTCGATTTTACCCGTATAGACTGCTTTCTCAAGATTCAAATCTAAGACTCTTTGGTCAAGATATAAATCTGACAATCTCAACATATCCTTTGATGGTGAAGAAAGATTGTTAATATAAGACAAAAACAGTAAGAGTTGGCAAAACAAAAATAAAACAAAACAAAACAAACAAAAAAAACTGACACTTTTACATAATTGGATATAGTTTTGCTTTTTTAACTATGAACTTTGTTTTTACTGAAATGATTTCCATGAAATGTCTATGATAATAAAAAAGGGTAGGAAATAGTGTAACTATCAAAACTAATAGGCCTTAGGTGGATTTGCAAATATCCCTGCACGTAAAATACGAGGTAAAGTTTAAAAATCAAGCAAATTGGCCCCTACAAAACAAAAATCTTTCTGACACGTTGCATACCGCTACCGACAAGGTAAGCTATCTTCTCAATGGCTAATCGATTGACTTGGTAAACACGTGGGGTCTACTGATTCGTGGAAGAAACTTCACCAAAAAAGAAAAGAAAAAGAGTTTAATACATAAACCGCCCTTCAAAATTACCTCAAAATTTCATTTGTACATTCAAACTACTATTTGTTTCAATTAAGCACCTAAACACTTTATAAGATATTTTTATTATATACTTTCGATTTAAATTTTGAAACTTTTTGTGTCGATGTCTTCAAATGTTTAAGATGTAGATAAGTTAGCCGCTTAAAATATATCAACAACAGTAACAACATACCCAGTGAAATCTCACAATGTGGGATATAGGGAGGGTAAAGCACTTGTCTAGACCTTACCCCTATCTCGGAAGACAGAGCCGCTTAAAATATGTCTCCACCTTTAATTATACGAATTAGTCTAAATAAGCCATATAACTTGAGGATGATTCATATAATTAAGGGAGATGACATATCTTAAATGGTTAACTAATCTACATAATAGCATTTGAGACCATGCGAAAAAAAAATTAAAATTCTAAAGTTTGTACCGAAAGTATCTAATAGGAACACTTTATCACATACTCAGGTGTTCATTTGAATAAGTCGTTGTTCGAGTGTCTAAATAAAATTTGCTGTTAAATTTGAGAGACTGTCTATGTAAAACAACAACAACAATAACAACATATCAATGTTAATTCTACAAGTGGGTACTGGGAAGGATAGGACATACGCAGATTTTATCTCCATCTTTTGTGGGATAGAGAGGCTACTTCCGATTGACCTCGGCCAAAAAACATTGTCCATGCATTAAGCCAAAAAATAAATGAGGAAAAAGCCATAAAAATGCAACTTTTTGATGATTGGTGGGAGTGTGGGACCAGTGTCGAATCTGGAGATAAGTGGGACCGCACTGACGATAATGCTTTTGCAAGTTGACACCAGCACAGTGCCCACGTACTTACTTTTGGGACCCCCATCTTTATATATACGACGAAATTGGTTTTTTGTTTTGTTTTTAGGTTTTAACCATTTAAAATATGGAGGAGTAGCTTATTTTCTTACGCAATTAATTTGAATTTTTGTTGAAATTTTTTATTACAAAGGTTTTAACGTTTTTTATTAAAGGGAAATCCATTTACTATGTGTTAAAAATGACCAAGTGTTTAGAAAAATGCTACACCTTGTTATCGACTAATTAAAAAATACTAGGAAAAATGACAAAAATTGTCCCTTATATATGTGGCTCGATCTAAAATGATCATTTAAATATATAATAATTGAGTAGTTTTAGTTTTTTATGTTTGTTTAAGGTGAGTACATTTCGTCTCAGTTATTATTTAAACAAACGACAGTATTATCTTTGATGGAATTGGCTCGTGAGAAGCATGTGAGGCATTAAACTGAAGAAATCATCAAGATAAACTTCTCCTTGTACATGCCTTAAGAAAAATCTTGTTACAGCTTACTGAATATAGGCTATTCGCTTGGTTTGACCCTTAATTATATAAAATAACGAATGAATCAACGTTCAGATCTCCTGTAAATCCTCAATAACACCTTTAAGTTTGTTATTAAAATTTAACAGTTAAGGGATTTTAGTATAATTGGGGAAAATGAATCGGAAGACACTTAATTGTTTCGATATCTCTTTCAGCTTAAATTTTCACATATATTTTACGAGCTAATTTCGTCAAAAGTAACTACCGCCGTGTGTTATATATATGAATATATACTAGCAAAGATCAAAAGTACTCAATTTTAGTAAACAAACTGAATTTGGTCATGTACATATTTAAAAGAGGAAAAGTGTCACATACCCATGCTAATTGGAATCATAATATGAATATAGAACACATAAAATAAAGAAAACAGTATCACATACCCACCCCCATACTCTTACAAATGTCTCTTTGGTGCAGTAGGGAGCTTAATTAGCTGCCTCCTCCATGAGTGCATCAGTGCATGTGGGTTATTTACTCTCAAAATGCTTCACATTAAATTGGTTGAGAGGGGGCTACAGATTTAATTTGTACATTTTCAATGATATGGTAGTCTTCTCAAGTCAAAGAGCACAGGGACTTATACATAATATGGTGCTATCCACTACCATATATTTCATGTATGTATACTCCCTCAGTCCCCTTTTTGTGAATTTGTTTGACTAAGAAAGAAATTTAAATATTAATTTAAGAATGATTTTAAATTTTTATAGATTTAGCTTATATTCATATATAGTGCAAATAATTATTTACACTATTAATGTGGTTTTATTAGATGTTGTAGCATTTATCACCTCTTGTAGGTTACAATTCATGCTGGCCATTGAAAAGTTGCATGTAAATTGTAATTAGTCTTTAAGGAAAAGGTCAAATTTTGTCTCCTATACTATTTGAAATCGCTCAATTTTGCTTTTTGATAGACTTTAGTTCATTCATATCTTTGTCGTTAGCAGATCCTTCCGTACTTGTCCTTATCATTAAGGAGCTCCGGCGGATCGGAACTCCATACATGTGACCAAATTCGGCCGAGAGATAGAAGCTCCATATATACCCTTATCAACTTTTGACTATAATTTAATACTACCCGTACATTGCATGGCTCTGTCAAAGGTCAAGGGTAAAAATAAGATTTTTTTTCTTGACGTCGAGGGTTATGAGGTTAGACAAAAAATTAACCAGGGCAACATGTGACCCTTTTCCGGTTTTCCCTAGCTTCTAAGTGATTTAAAATGTAATTTTTCATATATGCATCGGACGGTTTAAATGATTTTTACATTGCCTGGATGAACATGCCAATCATCATCATGTTTTGTAAGTTACTAATCCATGTTCGCTACAGAAAGCTACATTTAATTGACTTAAGCAAAGTGTAAAAGTTCTTTACAACTCTCAAAGTATATATATTAAACTCAATTAAGTAAATATGTTAAACTCAATTAAAAGAAAAGCGTGATTGATTTGTTCTTTTACTACATTAGTCACACCCTCATTCGGTCGATCTTAATAATGGGAACACAAAAAGAGAATTTTCTTCTAGAAAATCTCTAAGTTGAGAAGTTTCAAATTATCATAATTT